>NC_137331.1:122420666-122801921 GCF_965287045.1 Carcharhinus amblyrhynchos
TCCATAACAGATGGTTCGGTGCATATATTTCTGAATGCAATGATGTGAGGAAAATTCCTACAGGCTTCCATGTGCAAACACATACGAAACCACAAGACATAGGAGCAGATGTAGGCCATTCAGCCCATCAAATCTGCTCTGACATTCATTCAGATCAAGGTAGATGGGATAATCCTTAATTCCACTCTCCCGCTTATCACCATTACCCTTCATCCCTAACTGATTAAAAATCTGCATATCTCAACCTTGAACATAATTAATGAACCCAGCCTCTACAGCCCTCTGCGGTAAAGAATTCCACAGATTCACTCCCCTCTGAGAGATGAAATTCCTCCTCCTCTCTGTCTTAAATGGGTGATCCTTTACTCTGAGTTGATGCCCTCTGGTCCCAGACTCTCCCACAAGGGGAAACAACTTCTCAGCACCGACCCTGTCAATCCCCCTGAGAATCCGATATGTCTCAATAAGGTCGCCTCTCATTCTCCTCAACTCCATTGAGTACAGGCCCAACCTACTCACCCTCTCCTCATTAAAAAAATCCTTCCATTTCCAGGATCAACCGAGTGAACCTTCTCTAGATTGCCTTCAATGCCAATATATCTTCCCTCAGATAAGAGGACCAAGACTTCACAGTATTCCAGGTATGGTCTAACGAGTGCCTGCTATAGTTTGAGAAAGACTTCCCTATTTTTAGACTCATTCCCTTTGAAATAAAAGCCAACATTTTACTTCCCTTCCCTATTACCTGCTGAATTTGCATGCTAGCTTATTCTGATCTCTGGAATTCTCTGCCCGTTGAAATGGTGGAGGCTACCTCGCTGAATATATTTAAGTCACGGATGGATAGATTTCTGATAGACAGGGGAATTAAGGGTTATGGGGAGAAGGCGGGAAAGTGGAACTGAGACACAACAGATCAGCCATGATCTTATTGAATGGCGGGGCAGGCTCGAAGGGCTAGATGGCCTACTCCTGCTCCTATTTCTTATGTTCTTCGGAGAAATTTCTTCACCCAAAGGGGGGTGAATGTGTGGAATTCGTTACCACAGAAAGTAGTTGAAGCCAAAACATTGTGTGATTTCAAGAAGGAATTAGATATAGCTCTTGGGGCTAAAGGGATCACGGGATATGGGCGGGATCAGGATATTGTAATCGATGAGCAGCCATGATTAAAGTGAATGGTGGAGCAAGCTCGAAGGGCCGAATGGTCTACTCCTGCTCCTAGTTCCTATGATTCCATTACGTCTACTAGTTCCCCTTTATCTATCCTGTTCATTACCACCTCAAATAATTGTAATAAGGTTGTCAGGCACGATTCTGGTGTTTGATTGTATAATGCATTTCTAAACACTCTGCTATTCTGTTCTTTATAATAGGCTGTTTGCAACTTCCCAATGATAGATGTTAAGCTAACTTGGCTATAGTTACCTGGTTACCCATAGAACATAGAACCCTACAGTGCAGAAACAGGCCCTTCAGCCCATTGAGTCTGCACCGACCACAATCCCACCCAGGCCCTATCCCCATATCCCTACACATTTACTACTAACCTACACATCCTAGGACACTAAGGAGCAATTTTAGCATGGCCAATCCACCTAATCCGCTCATCTTTGGACTGTGGGAGGAAACCAGACCACCCAGAGAAAACCCACGCAGACATGTGGAGAACGTGCAGACTCCACACAGACAGTGACCCAAACCGAGAATCAAACCCAGTTCCCTGATACTGTGAGGCAGCGGTGCTAACCACTGTGCCACCATGCCACCCCTATGTTGAACAAGCGGGACGAGTGGGGCTAATCAGTATTTAGAAAAGTTTAAAGTTTATTTATTAGTGACACAAGAAGGTTTACATTAACACCGCAATGAAGTTACTGCGAAAATCCCTGAGTCGCCACACTCTGGCGCCCGTTCAGGTACACTGAGGGAGAACTTAGCACAGCCAATACACATAACCAGCACATCTTTCGACTGTGGGAGGAAACCAGAGCACCCAGAGGAAACCCGCGCAGATACAGGGAGAAGGCGTAGATTCCACACAGGCAGTGACCCCAAGCTGTAGAGCAAGGTGACTTCTTACAAGTTGTGCCCAGAATGCCTTCTAATTCTATCTTTTACCTCGTTCTATGCTTCTAAAACTTCATTCTAATTCTTTTAAACATTAACAATGCTCCATCAGATTTTTGAATGGACTTACCTCGCATTGAGCTGATCTTTCTCTGCACCCTGGCTATGACTGTGACACTACATTCTGCGCTCTCTCATTTCCTTCTCTACGAACGGTATGTTTTGTCTGTACAGCGTGCGAGAAACAATACTTCTCACTTTATGTAAATACGTGTGACAATAATAAATCAAATCAAGTCAAAATATGCGAGTTCCTGGCGCTGTGAGGCAGCAGTGCTAACCACTCTGCCACTGTGCCACTCCTCAAAAATCCGACCACAGACACAACGGGCTAAATTCACAGAATCACAGAATACTACAGTGCAGAAAAGGCCCTTCGGCCCATCGAGTCTGCACCGATCCAGGAAAGGCCTTGATCTGCCCACCTAATCCCTCTCGCCAGCACTGGGCCCATAATCCTGAATGTTATGATGTGCCAAGTGCTCATCCGGGTACTTCTCAAAGGGTGTGAGGCATCCCACCACCGCCACCCTCCCAGGCAGCGCACTCCAGACCCTCACCACCCTCTGGGTTAAAAAAAAGTTTTTCCTCAAACCCTCCCTAAACCTCCCACCCCTCACTTTTAACTTGTGACTCCTCGTAACCGACCCTTCAACTGACCCTTACCTCCTCCTGCGCTGAGTGACGCTGTGGTTGAATTTAAATGTTTCTGTCTTTGCAAATCAGCAATAGTGAGTTAGTTTCGTATTTACTGATCAGTGGAAAGAATTGTCAGTGCGTTAAACCTAACATGGGATATGCAATCCTTTGGAAAAACCCCAATCAGTTTGTTTGCGAAACTGACAGATCTGCCGTTTGCCACATCGCAGGAGGGTAGATCAACATTCGAATTACATACGGGCCAGAAATCTTTCCCGTGTCTCTCCACAAACTATCTGATAATTCACTCTCTTAGCAACTGAGATGAGTCTGCTAGCTAATTCACAATATGTTTGATTGACGACAGAAACCCATCCTTTCATTGCCAAAGAGAAGGGTTCAGAGTTTCTCTTTTGTTTACTCCCGCTTGTATTAAATTGTTGTCGCACTGGAGCAGGGTTTAACCAGAGAAAATTCACAACATAGAAAGAGGCCATTCAGCCCATCGTTTCTGTGCCAGCTGGAAAAACTGGCCTCAACCACCAACTTGAGCAGTGAAATCTGCGTGGGTTCAATCAAATAAACTAACGTGAACAAACTGAGGGGCAAAATAAAAGGGGAAAGAGCCTTAAAGGGAACGACCCCGGACGAAAACAAATACAAATTAAACTTGAAATATTACCCACTGAAATGTGACGAAAAGGGTCATCGTGCACCACAGTCCCTGCGGTGCCCAATGAGGGCAGTAGGCCTCGATGGTGCCCGTTCATACCACATGCTCCCTGTCCAGGTAGACCCAGCTGTGAACGTAGCCGCAATAGTGGGGCTGACAGGTGGGGTGACTGCCCCCTCGCTCGCCCGCTATCTGGACCTGTAGATGGCAAGTTTAGCCAGACCCAGGAGCAGGTTCACAAGGAGGTCCTCCTCCTTACTCGCCCCTCTCTGCCTCGAGTGTAATTCCAGATGCCCACCTCCTGACAATGTACAACTAACCACATGTGACACTGATGGTCCTATAAACAGAGGCAGCTGGAACGTTTTGGGAGGAGAGCTTCTTGTAGGTTAATAGCACTGAGGAAGTGTTTTACAGTAAACTGTCGAAGGTAAACGGCCAGTCTGGAGTGATTCTTCCACCACAGCCTCTTATTAAGGAACACCACCTTCTTGTGAAAAACATGTTTGCTAATATCCATGGTGCTGTGGGCATCCTCTCGGTGCTCTCTTTCTCTCTCGAGAGAGAGAAAGGGAGAGAGGGACCCTCTCTGCGATTGGTACTCAGTGCATGTTAGGAAGTGTGGTTTCCTGTGGGGGCTGCTGCACTATCTACCTCGTTCTTCTTATCTGCCTGGTGGACCACCCAGTCCCTCTCTGCACTTTCTCAAGCTGCACAGAGTAGCCACCTCCTGAAGCATGGAGCCCTCATCTCCTTGCAGTTGAGGATGATCGTGGAGGAGGTTTTGTTGCCTGTCCTTACTGATTGCGGTCTGTGAGGTTTATCTGAGGAGGCTGTGCTGTGGTGATATTGTCGTAATGCAGATACTCAGGGTAATGGGTACGAAACCCACCACATTAGATGGTGAAATTTGAATTTTAAAAAACTTGAATTAAAAAAAGCCTACAGGTGACCTTGAAACCATTGTCGGAAAAACACATCGGGTTCACTAATGTCCTTTAGGGAAGGAAATCTGCCATCCTTACCCGGTCTGGCCTATATCTGACCCACAGCAATGTGGTTGACTCTCAAATGTCCCCCCTCTCCCCCCGAGCTCAGTTCAAGGGCAATTAGGGATGGACACCCACATCCAATGAATTTTTTATTTTAAAAACTAAGCTGGATAAACACATTAGGCAGAAAGGAATAGAAAGATGTGCTGACAGGGAACGAGGAACACACACACAGGACGGGTCTACGGCTATGGGCGGCACCGCGGCACAGCACTGCTGCCTCACAGCACCAGTGACCTGGGTTCAATTCCCGGCATGTGTCACTGTCTGTGAGTTTACACGTTCTCTCCGTGTCTGCGTGCCTTTCCTCCGGGTGCTCTGATTTCCTCCCGCAGTCCGAAAGACGTGCTGGTTAGGTGGATTGGCCATGATAAATTGCCCCTTAGCATCAGGGGGGACTAGCTAGGGTAAATACATGGGGTTATGGGGGTCCAGCCTGGGTGGGATGGTGGTCGGTGCAGACTCAATGGGCCAAATGGCCTCCTCCTGCACTGTAGGGATTCTATGAATTGACCTGGTCCTGTGGGCAGTGGATCTTTGGGATTCTCTGCCTGGGAGGATTGTGGAAACTCTGGGGAGTATTTTCCCGCCCCACAGGAGGTGTAGCGGGCAGGATAGAAAATTCGGCAGACCTCGCCAAGGTCTGTCGGCTTTGGGTGGGAATTTCCAATCTTGGAATGGACGCAGCTGGAAAATCCCGCCTTCAGTCACTGGATGTGGTTAAGGTAGAGATTGACAGATTTCTGATTAAGGGTTATGGGGTAATGTCCAATCAGCTTTATCATATTGAATGACGGAACAGGCTCGATGGGCTGAATGGCCAACTTCAGATTCTAGTCTGAACTCCCACTGAAAAATCAGCCTGTTTTCCTGCAAATTCAACACATAGGATTTTTCTGGGGGGAGAAATCCAGACCCTATGTTACTGAACATCGTATAATCTCAGGGTGAATGAAAGCTTTCTCAGTGTGTTAGACGCATCTCAAGAGGTTTACCTGAACACTGAGTAGCTTAAGGCATCAGAGTTGGATAACTCCTGTTCTACCACGAGTGCAATAGATTCCCCTAATTAAAATTGAAAGAAGTAATTTTTTTAATTACATTTTTGAAGCAAAAATCTGTTTCTGAAATCTCTCTAAGCCACTTTGGAGGGAATCTTCACCAGGTATCATCTTTATAACTTGAAATTCATTCTATTAAAATGTACTGGCTGATTACATCACCTGCCTATCTAAATTGAAAGAAAGAACAAAGTGAAATATTAACACAGCTAAAATCTCTGCCAGTTAATTATTATTCACTCTGCCTCTCTGCCGTGCTTAGGGCTCGTGCTTTGCCAGATGTTCTGAGCCTGCATCAGTCTATTGCGAGGAACATGATGATATCTTTGTAGTTTCTAATTGTCAGCATATGAAACCAATCGACATTTGAGGTGTTATGTATTGGGCTTTACAGATCTTACAGGAAAACTAATAGTGTGTTAACAACGCTCGCTGAAAGCCCAATTGATGGAGTTCAGGGGTTGAAGAGACAGGCGGTGGACTGCGAACCCACAGAACTGTTTACGTTGACCCATTTTTACCCTACAACAAACAGCCCACACAGACTTGAGAACTTCATAAATCCCGACAGCGCAGAAGGAGGCTTTTCGGCCCATCGCGTCTGTACCAACTCTCTGACCATGTATCTTACCCAGGCCCTATACCTGTAACCACATACATTTAATATGGCTAAATATCTAACCTACACATGTTTGCACATGAAGGAGCAATTTAGCATGGCCCCTCAACCTAACCTGCACATCGTTGGACATTAAGGGGCAATTTACCATAGCTAATTTACCTAACCTGCACATCTTTGGACACTAAGGGGAAATTTACCATAACTAATCCATCTAATCAGCACATCTTTGGACATTAAGGGGCAATTTACCTTACCATGGCTAATCTATCGAACCTACACAGCTTTGGATGCTAAGGAGCAATTTAGCATGACCAATCCACATAACTGCACATCTTTGGCCACTAAGAGGCAATTTTGCATGGCCAATCCACCTAACCTGCACATCTTTGGAAGTGGGAGAAAACCAGAGCATCCAGAAGAAACTCATACAAACACAGGGATTTTGCAAGATTAATTGCCAAGCAGAAACTGATCTTGGATTCATGTCACACTACGTGTAACCCCAATCATTTGGCTTGGGCATGCAAAATCCTACTAACTGTCCTGGTTTGAGACAATTCACACCTCTTTAACCTGTGATTATGTCTCTCTCCATTCGCATTGTCTATACCTGTACAGACTTGATTAACTGTGATGATTCACATTCCAACTATTATCTTGCAGTTGAGTTTCCATCTATATATGCCGTGTTTGTGAACCCAACTCTCCACTCACCTGATGAAGGAGCAGTGATCCGAAAGCTTGTGATTCCAAATAAACTTGTTGGACTTTAACCTGGCGTTTGAGACTTCTTACTGTGCCCACCCCAGTCCAACGCCGACATCTCCACATCATCGCATTGTGGAGTGCAAATAAAGCCAATGTTTCAAGTCTAGGCTCCCCTCAACAGCCCTTGACAAGCACCTACCTACGCCTCAGTCCTCGCTGAAGGCCTCACAGGTCCTCACCAATGAGGCTACCGGGAATTGATGGTTTGAGTTATAAGGAGAGGTTGGGTAGACTGGGACTTTTTTTCCTTTGGATCGTAGGAGGCTGAGGGGTGATCTTATAGAGGTCTATAAAATAATGAGGGGCACAGATCAGCTAGATAGTCAATATCTTTTCCCAAAGATAGGGGAGTCTAAAACTAGAGGCCATTGGTTTAAGGTGAGAGGGAAGAGATACAAAAGAGTCCAGAGGGGCAATTTTTTCACACAGAGGGTGGTGAGTGTCTGGAATAAACTGCCAGAGGTAATAGTAGGTGCAGGTAAAATTTTGTCTTTTAAAAAGCATTTAGACAGTTACATGGGTAAGATGGGGGTAGAGGGATATGAGCCAAATGCGGGCAATTGGGAGTAGCTTAGGGGTTTAAAAAAAAGGGCGGCATGGACAAGTTGGGCTGAAGGGCCTGTTTCCATGCTGTAAACCTGTATGACTCGATGACTTTATGACCTGATGTAGTAAGGTTGGCGACCTCATTGTTGCCTTAGGCGTCTAGGCCCAGATGTTAGAAAGCCTGGCTGCTACATTACTGAGAGGCAGATCAGAAACTTCAGAGCAATTAGGAGATCCTTCCAAACTGCTCTCCTTTCAAACTTCTCTGGGCAGCATGGTGGCACAGCGATTAGCACTGCTGCCTCTCATCGCCAGGAACCCAGGTTCGATTCCGGCCTCGGGTCACTGTCTGTGTGGAGTTTGCACATTCTCCCCGTGTCTGCGTGGGTTTCCTCTGGGTGCTTCAGTTTCCTCCCACGGTCCAAAGATGTGTGGGTTAGGTTTATTGGCCGTGCTAAATTGCCCCTTAGTGTCGGGGGGGGTTCGCGGGGTAAATGTGTAGGGTTACGTGAATAGGGCTTGGGTAGGATTGTGTTCAGTACAGACTTGATGGGCCAAATGGCCTCATTCTGCACTGTAGGGATTCTATGATTCTAACTCATCACCACCTCTCAGGTGGGACAGACAATGTTTGCCCACTCCAAGTGCTCTCCACCAATCAGATCCTGATGTCTTTCTCTGTTGCCTGCTGATAGGCTCATTCAAATTCATTGGGTCTATCAGCAAGTTCAGAGCTGCCAGGATCTGATTGGTGCTCCCACAGCCACCTCTCAGTTTGGACACCCCACATTGGCCGAGGCCTGCCCTGTGGGGCTGTGTGTTCCATTGTAAATCGGCCACCGTCGGTCAACGTACCTGTGTCAACTTGAGGAAGAAATGATATTTCTGGGTCCAGAATGACAAAGATGTCACCAAACTTGAACGGCATCACATTAATGTTCATTTACCTTGAAGAGTTGGAGGTGACTGGTGAATGGAGAGTGGGTGGAAGGTTCCGGAAACACTCTGCCATGTTCCAGAGCTGTTGCTAAATGAAGCACAAAGCAGTGGTTATAAATCTACCACACAGCCAGACAACAAAAATAAAACAACACTAAGACTAGACGATACTTAAGAAAGAATATATAATCACCCAGGCCAGGCTGAGGCATTGAAGATAGACAGAAAGCAGAGATTGTAGATTGTAGAGATCTTTGCTATTCTCAGTTCCCAGTTCTAATGATGTCAATTATATTTGCCCCTAATTCTCAGCCACAAGCTCACCTTGCCAATCCCATAGCTATATCGGTTCCTGGCCCTTGTCAAACAGCTCAGGATCCGTTCCATCAGGTAACTAGCTGACACCTGGTCTCCTGTTAAATCACCTTCTTCAACCACAGAGAGCCATCCACAATCAAACTCTGACATTCTGTAGAGGAGTCTTTTTTTCTCTTTATGTCTTTCTTTATTCGTTCATGAGACACGGGTGTCGCTGGCGGGGCCAGCATTTATTGCCCATCCCTAATTGCCCTTGGAGGGCAGTTGAGAGTCAACCACATTGCTGTGGCTCTGGACTCACATTGCAGGTCAGACCAGGTAAGGAGGGCAGATTTCCTTCCCTAAAGGGCATTAGTGAACCAGATGGGTTTTTTTGACAATCGACAATGGTTTCATGGTTGTCAGTAGATTCTTAATTCCAGATTTTTATTGAATTCCAACTCCATCATCTGCCGTGGTGGGATTCGAACCCGGGTCCCCAGAACATTACCCTGGGACTCTGGGTTGCTACCTAGCGACGGTATAACTACGCCACTGTCTCCCTATGGCCATTTCATTCTTACCATCACTGCGGAAGGCAATTAGTTCAGACCGGTTCAAACGTATCACAACTCAGTTTTACTGCTGCCTCACAGCACCAGGGACCTGGGTTCGATTCTAGCCTTGGTCACTGTCTGTGTGGAGTCAGTGTGGGTTTCCTCCGGGTGCTCCGGTCCCCTCCCACAGTCCAAAGATGTGCAGGTTAGGTACATTGGCTGTGCTAAATTCTCCCTCAGTATACCCGAACAGGTGCCGGAGCATGGCGACTAGGGGATTTTCACAGTAACTTCATTGCAGTGTAAGCCTGCTTGTGATACTAATAAATAAACTTTATTTATGGTTGCAACAGGCCGAAGGGCCTGTTTCCCGTGCTGTGTTGTTCTTTGTTCTTTGTTCTAACAATCACTAAGAACAAATCATATAATCATAGAATCCCTACAGTGCAGAAGGAGGCCATTCAGCCCAGTGAATCTGCACCAACTCTCCAACAGAGCATCTTATCCAGGCCCACCACACCCTATCCCAGTAATCCCACACATTTATCCCACTAGTGCCCTAACCTATACATTTTGGGATGCTAAGGCACCTAACTCGTGCATCTTTGGACTGTGGAAAGAAACCGGAGCCTCCAGAGGAAACCCACGCAGACACGGGGAGAACTTGCAAACTCCACACAGACAGTGACCCAAGGCTGGAATTGAACCCGGGTCCCTGGCACCGTGAGGCAGCAGTACTAACCACTGTGTCAGCCTTTTATCAAAACAAAGTTCATTTTAACAATAGAGTTTAGCTATAACAAATGAATTAGCTGAACTTTTACCGATTGAAATACTTAAACAAGACAAGATAAAGTTCTTAACTGCTAACCTACCTCTGTTAGTTCCAATTTAAGTAATATTCCTCATAGACCTAAACTTCCCTTCAATCAGTCAGCAAACAACACAGGCTTACGTGCTGGTATGTGGGCTGCAAATTCTCAAGCCTCCAGAGCAGCTCTGGAGAACAATACCAATTTGTAGCAGGTCTCAAATAGCAGACTCCAGAAAGTGAAAACAAAATCACTCAGCTGGAATTCTCCTATCCCACCCCCACTGAAATTTTAGTGGGCAGATCGTGGAGGATGTGAAACGCCATTGACAGCCGGGCAGGAAATTCCGGCTTTTAGACCAGCACGGCTGGAGAATTCCCATCCGCTTGTTTCTTGCAGACCCAAGCAGAAGCTGCCTGATTTGGTTTATTATTGTCACATGTATTGACATACAGTGAAAAGTAGTGTCCCTTGCTCGCTACACAGACAAAACATGCCGTTCGTAGAGAAGGAAACGAGCAAGTGCAGAATGTAATGTTACAACCTGCTTGTCTCTGTAAGCCGAGGTCCACCCATTCCCATGACTCTGTCTCTTGTCAATCAACCTAATTAAACACTACGCTGAAACCCCAGGCTAAAAAGCAAAAATAAACAATAAGTGCATGCGCTTCAGATTAAAACAAACATCCCATTATCTAGAATCAATTATCTCCTGCATTCTCAGCGTGGAACTGTCTGGAGCAGACAGATCAGCACCAGGTCAACCAGAGCTGAATTTTAAACATGCCCCCTTACAAGAAACACGATTTTTTTGGAGGCACATTATCATCGCAACATATTGGACGAATGCTTTGTTTCTTTATTAATACCAGCACAACTTGCTTTGCCTTCTGTTCTACAAATTGTTATTCGATCATCCTCTATCCTACGCGAGATCTCCCCTTTTGATATTCCTCACCCCCCTCCCCGCCCCCCACCCTGCACCCACCCCACCCAGGGATGCATAAAACCCATTCCATTTCTATCTTCCTCCAGTTCTGAAGCTGAGTCAATTTTGAGTCAATCTGTTAACGAAATTTGAAATTTGAAATGTCGAAATTTGCTGATGACACCAAGATTGGGGGAAAGGCAAATTGTGCGGAGGGTGTGGAGAGTCTGCAGAAGGATCTAGATAGGCTGGGCGAATGGGCCAGGAAATGGCAAATGGAATTTAATGTTGGCAAGTGTGAGGTGGTCCACTTTGGTAGGAAGAATGGTAGCAAAGACTATTACTTACGTGGCGAAAAACTGCAGCAGGCGACGGTGCAGAGGGACCTCGGGGTCCTTGTGCATGAATCGCAAAAACCCAGCTTGCAGGTGCAGCAGGTGGTCAGGAAGGCGAATGGGATGCTGGCCTTCATAGCGAGGGGGATTGAATATAAAAGTAGGGAGGTCTTGCTGCAGCTGTATAGGGCATTGGTGAGGCCGCAGCTGGAGTACTGTGTGCAGTTTTGGGCGCCGCACCTGCGCAAGGATATTTTGGCCCTGGAGGGAGTGCAGAGGAGGTTTACTAGGCTGATACCGGAGTTGAGGGGATTGAGCTATGAGGAGAGGCTGAATAAACTAGGCTTGTACTCGTTAGAGTTTAGAAGAATGAGGGGAGATCTCATTGAGACGTATAAGATGATGAATGGGATGGATAGGATAGAGGTGGAGAGACTCTTCCCGCTCAAAAAAGACAGTAGGACTAGGGGGCACAGCCTCAAGATAAAGGGGAGGCGGTTTAGAACGGAGTTGAGGAGGAACTTCTTCACTCAAAGGGTGGTGAATCTCTGGAATTCTCTGCCCGTTGAAGTGGTGGAGGCTGCCTCGCTAAATATTTTTAAGAAGCGGGTTGATGGGTTCTTGATAAGAGAGGGGATTAAGGGTTATGGGGAGAGGGCGGGAAAGTGGAACTGAGCCACAACAGATCAGCCATGATCTTATTGAATGGCGGGGCAGGCTCGAAGGGCTGGATGGCCTACTCCTGCTCCTATTTCTTATGTTCTTATGTTATAAAAGCAAAATACTGCGGATGCTGGAATCTGAAACAAAAACAGAAAATGCTGGAAAATCTCAGCGGGTCTGACAGCACCTGTGGGGAGAGAATAGAGCCAACGTCTGATCTGATTTATTAGTGTCACATGTATTAGTATACAGCGAAAAGTATTGTTTTTTGTGTGCTTTACAAACGAAGCATACCATTCATAGAGAAGGAAAGGAGAGAGTGCAGAATGTAGTGTTACAGTCATAGCTAGGTTGCAGAGAAAGATCAACTTAATACAAGGTAGGTCCATTTAAAAGTCTGACAGCAGCAGGGAAGAAGCTGTTCTTGAGTCAGTTGGTTTGTGACCTCAGACTTTTGTATCTTTTCCCCAGTGGGAGAAGGTGGAAGAGAGAATGTCCGGGGTGTATGAGGTCCTTAATTTGCTGGCTGCTTTGCGAGACAGCGGGAAATGTAGACACAGTCAATGGATGGGAGGCTGGTGATGGATTGGGAATCATTCACGATCTTTTGTAGTTTCTGTAGTTTCTTGTAGTTTTTGTCAGACCTCTGATGAAACATTAGCTCTATTCTCTCCCCACCGATGCTGTCAGACCCGCTGAGATTGTCCAGCATTTTCTGTTTTTGTCACATAAGACACAGATCTGACACAGTCCCTTAATTTCTTCTCTCAAGCAGTCTTGCCTGATGTCTGTGCGAAATTCACAGAGATAAACACAAACTGTAGAATCTTGCTAAACTCCAGCCATCTTCATAGCAATGTGACCAACAAGGTCTCTTCCCAGATAGAAATGGAAATGAACTAACACAGTGGCACAGTGGTTAGCGCCGCTGCCTCACAGCTCCAGGGATCCAGGTTCGATTCCCGGTTTGGGTCACTGTCTGTGTGGATTCTGCACATTCTCCCTGTGTCTGCGTGGGTTTCCTCTAGGTGCTCTGGTTTCCTCCCACAATCCAAAGATGCGCCAGTTAGGGGGTTGGTCATGCTAAATTGTCCCTTAGTGTCCCAAGATGTGTAGGTTAGGAGGATTAGCAGGGTAAACGCATGGGGTTATGAGGATAAGGCGAGGGGTTGGGCCTGTGTAAGATGCTCTGTGGGAGAGTTGGTGCAGACTCGATGGGCCAAAAGGCCTCTTTCTGCATTGTAGGGATTCCATGAAAGCTTTCCTTAATTCTGGGAAACCACAGGAATATCTTAAATCCTTTATTCAAATGACTACAAACCTGGGATGGAATTCTCTGACCTCAGCTACAGCTGGGATTATCCAGTCCCGCTGCAGTGAATGGAGATTTGGCTGAGTGCAAAATTCTCCATTCTCACTGGCAGCGGAGAGGGGGGAGGAGGGTGGGACAAACAGAGAATTCCGTCCGTTATATTTCCAATCACAGACTTTTAATTCCAGATTTTTGTTGATTTCAAACTTCACCATCTGCCACGGTGGGATTCGAACCCAGAGCTTTGTCCTAGGTCTGTGGATTACTACTCCAGTGACAATATCACTGTGTGCTGCCTCCCCAGAGCTGCGTAAGTCCCCATCCACCCCCCCACCATCATTTTATGATCTTGATTCTCAAAGTGTCAACAGTTTAAGTCAACATAGCCCGACCTTTGAGTAATGAACTCTCAGCCTGCCTGAAATGTACTTACTTCAGGGTTCCTCATCAGTCTCTCCATCAGAGTCTACAATTAAAACCTTCATTCCCAAAACCAAAAGCTATGGTCCAAAAATCATGAATTATGAACTAGATGTTAGCAAAACAGCTGCAAAATCTGCATTGCAACTAAAATCTACCACCCAGTACCACCGGCAGATACACGTTATGTGAGGCTCTGTCAATAGCAATAAATCCCCAAAAGCAGACACATTCTGATGCTTCAGAAACCTTTGTAAGTACTGCCTATAAATAATCCAAACCGCATTTAAATAACGGTTCAATACACATTGAAACGTTCGTTTGCAATTAGTGTGCCGCATTGTTTCAGTCAAAGACAATTAGTTTTGTACAATACAATTGGTTTCTGCAAACTGGCTTAATTTGTTTTTTGGTATCTCCCACTAGCTAACACAATCACTACTTTAATTACTGCCTCCACTTCGCTCCGTTTGATTAATACACAGAATTAACAAGGTTTGAATTAATTTAACTTTACATAATCTTCAATATTTCAGTGCGTTTCTTTAAGAATATGACAAAAATGGAATGGGTCTGAATAAACATGGCCAAGTCTGGTGATTTGTGCTGAGGCAGAGTCGCTTCTCATTGTGCGAGTAAAACTGTCCCTATCCCTGTGTTCAAATCCCTCCACAGCCTCACCACTCCCTACTCCTGTAACCTCTTCAAACCCTACAACCCTTCACTATCTCTGTGCTCCACCTATTCACGGTAAGAAGTCTCACAACACCAGGTTAATGTCCAACAGGTTTATTTGGTAGCACGAGCTTTCGGAGCGCTGTCCCTTCATCAGGTGAGTGCAGGATTTGGTTCACAAACCGGGCATATATTAACACAAACTCAATTTACAAGATAGTGGTTGGAATGCTTGTCTTAACAGGTAATCAAGCCTTAAGAGGTACAGACAATGCAAGTGGAGAGAGGGTTAAGCACAGGTTAAAGAGATGTGAATTGTCTCAAGCCAGGATAGTTGATGAGATTTTACAAGCCCAGGCAAGTCATGGGGGTTACAGATAGTGTGACATGAACCCAAGATCCTGGTTGAGGCCGTCCTCATGTGTGTGGAACTTGGCTATCAGTCTCTGCTCGGCGATTCTACATTGCTGTGTGTCTTGAAGGTCGCTTATCCGAAGATCAGAAGTTGAATGCCCTTGACCGCTGAAGTGTTCCCCAAAAGGAAGAGAACACTCCTGCTTGGTGGTTCTGGAGCGGTGTGCATTTATCTGTTGTCATAGTGTCTGCATAAGAACATAAGAAATAGGAGCAGGAGTAGGCCATCTAGCCCTTCGAGCCTGCCCCGCCATTCAATAAGATCATGGCTGATCTGTCGTGGCTCAGTTCCACATTCCCGCCCTCTCCCCATAACCCTTAATCCCCTCTCTTATCAAAAACCCATCAACCCGCGTCTTAAAAATATTTAGCGAGGCAGCCTCCACCACTTCAACGGGCAGAGAATTCCAGAGATTCACCACCCTTTGAGTGAAGAAGTTCCTCCTCAACTCCATTCTAAACCGCCCCCCCTTTATCTTGAGGCTGTGCCCCCTAGTCCTACTGTCCTTTCTGAGCGGGAAGAGCCTCTCCGCCTCTATCCTATCCATCCCATTCATCATCTTATACGTCTCAATGAGATCGCCCCTCATTCTTCTAAACTCTAACGAGTACAAGCCTAGTTTATTCAGCCTCTCCTCATAGTTCAACCCCCTCAACTCCGGTATCAGCCTAGTAAACCTCCTCTGCACTCCCTCCAAGGCGGGTCTCGCTAATGTACCCTGCCTCGGGACATCCTTTCCTGCAGCGTATCAGGTAGACAATGTTGGCCAAGTCACAAGAGACTCCTCCAATTCAGCTTTCTTGCACCTCGTCAATTTTTACTGCTCTGTGACTTCAGATGCTGCAGTCCCAAGCTATGGAATTTCCTCCCTAAACCTTTCTCCCTAATCTCTCTATCTATCTCTCTCCTCTTCAAAACGTACCTCCCAGACGAAGCTTTTGGTCAAGATTTCTTTATCCTTTCATGAGATGTGAGTTTCACTAAGAAAGCCAGCATTTATCACCTGTCCATGTTTGCCTTGAGAAGGTGGTGGTGAGCTGCCTTCTTGAGCTGTTTGACCTAATGCCATGAGACTTCATGGGGTCCAGAGTCAATGTTAAGGACTCCCAGGGCAATTCCTTCCTGACTTTATACCACTGTGCCACCATCTCTGTTGTGTCTGTCCTGCTGGTGGGAGAGGACATACCCAGGGATGGTAATGGTGATGTCTTAGGTGTTATCTGTAAGGTATGATTCCATGAGAGTGACTGTCAGGCTGTTACTTGATTAGCCTGTGAGACAGCTCTCCCAGTTTTGGCACTAGCCCCCAGTTGTTAGAAAGGAGGATTTTGCAGGGTCGAGAGAGCTGGATTTGCCGTTGTTGATTCCAATGCCTAGGTTGGTGCTGGTTAGTCCATCCACTCTCATTCCTTTTTGTTCCATGTGTAGCAGTTGAATACAACTGAGTATCTCGCTCTGCCATTTCAGAGGGCAGTTAAGAGTTAACCACATTGCTGTGGCTCTGGAGTCACATGTAGGCCAGACTGGGAAAGGACGGCAGATTTCCTTCCTTAAACATAGAACATAGAAAAACTGCAGCACAAACAGGCCCTTAGGCCCACAAGTTGCACTAATCATATCCCTACCTACTAGGCCTACCTATAACCCTCAATCCTATTAAATCCTGATGGGTTTTTACAACAATCGACAGTGGTTTCAAGGTCATCTTAGAATTATTAATAATCAGTTAAAAGAAGGCCATTCAGCCCATTGAGTATGCATTGACCACAATCCCACCAGGCCCTATCCCCATAACCCCATGCATTTACCCTAGCTAGTACCCCTGACACTAAAGGGCAACTAAGCACGGCCAATCCACCTAACCCGCACATCTTTGGATTGTGGGAGGAAATTGGAGGAAACCCACGCAGGCCCGGGGAGAATGTGCAAACTCCACACAGACAGTGACCCACGCTAGGAATTGAACCCGGGTCCCTGGCGCTGCGAGGCAGCAGTGCTAACCACTGTGCCGCCGCTGGCTCATAGAAATACCAATCTGTAAAACTGCCACATAATCAGTGAGGATTGTAATGGGAAATTCTGGGAATGACTTCAATGTCAGTGCATGGAAATGGATATGTATGTCAATATTTCGGGATGTGTATCAGTAAGTGTAGCCTTTCATTCCCACTGCCTGAGCCTGTTTGTTTAATTGTATAGTTACATGAAAAGTTCCTTGAGTTTGCTGCCACCCCCGCAGGTTTTGCTGCTATCTGCAATTGCCTGGTTTGCTTCAGTGTGCTTAACACCGTAGACCTGTGTAAATTTGTCAAAATATGTTTATTGATTTCACCTGATGAATAATATACAGGTGTCAAAATCTGCGGTGAACACTCAGTCAGCAGTTCAGAGTCTCGTTAAGGGTGAATTCTAACTGGTGCTAACACTTCTTTCTGCCTATCTGCCATTATTGGCTTGCAACCTTGTTCCTCTGTGTTATCATACAAACCATTATAAACGCAGTACAGGAGAGGATCACATATTTATCCATCAGTTAACACTTGTTCCTGTATTTTATGCTTTGAGTGTGTCAGTTTGAGCTTCTTAAAGGCTATAATCAAGTCATCTCTTATTCTTCTAACTGCACTGGATGCAAGCCTAACCTCTTTCCTCATAAGACAACTCACCCATTCGTGGTATTAGTCCAGTAAACATTCTCTGAACTGCTTCTAGTGGCATTCACATTGTTGCTTATGTAAGGAGCCCTACATTGGAAACAATACTCCAGATGTAGTCTCACTAATGCCCTGTACAACTGAAGCATAATCTCCCTACTTCTGTAATTGTAATAATACTGTGCCTTTGAGAAACGTGTTCATATCGTGTGAGGGGTATGTTTAAAATTCAGCTCTGCTTTACCCGATGCCAATTTGTCCGCACCAGGAAGCTCACATGCTGTGAATGCAGGCTGATGATTAGTTTTAGCTAAGGATGTGCTTGTTTTAATCTGAGTTAATGCATTTTTGTTTACATGGTTTTTCCCCCAGGGTTTCAGAGTAAAGTTTTCATTAGGTTGACTGACAAAGTCATGTTCCTAAGGTGAGAAGCTAAGCTTACAGGGAAAAGCAGGCAGTTACTGCTAGGTTCTGAGAGAGTTAGAACATAGAACATAGAACATAGAACACTACAGCACAAACAGGCCCTTCGGCCCACGAGTTGCGCCAATCACATCAACACCTATCTATAACCCCCAATCCCATAAAACCCCATATACTCATCCAGAAGTCTTTTAAAAGACCCCAGCGAGTTCGCCTCCACCACCACTGACGGCAGCCGATTCCACTCACTCACCACCCTCTGAGTGAAAAACTTACCCCTAACATCACTTCTGTACTTTCCTCCCCGCACCTTAAACCTGTGTCCTCTCGTAGCGACCATTTCAACCAGGGGAAATAGCCTCTGAGAATCCACCCTATCCATTCCTCTCAACATTTTATAAACCTCTATCAGGTCGCCTCTCAACCTTCGTCTCTCCAGGGAAAAGAGACCCAGCTCCCTCAACCTATCTTCATAAGGCATGCCTCCCAGTCCAGGCAACATCCTTGTAAATCTCCTCTGTACCCTTTCAATAGCTTCTACGTCTTTCCTATAGTGAGGCGACCAGAACTGCGCACAGTACTCCAAGTGGGGTCTGACAAGGGTCTTATAAAGTTGCAGCATTGCCTCCCGACTCCTAAACTCAACCCCTCGATTAATGAAGGCCAGTACACCATACGCCTTCTTGACCACCTCTTCTTTGCTCTAATCCACATCCACTGGTTCTCCTCGGTCAACTTTACTAGTTATATCTCAAAGAATTCTAAGAGATTTCTTGGGCATGTTTTCCCTATTGTAAATCCATGCTGAATTTTTCTGATTACACGACTGTTATGAAATCCACACCACAAAATGGACAAAATCTGGAATATAAAAGCTCATGTCAGTAATGGTGACCATGAAACCTTTACTGATTCTCACAAAGACCTATCTGTTTATGGGTGTCAAAGGAAATTGGCCATCCTTATCGGATGAAGTAAAGTTTATTTGTTAGTGTCACAAGTAGACTTAGATCAACACTGCAATGAAGTTACTGTGAAAATCCCCGAGCCGCCACACTCTGGTGCCTGTTCGGGTACACTGCAAGAAAATTTAGCATGGCCAATGCTCCTAACCAGCACAGCTTTCAGACTGTGGGAGGAAACCAGAGCACCTGGAGGAAACCCATGCAGACATGGGGAGAGCATGCAGACTCCGCCCAGGCAGCGACCCATGCCGAGAATTGAATCCAGGTCCCTGGCGCTGTGAGACAACAGTGCTAACCACTGCGCCACCCTAGACTCCAGACCAACAGCAATGTGGCCGATTTCTAGCTGCTCTCAATTAGTGAAGTTTGCATGTTCTCCCCGTGTCTGCGTGGGTTTCCTCCGGGTGCTCCAGTTTCCTCTCGCAGTAGAAAGATGTGCAGGTTAGGTGGATTGGCCGTGCTAAATTGCCCTTTAGTGTCAGGGGGACCAGCTAGGTTAAATGCATGGGTTGATGGGGATAGGGCTTGGATGGGGTTGCGTTGGGTGCAGACTCGATGGACCGAATGGCCTCCTGCTGCACTGTAGGATTCTATGAATAACAAATGCCGAGCTTGCCAGTAATACTCTCATCCAATGGGCAAATAATTAAAAATGGAGCCACGGATGAAGGTTAGTAACATTACGCTGAGGTGGGCTGTGGACGTGAGAATGAGGGGGAACAGAGAAAAGGTGAAGGAAAATTGCTCAGGCAGGTTTTACCACTTGTCGTAACTGACCCGGGAATGTTAATCATAATATTAGAAGTGGAGGGTTGTCTCACTCAGAGCTGAAGCCTCACCTTGAATGAACAAAAACACACACATACACATTTTTTTAAAAAAGGATTCTAACTCTACCTCATTTGAAATTGTAATGTGTTTTTTTTAATCCCTGAATACTGATGTTCTTTTAATATTAATGATGTTCATAGTCTGATCTTGACTTGTATTTGTGAAAACATTCAGAGCCATTATCTATCGGTATTCACGACCCTCTTTATTTATTTGCATTTGTGTTTGCTCCTGTATTTCAATATGTAAATTCTAGCAAAATGAAATGTTGTTTCCCCAGTGCCGGTGATATTAACTGACAGTGTACAATTTCAGATTCTCAATGAGATGGAAGTGGTATTTGTAGTAGCTACAAGGATTCATTAACCCCTCCAATGGAGTGTCACAGTGGCACAGTGGTTAGCACTGCTGTTTCACAGCGCCAGGGATGGGGGCTCGACTCCCAGCCTGAGCCACTGTCTGTGTGGAGTTCTCCCCGTGTCCACGTGGGTTTCCTCCGGGTTCTCCGGTTTCCTCCCACACTCCAAAAGACATGCGGGTCAGGTGCATTGGCCATGCTAAATTCTCCTTCAGTGTATCCGAACAGGAACCAGAGTGTGGCGACTAGGGGATTTTCACAGTAACTTCATTGCAGTGTTAATACTTGTGACACAAATAAATAAACTTAGACTTACTGTTTGAGTGCATTGTCCATGCTAAATTCTCCTTCAGTGTACCCAGACAGACACCAGAGTGTGGTGACTAGGGGATTTTCACAGTAACTTCATTGCAGTGTTAATGCAAGCCTACTTGTGACACAGATAAATAAACTTAGACTTACTATTTGTGTGCACTGTCCGTGCTAAATTCCCTCTCAGTGTACCCGAACAGGCGCCGTAGTGTGGCGACTAGGGGACAGTCTTGGGACACCAAACAGCAATTTAACATGGCCAGTCTACCTAACCTGTGTAAGAGTGTGGGAGGAAGCCAGAGCACCCGGAGGAAACCAGTGCAGACACGGGGAGAATTTGCAAACTCCACACAGTCATCCAGGGCCGAACTTCATTGCAGTGTTAATGTAAGCTTACTTGTGACACTAATGAATGAACTTTAAATCTTTAAAACTGAAAATAGTGCATGTTCCCACTCCAAAGAATGGATCAAAATACATCAAAAAAATTATAAGGTGAGACTGGATTCTTGAAAGATGTTTATGAAAATTGTTTTTACTGCCACTGGTTTTGTCTGCAGAACCCAATTATCTGGGGCAGTGAAAGACGCCAGAATATTAAGATAAGTGACCATTACTAATGGCCAATAGCTGGCAGCCAGTTGATAACTCATACCAGACCAATTCAGTGAATCCCTTGGCATGTTTCATAAGAGAGATAAGTAGGGCAGCTCAGTGGCACAGTGAGGTCCCTGCCTCACGGCGTCAGGGACCCAGATTCAATTCCAGCCCTGGATGACTGTGTGGAGTTTGCATGTTCTCCACGTGTCTACATAGGTTTCCTCCGGGTGCTCCGGCTTCCTCCCACAGTCCTACGCAGATTAGGTGGATTGGCCGCGCTAAATTGCTGTTTAGTGTCCCAAGATGTATGGGTTGGGGGATTACCTATGGTAAATGTGTGGATCTATTGTGGTAATAGGTGAGCTGTACTCAATCAAGGCAATCTGGGAGGCTGGAATTTATTCATACTATAGCTAAACTTTCAAACTACTATCGGTGTTGGGTGTGGAGAAAGATCAACTTAGTGCGAGCGACCCCGAGTCCTAGACTTCCCCACAAGAGGAAACATCCTCGCCACCTCTCCCTGTCAACACCCCTCAGGGTTTAGTGTGTTTCGATCAGGTAGTAGTGGGGAATAATGAAGGGGAAGCTGGACGGAGCTGTGGGGGTGAAAGGATTTCAAGGTTAGGATGATGGGATGAGATAAAGAGAGATGGGAGGCAGCGCATGTGGGGCACAAGACCCAACATGAACAGTTGGGTTGAATAGCCTATTTTTGTGCTGCAGGAAAGCAAAATATCTCATCGAGGATTACAGCATGAAAACAGGCTCTTTGGCCTACCTTGTCCATGCCACCCAATTTTTACCACTAAGCTAGTTCCAAAGCTAGGCCCATATCCCTCTACATCCATCTTACCATGTACCCATCTAAATGCTTTTTAAAAGACAAAATTGTATCCACCTCTACAATGCCTCTGGCAGCTCATTCCAGACACTCACCACCCTCTGTGTGAAAAAATTGCCCCTCTGGACACTTCTGTATCTCTCCCCTCTCACCTTAAATCAATGCCCTCTAGTTTTAAACTCCCCTACCTTTGGGAAAAGATGTTGACTATCTAGAAGATCTACGCCCCTCATTATTTTATAGACCTCTATAAGATCACCTCTAAGCCTCCTGCATTCCAGGGGAAAAAAGTCCCAGTCTATCCAGCCTCTCCTTATAACTCAAACCATCAGGTCCCGGTCGCATCTGAGTAGATCTTTTCTACACTCTTTCATATCCTCTGTATCAATGGGTGACCAATCATAATCTCCTTAAATGGTAAGCATGCTTGAGGGGCTGAATGGCCTACTCTGTATTATAGCCCCCTACTATACTCTTTGTACATGTGTGACTGTGTGGCCAAATTCCCCTCCAATTCGATTTTCAAGTTTGTTGACGACACCACTGTAGTGGGTTGGTTCTCAAACAATGACGTGACAGAGTACAGGAAAGAGATAGAGAATCTGTTGAACTGGTGCATGATCCCCCCATGCCGACACTATAGTTAAGAAAGCCCACCAACGCCTCTACTTTCTCAGAAGGCTAAGGAAGTTTGGCATGTCAGCTATGAGTCTCAAAAACTTTTACAGATGCACCATAGAAAGCATTCTTTCTGGTTGTATCACAGCTTGGTATGGGCTCCTGCTCTGCCCAAGACCGCAAGGAACTACAAAAAGTTGTGAATGTAGCCCAATCCATCACACAAACCAACCTCCCATCCATTGACTCTGTCTACACTTCCCACTGCCTCGGAAAAACAGCCAACATAATTCAGGACCCCATGTACCCCGGACATTCTCTCTTCCACCTTTTTCCATTGGGAAAAAGATACAAAAGTCTGAGGACACAAACCAACTGACTCAAGAACAGCTTTTTCCCTGCTGCTGTCAGACTTTTGAATGGACTTACCTTGCATTAAGTTGATCTTTCTCTACACCCTAGCCATGACTGTAACACTACATTTTGCACTCTCTCCTTTCCTTCTCTATGAACAGCATGCTTTGGCTGTATAGTGCGCAAAAACAATACTTTTCACTGTATGCTAATACATGTGACAATAATAAACCAAATCAGATCAAATCCTGCTTGTATGCTCATTAGCTGACAGTACAAGGACTAACCAGACACAGATGTATGGTTTTGGTCAAGGGGCGCAAGGAGGGGGATGTCATAGAATCATATCAGAAAGAGGCCATTCAGCCCATCGAGTTTGCACCAAACACAAGCTTACCCAGGCCCTATCCCCCTATCCCTACATATTTACCCGCTAATCCCTCAAAGGTACGCATCTTGGGACACTAAGGGGCAATTTATCATGGCCAATCAAACTAACCTGCACATCCGCGGTTATTGGATAGGCACATGGAGCACCCCAGAATTATAGGGAGGGGATAGCTTGATCTTGGGTTTGGACATAGCTCAGCGCAACATCGAGGGCCGAAGGGCCTGTACTGTGCTGTAAAGTTCTATGTTTCTATCTTTGGATTGTGGGAGGAAACCAGATCATCCGGAGGAAACCCACGTAGACACAGGGGGAATATGCAAACTCCACACAGACAGTGACCCAAGCTGGGAATCAAACCCAGATCCCTGGAGCTGTGAAGCAGCAGTGCGAACCACTGTGCTACTGTGCCACCTGAGGAAGGAACCTTTAGCCCGTGAGTGATTCTGTTTTGAACTGTCTGCCCATGAAGGTGGTGGAAGTGGAGACAATGAATGATCTCATTGAGACATGTAAGATGATGAATGGGATGGATAGGATAGAGGTGGAGAGACTCTTCCCACTCAGAAAGGACAGTCGGACTAGGGGGCATAGCCTCAAGATAAAGGGGGGCGGTTTAGAACGGAGTTGAGGAGGAACTTCTTCACTCAAAGGGTGGTGAATCTCTGGAATTCTCTGCCCGTTGAAGTGGTGGAGGCTGCCTCGCTAAATGTTTTTAAGACGCGGGTTGATGGGTTTTTGATAAGCGAGGGGATTAAGGGTTATGGGGAGAATGTGGAACTGAGCCACGACAGATCAGCCATGATCTTATTGAATGGTGGGGCAGGCTCGAAGGGTTAGATGGCCTACTCCTGCACCTATTTCTTATGTTCTTATGTTCTTATCTCAGGGGGAAATTGGATGGTTACTTTATTATACAATGAAAAGTATTGTTTCTTGCGCACTATACAGACAAAGCATACTGTTCACAGAGAAGGAAAGGGGAGGGTGCAAAATGTAGCGTTACATTCATAGCTAGGGTGTAAAGAAAAATCAAATTAATGCGAGGTAGGTCTATTTAGAAGTCCGAAGGCAGCAGGGAAGAGGCTGTTCTTGAGTTGGTTAGTAGATGTCTTCAGACTTTTGTATCTTTTTCCTGTTGGAAGAAGGTGGAAGAGAGAATATCCATGGTGCGTGGGGTTCTTAATTACGCTGGCTACTTTTTTGAGGCAGTGGGAAGTGTCAACAGATGGATGGGAGGCTGTTTCGATGGATTGGGCTTCATTCACGACCTTTTATAGTTCCTTGCGATCTTGGGCAGAGCAGGAGCCATACCAAGCTGATATACAACAAGAAAGAATGCTTTCTATGGTGCATCTGTAAAAGTTGGTGAGAGTCGCAGTGGACATTGATCGGGGGAATTGAACTGAGTGGATTGCTGCACAGAGAGCCAGTGTGGACTCAATGGGGCTGAAGGTGTGCTGGAGATGACTCAGTGACCCCATGATGTACTTGCACGCAGTTCCGTTGCATACAGCTCTTATTAATGAAGTCATTGGGGGATACAGTTAGTCATGGCTAATGAAAGATTAGATAACTGGACAAAGCAATGCTGTGACCCAGGACTGAGTCACTGACTTCCAGAGAGGAGCTGAATAAAAAGCATTGCCCAGGTAAGCAGACTGAGTCTGGCCAAGTTGCAGATTCCCACACTACGCTGGATGTGTCATCCTCTGCGTGTGTTGGCTGAGGATGATCTGGGAGCAGAAAATGTTGGACTTGCTCCTTATTAACGCAGAGACATTCCAATCTGACTATAGTCAGCTAACAGCAAACTCAACAACTCAAATCTGGATACACCAAACATTAGGACACATGGAAAGTTAAGTGACCAGTTCAGCCAATCAGAAACCACTCTTGTATCGGCTTAGCAGAGTCACAAGGAACATTGGACATTATTGCAAGAGGAATCGAGGTTTAGCTACAGCAGGTGACACCATGCCTGGAACACTGGGTACAGTTTTAGTCTTCTTACTCAAAAAACTGCATTCAAGGCAGCTCAGAGAAGGTTGACTGGGCTGATTCCTGGGATGGAGGGGCTGTCTTGTGAGGAAACATTGACTAGGTTGGACCTGCGTGTGTTTCCTCTGGGTTCTCTCCCACAATTTGAAAGACGTGCTAGTTAGGTGCATTGACAATGCCAAATTCTCCCTCAGTGTACCTGCGAACAGGCGCCAGAGTGTGACGACTATGGGATTTTCACAGTAACTTCATTGCTGTGTTAACAAAAGCCTACTTGTGACACTAATGAATAAACATTAAGACTTTAAAAAAACTTTTTAAAAACTTTAAACACAGCACAGATTCGTGAAGGGGAAGTCGTGTTTAACGAATTTACTGGATTTTTATGAAGATGTGACTAGTGCGGTAGACAGAGGGGAACTGGTGGATGTTGTGTTTTTAGATTTCCAGAAGGCGTTTGATAAGGTGCCTCACAAAAGGTTGCTGCAAAAGGTTAGGGTGCACAGAGTTGGGGGTAAAGTGTTAGCGTGGATAGAGGATTGGTTATCTAACAGAAAGCAGAGAGTTAGAATCTGGTGCTTTTCTGGTTGGAGGTTGGTGACTAGTGGAGTGCCGCAGGGATCGGTGCTGGGGCCTCAACTATTTACCATTCATATAGATGATCTGGAGGAGGGGACTGAGTGTAGGGTGATGAAATTTGCTGATGACATGAGGATGAGTGGAAAAGCAAAGTGCGTGGAGGGTGCGGAAAGTCTGCAGAGAGATCTGGATAGGCTGAGTGAGTGGGCGAGGACCTGGCAGATGGAGCAAATGTGGATGTGGATTAACAGATGTGAGGTTGTCCACTTTGGGAGAAATAACAGTAGGATGGAATATTATTTAAAGGGTGAAAAGTTGCAGCATGCTACGGTGCAGAGGGACCTGGGGGTCCTGGTGCATGAATCGTAAAACCCAGTCTGCAGGTGTAGCAAGTGATCAAGAAGGCGAGTGGCCTTTATCGCGAGGGGGATAGAATATAAAAGCAGGGAGGTTGTGCTGCAACTGTACAAGGCACTGGTGAGGCCACAGCTGGAGTACTGTGTGCAGTTTTGGTCCCCTTATTTGCGAAAGGATATATTGGCCTTGGAGGGAGTACAGAGAAGGTTCACCAGGCTGATACCAGAGATGAAATAATAATTCTCAAGATTAGGGGGGGGGGGCAGTTTAGAGCAGAGTTGAGGAGGAACTTCTTCACTCAAAGGGTGGTGAATCTCTGGAATTCTCTGCCCGTTGAAGTGGTGGAGGCTGCCTCGCTAAATATTTTTAAGACGCGGGTTGATGGGTTTTTGATAAGCGAGGGGATTAAGGGTTATGGGGAGAGGGCGGGAAAGTGGAACTGAGCCACGACAGATCAGCCATGATCTTATTGAATGGTGGGGCAGGCTCGAAGGGCTAGATGGCCTACTCCTGCTCCTATTTCTTATGTTCTTATGTTCTTATTAAACTCTAAAATAACTTTTAAAACTTTAATAATAGCAAATTACTGCAGATGCTGGAATCTAAAACCAAAAGAGAAAACGCTGGAAAATCTCAGCAGATCTGACAGCATCTGAAAGGAGAGAAAAGAGCTGACGTTTCGAGGTCAGATGACCCTTTGTCAAAGCTTTGTCAAAGATGACAAAGAGTCATCTCTTTTCTCTCCTTACAGATGCTGCCAGACCCGCTGAGATTTTCCAGCATTTTTCTCTTTTGGTTTAAAAGCTTTGAACTATACTCACTGGAGTTTAGAAAAGTGAGGGGTGATCTTACTGAAACATGTCCCTGAGGGCAGTTGACAGGCTGGATGCTGAGAGGATGGACGGGGTTTTATGGCCTTGTTCGAGCGAGACCAGAGATCCCCACCCGATGTCAACAGGGATTGAACCTCACCCGCTCCGATTCCATGGTAGGCGAGGCGGGGGAGTTCCAACGGATGTCTCCCTCGTGGTGTTTGAGAATGAAAGGTCTCCCAATTCCGACTAAGATGAGGATAATTTGTTTTCTCCCAGAGGGTCATTAATCAGTGAAGTTCTCTTCCCCAGAGATCAGTGTGGCTGAGTCATTGAATACACTCAAGGCGGAGTTAGTTAGATCTCTGATCGGTAAGGGAGTCGAGGGTTATGGGGGCAGACAGGAAAGTGAAGCCGAATCTGAAATGAGATCAGGTGTGATCTTACTGAGTGGTGCAGCAGCCTCGAGGGCTGAATGGCCTCCTTCTGTTCCTAATTCTCGTGCTCTTGGGTTCGTGTTGCCTCCTGATCCATTAGCCTCTCACAAGTGGCCTCAATGGCATGGAAAGGTTCCAGGTTCAGTCTGATTGGCCCCCCATTTGTTTGCAGTCTGACCTCCGCTGCCAGAACGAACGGCCAGATTATCTCGACAATTCCTTCCCTCAACTCCGTCACGTCGCCAGGACATCATAGAAACCTAGAAGATAGGAGCAGGAGGAGGCCATTGGGCCCTTCGGGTTTGCTCCGCCGTACATCACGATCATTGCTGATTGTCCAGCTCAATAGCCTCATCCTGCTTTCTCCCCATAACCTTTGATCCCATTCACCCCAAGTGCTATATCCAGCTGCCTCTTGAATACATTCAATGTTTTTGCATCAACTACTTCCTGTGGTAATGAATTCCACAAACTCATCACTCTTTGGGTGAATTGTTGAATAGAAACAATCTTCAGGGGAACTGGGGAAAGGCAGGGGACTACGAATGGCACTAAGTCCTGATGCTCGTTTGAAGAGAGCAGTAGAGGCACGATGGGCTGAATGGCCTCCTCTGTGTTGTAACAATTCTCTGATTTCTTTATTGGGTTTATCAGTAACTAGCCTGCCTGACATTACGCATACTCATGATTCCCTGTCAGCAGGTTGGAAGGTGGGGATGGGAGCTGGAAGGGGAAGGGGAGTCAGGGAGTGGGAGAGGGACGGGACCCTCATAGAATCATAGAATCCCTCCAGTGCAGAGAGAGGCCATTCGGCCCATCGAGTCTGCACTGACAACAATTCCTCCCAGGCCCTACCGCCATAGCCCTACACATTTTATCCACTAATCCCTCTAACCTACACATCTCGTGACATTAAGCGGCAATTTTCAGCATGGACAATCAACCTAGCCCTTTGGATTGTCGGAGGAAACTGGAGCACTTGGAGGAAACCCACGCAGACACGAGGACAATGTGCAAACTCTACACAGACAGTGACCCAAGCTGGGAATCGAACCCAGGTACCTGGAGCTATGAAGCAACAGTGCTAACCACTGTGCTACCGTGCCACGCACCACTGCGCTCCGGGCCCCCCTCATCAGGTGCAGCACGTACCCTACCCACCACCTTCCTGCCTGTTCCAACCAGTCTCCTATATTATGTAGGGCTGTGGGGGGATACCTGATGAAGGTGTGGGTGCCCCGCTTTACTGTGTGTCTGTTGAGGCCTTTAAGTGACCAGTTAATAGCCACAAATACTTATTCCCAACCCCACTGGTATTTTCTCCATGGGTTAGGGGAAGCTCATACCAGGCGGATAGACCGTCAGCTTTCACAGCACAGACTGGTGTCGGGTAACGTGGGATGGAGGTGGGAGTGGGGCTCCTTTGGGGATATCCTTCCCTTTAACCCTTCCCCCCGCCACCAGCCTCTCATACTCTCTGCCTGTGCCAGGGAGGGGGCTACCAGCCTCCCCCGGCCAATAACCCTTTCTGTCCAGCTTCCTAACCGAGGTTCCAACACTAAAACGGACCCCATCAATCTGTGGTCCAGCGGGCACAGAGGAATTCATCAGGCAAATGAGGCTGTGGGAGTTCTTCCACAAACCTCAAACAGCAAACACAATGAGACAACCAATGAACCAGAACAGCCAACAAAGAGATCCGCAGTGCAGCAACCAAAGAGGAAAGAGTCCAATTGGACTCCTCCGGAAGGCCGCTGCCCTCGACTTGACATGCCCAAGCCGTCAGGAGGTGCACCAACACCAGATGCATCAACCGCACTCACAAGACAGCCCCGAACATCACCCAAGCACAACGCAATGTTATCCACGCTCTCAAAACCAACATTGTCATCAAACCAGCAGACGAAGAAGAACATAAGAACATAAGAAATAGGAGCAGGAGTAGGCCATCTAGCCCTTCGAGCCTGCCCCGCCATTCAATAAGATCATGGCTGATCTGTTGTGGCTCAGTTCCACTTTCCCGCCCACTCCCCATAACCCTTAATCCCCTCTCTTATCAAGAACCCATCAACCCGCTTCTTAAAAATATTTAGCGAGGCAGCCTCCACCACTTCAACGGGCAGAGAATTCCAGAGATTCACCACCCTTTGAGTGAAGAAGTTCCTCCTCAACTCCGTTCTAAACCGCCTCCCCTTTATCTTGAGGCTGTGCCCCCTAGTCCTACTGTCTTTTTTGAGCGGGAAGAGTCTCTCCACCTCTATCCTATCCATCCCATTCATCATCTTATACGTCTCAATGAGATCTCCCCTCATTCTTCTAAACTCTAACGAGTACAAGCCTAGTTTATTCAGCCTCTCCTCATAGCTCAATCCCCTCAACTCCGGTATCAGCCTAGTAAACCTCCTCTGCACTCCCTCCAGGGCCAAAATATCCTTGCGCAGGTGCGGCGCCCAAAACTGCACACAGTACTCCAGCTGCGGCCTCACCAATGCCCTATATAGCTGCAGCAAGACCTCCCTACTTTTACATTCAATCCCCCTCGCTATGAAGGCCAGCATCCCATTCGCCTTCCTGACCACCTGCTGCACCTGCAAGCTGGGTTTTTGCGACTCATGCACAAGGACCCCGAGGTCCCTCTGCACCGTCGCCTGCTGCAGTTTTTCGCCACGTAAGTAATAGTCCTTCCTACCATTCTTCCTACCAAAGTGGACCACCTCACACTTGCCAACATTAAATTCCATTTGCCATTTCCTGGCCCATTCGTCCAGCCTATCTAGATCCTTCTGCAGACTCTCCACACCCTCCGCACAATTTGCCTTTCCCCCAATCTTGGTGTCATCAGCAAATTTCGACACCCTGCACTCGGTTCCCTCCTCCAGATCATCTATATAAATGGTAAATAGCTGAGGCCCCAGCACCGACCCCTGGGGCACCCCACTAGTCACCAACCGCCAATCCGAATAGCACCCTTTGACCCCCACTCTCTGCCTCCTATTTGACAACCAATCCTCTATCCACGCTAACACCCTACCCCCAACTCCATGTCCCCTGACCTTCTGCCATTGTCACACAGAACAGAACGGATTACTGTAAAGAAGTGTACAGACAACTGAACAACGAGAAACACTACAGACAGTTACCCGCAAATCCGACCAAAGAACACACTCGTCAACTCAACAGACTGACCAAGTTCCCAGAGCACCCCCTGTGCTCTCATCCCACGTACTCCCCTCATTGGAGATCTCTACTGATTCCCGAAGATACACAAGGCAAACACACCCAGTCGCCCCATCATATTGGGCAATGGGACCTTGTGGGAGAACCTCTATGGCTACTTCAAGGGCATCCTAAATCCCATTGTACAAAGAACCCCCAGCTTCTGTTATGACACTACGGACTTCCTACGGAAACCCAGCACACATGGAGCAGTTGAACCAGGAACATTCCTCGTCACAATGGATGTCTCGGCCCCCTACACCAGCATCCCCCACGATGATAGCATTGCTGCTACTGCCTCAGTACTCAATGCCGACAACTGCCAATCTCCAGATGCAATTTTACAACTCATCCACTTCATCCTGGACCACAATATCTTCACCTTCAACAACCAGTCCTTCATCCAGACACTCGGAACAGCCATAGGGACCAAATTTGCAATTTGCCAACATCTTCATGCACAGGTTCGAGCAAGACATCTTCATCACACAGGACCTTCAACTGAGGCTATTCACTAGATATATCGGTGACATTTTCTTCCTTTGGATTCATGGTGAACAATCACCGAAACAACTACATGATAACATCAACAAGTCCCATCCCACCATCAGACTCACCATGGACTACTCTCCAGAATCAGTTGCATTCTTGGACATCTCCATCAAGGACGGTCACCTCAGCACTTCACCGTACCACAAGTGCACAGATAACCTCACAATGCTCCACTTCTCCAGCTTCCACCCTAAACACGTTAAGCCATCCCCTACAGACAAGCCCTCCGTATACACAGGATCTACTCAGATGAGGAGGATCACAACAGACACCTCCAGGTGCTGAAAGATGCCCTCATAAGAAGATATGGCGTTCAACTCATCGATCGACAGTTCTGGCACTCCACAGCGAAAAACCGCACCAACTTCCTCAGAAGACAAACATGGGTCACAGCGGACAGAGTACCCTTTGTCATCCAGTACTTCCCCGGAACGGAGAAGCTATGGCATCTTCTCCAGAGCCTTCAACATGTCATTGGTGAAAATAACCATCTCACCAAGGCCGTCCCCACACCCCCACTTCTTGCCTTCAAACAACTGCACAACGTCAAACAGAACATTGTGCGCAGCAAACTACCCAGCCTTCAGGAGACCACAATACCACACAACCTTGCCATAGCAACTCCTGCAAGACGCGCCAGATCTTCGACATGGATGCCATCATCTCACATGAGAACACCATCCACCAGGTACACGACACGTAGTCTTGTAACTCGGCCATTGTTGTCTACCTGGTATACTGCAGGAAAGGATATAAGAACATAAGAACATAAGAACATAAGAAATAGGAGCAGGAGTAGGCCATCTAGCCCTTCGAGCCTGCCCCGCCATTCAATAAGATCATGGCTGATCTGTCGTGGCTCAGTTCCACTTTCCCGCCCTCTCCCCATAACCCTTAATCCCCTCTCTTATCAAGAACCCATCAACCCGCTTCTTAAAAATATTTAGCGAGGCAGCCTCCACCATTTCAACGGGCAGAGAATTCCAGAGATTCACCACCCTTTGAGTGAAGAAGTTCCTCCTCAACTCCGTTCTAAACCGCCTCCCCTTTATCTTGAGGCTGTGCCCCCTAGTCCTACTGTCTTTTTTGAGCGGGAAGAGTCTCTCCACCTCTATCCTATCCATCCCATTCATCATCTTATACGTCTCAATGAGATCTCCCCTCATTCTTCTAAACTCTAACGAGTACAAGCCCAGTTTATTCAGCCTCTCCTCATAGCTCAATCCCCTCAACTCCGGTATCAGCCTAGTAAACCTCCTCTGCACTCCCTCCAGGGCCAAAATATCCTTGCGCAGGTGCGGCGCCCAAAACTGCACACAGTACTCCAGCTGCGGCCTCACCAATGCCCTATACAGCTGCAGCAAGACCTCCCTACTTTTATATTCAATCCCCCTCGCGATGAAGGCCAGCATCCCATTCGCCTTCCTGACCACCTGCTGCACCTGCAAGCTGGGTTTTTGCGACTCATGCACAAGGGCCCCGAGGTCCCTCTGCACCGTCGCCTGCTGCAGTTTTTCGCCACGTAAGTAATAGTCCTTCCTACCATTCTTCCTACCAAAGTGGACCACCTCACACTTGCCAACATTAAATCCTGAGGCATGGGTACATTGGGGAGACCATGCAGACGCTATGACTGAACACTGCTCGACAATCACCAGGCAGGAGTGTTCTCTTCCTGTTGGAGAACACTTCAGCAGTCACGGGCATTCAGCCTCTGACCTTCGGGTAAGTGTTCTCCAAGGTGGCCTTCATGACACACGACAGCGCAGAGTCACTGAGCAGAAACTGATAGCCAAGCTCTGCACACATGAGGACGGACTCAACCGGGATCTTGGGTTCATGTCGCACTATCTGTAACCCCCACGACTTGCTTTGGCTTGCAAAATCTCTCTCACTGTCCTGTCTGGAGACAATACACATCTCTGTAACCTGTGCTTAACACTCTTTCTACTCACAATGTCTGTACCTTTCAGACTTGATTACCTGTAAAGACTCACATTCCAACCATTTTTATGTTCTTAATATCTTGTAAATTGAGTTTGTGTATTTGTATGCCCTGTTTGTGAACACATCTTCCACTCACCTGATGAAGGAGCAGCGCTTTGAAAGCTAGTGCTGCCAAACAAACTTATTGGACTTTAACCTGGTGTTTTGAGACATCTTACTGTTCCCACGTCAGTCCAATGCCACCATCTCCACATCACAGCTTCATAAAGTCCCTACAGTGCTGAAGAAGGGCATTTGGCCCATCAGATCTGACTCTCCGACAGACCATCTTACCCAGGCCCACACCCCATCTTATCCCCGTCACCTCATGCATTTACCCCGTTAACCCCTCTAATCTACACATCTTGGGGCAATTTAAACATAAGAACATAAGAAATAGGAGCAGGAGTAGGCCGTCTAGCCCTTCGAGCCTGCCCCACCATTCAATAAGATCATGGCTGATCTGAAGTGGATCAGTTCCACTTTCCCGCTTTCTCCCCATAACCCTTAATCCCCCTGTCTGTCAAAAACCTATCTACCCGCGTCTTAAATATATTTAGCGAGGTAGCCTCCACCACTTCAACGGGCAGAGAATTCCAGAGATTCACCACCCTTTAAGTGAAGAAGTTCCTCCTCAACTCTGTTCTAAACTGCCCCCCACTCTTACCTTGAGGCTGTGCCCTCTAGTCCTGCCCTCTAGTCCTGCTATCCTTTCTAAGCAGGAAGAATCTCTCTACCTCTACCCTATCCATCCCCTTTACTATCTTATACGTCTCTATAAGATCCCCCCTCATTCTTCTAAACTCCAACGAGCATGGCCAATTCACCTAACTTGCACACCTTTGGACTGTGGGAGGAAATCGGAGCACCCGGAGGAAACCCATGCAGACACGGGGAGAATGTGTAGATTCCGCGCAGACAGTGACCCAAGCCGAGAATCGAACCTGGGTCCCTGGCACTGCGAGATAGCAGTGCTAACCACTGTGCCACCGTGCCGGCCCAAATACCTCCTTTTATTCAGGATTACCTGAAGTCCCAGCGGTGGCCACCGCTCACAGCTGTTGCTGCAGGGGCAACAAAGCTTCAAACCAAGCTGAACTCATGTCGCCAAGAGTGGGGCAACTAAAATTGGAAATGGCCCAGGGAGCAGGAATGTAGGAGGCCCGACATGTCGAGGGGGGAGGCTGGAGAAGGTTACGGAGCTGGGGAGGAGCAGGGCCATGGAGAAGGATTTGAAAAACAAGCCTGAGAGTTTTAAGCTGTGAGGCATTGCTAGTCTGAGTTAATGTAGGTCAGAGTTTTAATTATGGACTCAGACAGACCTCGGAGGGAAAGTATGTTTATAACTAACTGAGTTGCTTTCTATAGAGAAGGAGGGTACAATTAGAAGGGACTGTTACAGATCATTACTGGGAAAAGAAAGGCCAAGAAAACGGTAAAGGCATTGAGAATAAGGAACAGCAATGAACGCAGAGAGTAGAGTCCTACAGTGCAGAAAAGGCCATTCAGCCCATCGAGACTGCACCAACAATAACTACCACTAAAAGCTAATCCCATTTTCCTGAACTCATCCCATATCCTTGACTGTTATGATGCTGCCTAATTAATCCGGAATGTTGTCCCCGCACACTGGCACCATTGTCATAATTGGGAAGTTGGTTTTGCAATAGTACCCAGAACCTTCTAAAGAAAGATAGAGTACAGAGGACATTTAGAGTCAGAGAGGCATACAGTGATGGAGCAATAGAGCATGGAAACAGGCCCTTCAGCCCAACCAGTCCATGCTGACCCTGGTGCCCTCCCAGCTAGTCCCAATTGCCCATGTTTGGCCCATTCCCCTCTAATTCTTTCCCCTCTGTGTACTTATCCAAACGCTTTTTGAGTGTCGCTATTAAAGCTGCCTCAACCACTTCCCCTGGCAGCTCATTCCATACACGCACCACCCTTTGCGTGAAGAAGTTGCCCCTCTCACCTTCAACATACGCCCTCTGGTTTTCAATTCCGCTACCCTGGGAAAAAAAGCAATGGGTGGGATTTTCCACAATCGCTCTCCGTGAAACTGGAATATCCTGCCTGAGGTCGATGGACCTTTCCATGGTCCGCCCCTCACCCGGTCTGATTCCTGTGGCAGGCGGAATGGGGAAATTTGCCCCTACGTGCGTTCATCCTCTCTATGCCCCTCATTATTTTGTACACCTTCATTCACCTATGTTCTAAGGAGTAAAGTCCCAGCCCGGCCAACTGCTCCTGATAACTCAGGCCCACTAATCCTGGTAACATCCTAGTAAACCTTCTCTGCACTCTCTCCAGTTAATCAATGTCTTTCCTATAACACGGTGTTATATACACAATACTCCAAGTGTGGCCTCACCAACCACTTGTACAATTGTAACGTTGGGCAGGATTTTATGCCCTCGCTTGTCCCAAAATCAGCTCAACGGACCTTCTCGTGCTCCACCCCTCACCCGTTCCAATTCCCGTAGCAGAAAGGGAGATAACATTCCAGCCATGGTGGGGCTGTATGGTGGCACAGTGGTTAGCACTGCTGCTTCACAGCTCCAGGGTCCTGGGTTCGATTCCCGGCTCAGGTCACTGTCTGTGTGGAGTTTGCACATTCTCCCCATGTCTGCGTGGGTTTCCTCCGGGTGCTCCGGTTTCCTCCCACAGTCCAAAAGATGTGTGGGTTAGGTTGATTGGCCATGCTAAGAAATTGCCCCTTAGTGTCTAGGGATGCGTAGGTTGGAGGGATTAGTGGGTATAGTATATAGGGATGAGGTTAGGGCCTGGGTGGGATTATGTTACAGAGGAGATGTCAGGGGTAAGTTTCTCACTCAGAGGGTGGTGAGTGAGTGGAATTGGCTGCCGTTGGTGGTGGTAGAGGCGAACTCGCTGGGGTCTTTTAAAAGACTTCTGGATGAGTACATGAGATGTAATGGGATTGAGAATTATAGGTAGTTCCAAGGCCTGGTAGGTATGGATATGATCGGCGCAACTTGTGGGCCAAAGGGTCTGTTTGTGCTGTAGTGTTCTATGTTCTATGTTCGGCACAGACTCGATGGGCCAAAGGGCCTCTTTCTGCACTGTAGGATTCTATGATTCTAACTCCTATACTCAGTGCCCTGAAGGCCAGTGTGTTAAGTGCCTTCTTCACCGCCCTGTGATGCCACCTTCAATGAACCAGCTACTTGTAGTCCTAGATCCCTCTGTTCCTCAACACTCCCCATGGCCCTACCATTTATTGTATGGGTTCTTACCCTGGTTTAACTTTCCACGTTGCGACGTACCTGTTGGAACATGCGTGCAAGGCTTTCTACCGATACCGAGAGCTCACGCAAGATATGGTGATCACATCAATCTGAGATAAAGCTGAATGTTGGCATGGAAACTGTTTACCTTTGGATTTAGTGGGCTAATGTTAACAAAGAGGGCTTGTACAAACCACTGTTCATTGACCTTTTTGTTCACGTTTCGCTTGGAGCTTGAGAGAAGGAGCAGTCAAGCTGTGTAGGAGGTCCATGACTAACCTCACAGCAGGCCCATGAAAATCTCTGAGCCACCTCAGCTTATTTTAACTTATAATCAAAGTTTCTGAGGAGAAAATGATTGTAGATTACGTCAGGAGTGCACTGTTAGCCAGGCTAAGGTTAAAAATAAGATCTGTGTAAGTATCCATAAATAAATAAGCATTCGCTTCGCGTTTCTCCCTGATCTGCATTTATTTGCCGAGAATAAAATTAGTGATAGCGCCGTGTAGAGAAGGTGTCATGACTTGTGGGGGCAGTCCAAAACCAGGAGCCATTAATGGTTTTAAATTTCTTTTACACATGTAAATGCCGCTGACTGGGCCTGCGTTTACTGCCAATCCCTAACTGCCCTCGATTTCAGAATGCAGTTGATTTGTAGAATCCCTGCAGCGCAGAAGAAAAGCTATTCAAAGAACAGCATAGGAACAGGCCCTTCGGCCCTCCAAGCCTGCACTGACCATGCTGCCTGACTGAACTAAAAACCCCCTACCCTACAGTGCAGAAAGAGGCCCTTCGGCCCATCGAGTCAGCACCGAACGCAGTCCCACCCAGGCCCCTACACTATACCCACTAATCTCCACCAGCCTGGACACTAAGGGGCAACTTCTTAGCATGGCCAATCAACCTAACCCGCACATCTTTGGACTGTGGGAGGAAACCGGAGTACCCGGAGGAAACCCACGCAGACACGAGGAGAATGTGCAAACTCCACACAGACAGTGACCCGAGAATTGAACCCAGGACCCTGGAGCTGTGAAGCAGCAGTGCTAACCACTGTGCTACCATGCCTTCCTACCCTAGCTCTCTATTCCCATCCTATTCATATATTTGTCAATTCACCCCTTAAAAGCCACTACCGTATCTGCTTCCACTGCCTCCCCCGGCAATGAGTTCCAGGCACCCTCCACCCTCTGTGTAAAAAATCTGCCTCGTACATCTCCCTTAAACCTCGCCCCTCGCACCTTAAACCTGTGCCCCCTAGTAATTGATGCTTCCACCCTGGGGAAAATTCGGCCCATCAAGTCTGCACTGACAACAATCCCACCCAGGCTCTATCCCCGTAACTCCTACTAACCCACTTGATATCAAGGGGTAATTCAGCACGGCCAATCAGCCTAACCTGCACATCTTTGGACTGTGGGAGGAAACTGGAGCACCTGGAGAAAAACCACGCAGACACTGGGAGAATGTGCAAACTCCACATGTAGTCACCTGAGGCCGGATTTGAATGTGGAGTCGCTGGAGATTTGAGGCAGCAGTGTTAACCACTGTGCCGAGGGTCACCTGTAGGCCACACCAGAGGAGGAAGGCATATTTCCTTCCCTAAAGGACATCAGCGAACTAGATGGATTTCTTCCAACAATGGTTTCATACTAAACATAAAACTTTTAATTCTAGATTTTTATTGAACTCAAATTTCACCATCTGCCTGCTGTGCTGGGTCCTTGGAGCTTTACCCTGGGGCTCTGAATTGTTAGTCCAGTGACAATACCACTAGACCACAGCCATCCCACCAATCCAACAAGGAAAAACTTAACAGAGTGGTGAAAATGTGGAAGCTGTTAGCACGGGGAGGTGTTTGAGGTGACCAACGCATTTTGATTTGATTTGATTTGATTTATTATTGTCACATGTACGGGGGTACATTGAAAAGTATAGTCTGGGAATCTCCCCAAAAAATTCTAAGCCCCCAACATGCAGGGAAATGGGAGTAAATCCCATTGGTTTTTGTAGTGTGATTTCCAGAATGAATTTCCGAGTCTCTGTGCATCACAGAGTGCCTGAGCGTGACTCAGCCTGGAAATCATGGGGCGGGGCCTATTCCCACTCGAGAGGCCGGCGGCATCGCGCTGAGTGCGCCATCGCGCGTGCGCTGATCTGTCAGAGTGGAGATCGGCACATGTGCAGTGGCCTCCCCCCCCCCACTCACTGCCAACATCCAGACCACTGGCCAGCCCCACACACCCCAACCCCAATCACTGGCCTCCTGGACTTCCCTGGGCCAGCCCCTATGTCATTCCCCTCCCCTCCCCCACCCACCCCAGCTAGCCCCAGTCTCCCTGTCTCCCCCAGCCTGCTCCGTCCCCCCCCCAAGTCCCAATCTTGATGACCAGCCCAGATGTCCTCCGACCCACCACCAGCCAGCCCTGATCTCCCCTCACACAATACCTGTGGGGCAGCACAGGGGTTAGCGCTGCTGTCTCACAGCACCAGGGATCCGGGTTTCAATTTCGGCTTGGGTCACTGTCTGTGTGGAGTTTGTACATCCTCTTCATGTCTCCGGGTGCTCCGGTTCCCTCCCGCAGTCTGAAGGAGGTGCTGGTTAGGGTGCATTGGCCGTGCTAAATTCTCCCCCAGTGTACCCGAACAGGCGCCGCATTGTGGCACTGAGGAATTTCACAGTAGCTTCACCGCAGTGTTAATGTAAGCGTACCTGTGACTAATAAATAAACTTTACTCTTTACTTTGCAACACCACCACCCCCACCCCCACCCCTGCACCTCCCAATGACCAGCCTTGACACTCCCCCTCACACCCACCCCCCCCCCCATGGCCAGCCCCAATCACCCTCACTCCCTCCCTACCCCACCAATCCTGATTGTAGGGTGGCAGCGGATCGCACCCCCACCCCCCCCACTCCAGTAGGCCCTGCCCCCTTCTTACAAGAAATAATACTTTTCACTGTGTACTAACACACGTGACAATAGTACATCAAATCAGATCAAAATCAAAAGATTTTATGATTCGCGGAATTATTCTAAAGCGATCTGTAGACGGTACACACTGCGGACATTTGTCCCCCCCTCTCCCCACCCCACCCAACCTCCGCAAAGAGGCTTACAACCAGGAATAAGCTGTCTTGATCAGCTTGGCGACTGGTAAGGCTTTCCTGGAAGTGCGAATGTCTGGGATGACGGGAGAGGTCTGTGGTACAGTGTAACAAGCACAAAGAGGCTTCGCAAACACAATTCCGAAACAATGGGGGCTTGTTTCGTGCGAGGATGCCCGGGATCGCACCAGACGCAGTAAATACGGGTTACAAGAGATTGCACTGTTTAAACACAAGAATTGTGATTGACTTGAGCCCAGCGAGTTAAAGATTGATGGGATTGAGTTAAGGGGCAGCACGGTAAACGCATGAATACAGAAGATGTGCCCGAGGGGGAGAGTGCGACTGGCTGGCCCTCTGCAAGGGCCTTTCATACAGACAGCTGTTAATCTGAATACACTCATTCCCAACATATGAGGCATCAATCCCCGTGCAACTACACAGCTTGTAGAACCAGAGCATGGTTACAGTACCAAAGGAGGCCACTCAGCCTGCGGGCTCTGTGCTGGCCCTCTGAAAGAACAATTTCGCTCCCCCGCTCTTTATCAAAGAACAAAGGACAAAACAGCCCGGGAAACAGGCCCCTGGGCCCAACGAGCCCACGCCGCCATTTTAACATTATGAGTCCCCCCTCCACCCATGATCCCATCAGAATATCGGCCAATTCCATTTTGTTTCCTACACTGGGGCAACATCTTTGCTTTGTTGTTCTGTATTCATGGTATGTGAGAGTCGCTGGCTGGGCCATCATTTATTGCCCATCCCTAATTGCCTCTTGAACTGAGTAGCTTGCCATTTAATCTGATTTGATTTGATTTATTATTGTCACATGTATTAGTGTGCAGTGAAAAGTATTGTTTCTTGCGCACTATACATACAGAGCATACCATTCATAGAGAAGGAAAGGGGAGAGTGCAGAATGTACTGTTACAGTCATAGCGAGGGTGTAGAGAAAGATCAGCTTAGTGCGAGGTAGGTCCATTCAAAAGTCTGACAGCAGCGGGGAAGAAGCTGTTCTTGAGTCGGTTGGTACGTGACCTCAGACTTTTGTAGTGTACAGAGAGGAGAAGGAATGGAGATGGTGCAGGATATAATGTTACAGTCATCGCTAGAGTGTAGAGGAAGATCAATCTAATGGGACAGCACGGTGGCAGAGTGGTTAGCACTGCTGCTTCACAGTGCCAGGGACCCGGGTTCGATCCCCGGCTAGAGTCACTGTCTGTGTGGAGTTTGCATGTTCTCCCTGTGTCTGCGTGGGTTTCCTCCGGGTGCTCCGGTTTCCTCCCACAGTCCAAAGGTGTGTAGATTAGATGGATTGGCCATGCTAGCGTCAAGGGGAACTAGCTAGGGTAAACGTATGGGGTTATGGGTACAGGGCCTGCTCGGGATTGTGATCGGTACCAACTTGATGAACCGAATGGCCTCCTTCCACACTGTAGGGAATACATACGGTAGGTCCATTTAAAAGTCTGATAGCAGCAGGGAAGAAGCTGTTATTGAGTCACTAGCCATTTCAGGGAGAGCTAAGAGTCAACCACTTTGCTGTGGCTCTGGAATCACATGTAGGCCAGAACGGGTAAGGACAGCAGATTTCCTTCCCTAAAGGACATTAGTGAACCAGATGGGTTTTTCTGACAATCGACAATGGTTTCAGGGTCATCAATTTGACTTTTTATACCAGTCTTGCAGTCTTGGGCCCCACCGGACGCAAAGAGAACAATGTGCATTGACGTAGCATGTTTGATACAACAAAATTCCTTCATGGGAACATTGTTGCGAACTTGGCGTTTGTAAAACTGTCTGATAAAAAGGTGGAGATTTTTTCTGTACTTAGAGTACACAGACTGAAATATTGTGTTGAGAGTCCAGGCAGTACAGACTGTTTTTGAATTTTACCCGATCAGCTTAAACAGGGCACTAAGCTATCAGCAGCCTATTAGATTTGAATTTGATGTTTCGGTAACATGAGAATCAATCTTATTGTGTGGACGTTGGGATGTCATCAGGGGTATAAGAGACAGTTCTTAGCTTCAGAAAGACACAGCAGTAATTGTCTTCTGCCAGCATAACAGCCGCATTAATATCTCAAAAGAAAACATCATCTCGACAGTGGAAGCAAAGAAGAAAGAAGATGGAAGGTTCCAAAAGATAAAACCTGGTTGTACTTTGACAGTGACTAAAAAGTTCTATTTTTCTGTTACTAGGTGGAAATTGGATTTATCTCACAGCATTTTATTAGGATAGTGTTTTATTTGGTTTGTTAAGAGTTTAGTTAACCTGTTCACTGTTAGTTAGATAAATAAAGTGTTGATTTTACTGAGCAACTTTCAGATGATTATTTTGATTTAACTACTACAAGTTGCTGAAGAGCAGATTGTACTATTTATCACACGCATTTTAACAGATTATGAAGCGAGGTACACCTCTTTGTGTGGTTAGGTATTAGTTCTCAGAGACAGGATCAACCTCTTCTTTATAACAACATCATAAAGCAAAATATAGCACGGATCCATGTCAACAATATTAGTCATGATGTGGGGATGCCGGCGTTGGACTGGGGTAAACACAGTAAGAAGTCTCACAGCACCAGGTTAAAGTCCAACAGGTTTATTTGCTGGCAAAAGCAACTAATTTGCAACCAAATAAACCTGTTGGACTTTAACCTGCTGATGTGAGACTTCTTACTGACAATATTAGGGTCAGGTGATCAGAAGTGTGGCCAAAAAGGAGAATTTTAAAGGGGGAAAGTGAGGCAGAGAGAGGGAGAGATGCAGGGGGAGGCGGTGTCCAGAGACACAGCAACTGGTGAAGCAGCTGTAGGCACAGCCACTAATGGTGCAGCAAATACACGCCAGGATACACAAGAGGCCCAAATTAGAGGAACGCAGAGGCTTTGAAGGGTGGTGGCGCTGGAGGAGGTTACAGACATATGGAGGGAATGGGGCTGAGGAATATTTCCACCCAGGTGAGACACCAGAAGCTTGACTACAAAATCTAGGCCCACACTACTAATGCAGTACGTCCGTTGCAAGTGGATGTAACCGTTCCCAGGATCCCGTTTTGAAGAGGGACATGGGCAGTTCTCCCCAGTGTTCTCGAGCCAGTTTTTATCTCTCAACCATCATCTCTTCAACCCATCAACTCATTGCTGTTTGTGGGAGCTTGCTGTGCATGGAATTGGACGCTGCACATCGCAGGTTACAACAGTGACTACACTTGTAAAGCACTTCATTGCACTTACAGCCAGTCCAGCAGATGGGAAAGGCGCTATAGAAATGTAATTTTGTTCCCTCAGGAAGCACCCTGGCAAATAAAATGGCTGCCACGCTTTGCCTTGGGAGGAACAGAAACAGAAAATGGTGGACAATCTCAGCAGGTCTGACAGCATCTGTGGAGAGAGAACAGAGCCAACATTTAGAGTATGGATGACCCTTTGTCAGAGCTGCTTGGGAGTGTTTAGTTTATTCATTAGAGTCACAAGTAGGTTTACATTAACACTGCGATGAAGTTACTGTGAAAATCCTCTAGTCGCCCGGTGCAAGTTTGGGTACACTGAGGGAGAATTTAGCACGGCCAACGCACCCTAACCAGCACGTCTTTCTGACTGCGGGAGGGGACCGGAGCACCCGGAGGAAACCCACGCAGGCACGGGGAGAATGTGCAGTCTCCACACAGACCGAGCTGGGAATCGAACCCGGATCCCTGTTGCTGTGAGGCAGCAGTGCTAACCCACTGCGCTGCCCCACCCACGCAAGGCGAGTAAATTGGGGCCGTGCTCTCTGGAGTTTAAGAGGAATGAGCGGCGATCTCATCAAAGCGCGCCAAATTCCTGGAGATGTTGAGGGGGTGAAACGCTGAAAGGTAGATCCCCCCGGTCGGAGACTCTCGGGCCCAAATTTCCCCCTCCCTGCTCGCCACTGTAATCGTAGCAGGCGGGTCGCGGACAATGTGAGGACCCATTGACAATCGGATGGGAATTCCCAGCCTTTAGAGCAGCGCAGCCGGAGAATTCCGGCCCTCAGATTCAGACTCCGGATTAAGGGGTTGACCACTCCGGGTTGAGATGAGGAAAAATGTTTTCGACTCGGGGGGGGGGGCGTGGTTTGTGGACCTTTTGATTTGAGCCGCCTGCCTGAGCTGTGGGTGATGGAGCGCAATCCAGGCTGAGACTTTGATGGATACTGGAAAAAAACTCAGTGGGTCTCGCAGATCCGTGGAGCGGGAAACACAGGCAGTGGGAGCGACTCTCCCATTCTCAGCTGCAAATTCTCCAGCCGTTTCGGGCAAACATGTGCCGGCTATTTCGTGGGATTTGTTCCCGACACACGCGCGTTTCCCAGAGCCGGGGAACAGTCACGGTTGGGGCCGTGCTGGGAAGCCGGCAGAAAGTCAGGTAAGTGACTTTAAACCTCTTCTTTTTAAAATGTATTTTAAATCTATTTTGCGCGTCATTATCCGCCCAGCACACAACTCGTCTCCCACCCTGTCAGGGATATTTCATTCCGGCGGGGTTTAGAGCAGCTCGTCACATTCCGGGGACTAGCCGGAGGGAAGGAGGAGCAACTGGGGCGCCCCTCCCAACGCCCCCCCCACCACCCACCACCCACCCCCCCCCAGGGACCAGGCAGTGGGGAGGTGATCCCTTTCGATACTGCCCAAGGGACAAAGCACCCATGACCAGGGAGCACCTTGGCACTGCCCACCAGGCATTGAGCAGTGGTTGGGATCTGACCCTGGGGGGAGTCAGCGTCGGGGCGCTCTGGGGCAGGAGAGTTAGGGCTGGCCCAGGAATTATTGTGGGGGTTTTGACCGGGGAGGGTTGCTGGAGGGGCAGCACTGCGGGGTGGGGGGGGAGGTTCCTGGCTGGCCAGCAAACAGAGAGTGTGGCAGATCGGGGCCACTGTGCGTGCGCAGGGTTCCAGGACTGTCAGACTCCAGCACGGACAGGCCCCGTCCTATCTGGGTTTTTATTGAGATTCGCGACTGAGACCCCTGCAGTGCACAGAGTGCGGAGATTCAGGTCTGAATCTGTACTGGGATAACAGGCGGGATTTAGAACAGTCTTCTCATCATTTCAGCACTGTTGGGAGAATCGCCCCCAGTGTTTCGAGTCCGTGACTCTCCTACAGAACTGCTGTATTTTGCTTTGGAGATTGAGAGTTTTTGGGGTCTCAGCGAATCGAGGGGTAGCAGTGGGATACCCCTTGATGTGGAACATTAGTCGTAACCATCCTGCACAGCAGAATGGGACAGTGGTTAGCACGGCTGCCTCTCAGCGCCAGGGACCCAGGTTCAATTCCAGCCTGTGGAGTTCGCACGCTCTCCCCGTGTCTGTGTGGGTTTCCTTCGGGTGCTCCAGTTTCCTCCCCCCAGTCTGAAAGACGCGCTGGTTAGGTTTATTAGCTGTGCTAAATTACCCTCTAGAGTGCCGAGATTGGTGGGGTAAATGTGTGGGGTTACAGGGATAGGGTGTGGGTGGGTCTGGGTAAGATGCTTTGTCGGAGAGTCTGTGCAGACTCGATGGGCCAAATAGAATATAGAACATTTCAGCGCAGTACAGGCCCTTCGGCCCTCGATGTTGCGCCAACCTGTAAAACCAATCTAATGACCCTCTAACCTACACTATTCCAATATTATCCATATGCCTATCCACTGACCATTTGAACACCCTTAAAGTTGGCGAGTCCACAACTGCTGCAGGCAGGGCACTCCACACCCTGTCTACCCTCTGAGTAAAGATGGCCTCCTTCTGTACTGCAAGGGATCTATGGATACTGAAGGTCGGAGAAGGCTTGAGGAGCCGAATGGCTTGTTCCTACTTCTTACGTTGGAAGAGGGTAAGTTCCAGTGCCTTCTGTGTCGGAATTAATTCTGCTGCAAAATCACTGAGGAGAATTTTTCTTTGCTGAAGCTTCACAACTCGCACTGCAAGCATCACCTGGCAATGTAGGAAGTGTGGTACGAGGTGCCTTACTCTCACACAGTCAGGAACATCCTGACAACCAGATCGAGGTTCCTCACAGATTGTCACCATCGTTGGCACCATCAGACAAGATGCGGGGTACACCATGCCCGTTCATCTCCATTCCAATAAATCTCAAACAGTTAGCAGCTGGAGAGGAAGAGAGCTTAAACTGTTCTCTGGGAACCAGTCCAATCCCAGGATGTGTGTGGGATGCACCAGCAACAACTCCCAGCTGCCAATACCCTCCCGGATGAGTTCACCGGCTAGGTACCAAATTTCCTCGCAGCCTCCATTTCAGGTACGTGTTGAGATGAGAAATATCCCACCTGCGGGAATCGGAGCTGTGGCCAGCATGGAGAATTCCCACGTTGCAATGAAGATGAAAAGTAAGCCTCGCATTTCCCTAAAACCAGGTTAAAGTCCAACAGGTTTATTTGGACTCACGAGCTTTCGGAGAACATAATAAGAACATAAGAAATAGGAGCAGGAGTAGGCCATCTAGCCCTTCGAGCCTGCCCCGCCATTCAATAAGATCATGGCTGATCTGAAGTGGATCAGTTCCACTTTCCCGCTTTCTCCCCATAACCCTTAATCCCCTTGTCTGTCAAAAACCTATCTACCTGTGACTTAAATATATTTAGTGAGGCAGCCTCCATCACTTCAACGGGCAGAGAATTCCAGAGATTCACCACCCTTTGAGTGAAGAAGTTCCTCCTCAACTCTGATCTAAGCTGCCCACCCCTTATCTTGAGGCTGTGCCCTCTAGTCCTGCTATCCTTTCTAAGTGGGAAGAATCTCTCTACCTCTACCCTATCCACCCCCTTCATTATCTTATACGGAGCGCTGCTCCTTCATCAGCTCATCACATCTCAGAGCAGCGTTCCAAAAACTCATGGTCCCAAATAAACCTGTTGGACTTTAACCTGATGTTGTGAGACTTCTTACCTTGCCCACCCCAGTCCAATGCCGGCATCTCCACACCATCCCTAAAACCAAAAGAGAAAATGCTGGAAAATCTCAGCAGGTCAGGCAGCATCTGTACAGAGAGAAAAGAGTTAACGTTTTGAGTCCAGGTGACCTTTTATCAAAGCTAAAAGGCAAAGAAAGTGGGAGATATTTACACAGCAGGGGGAGGGAATGGAAGATGAGTCATAGCCACAGAGACCAGGGGAAAGGCTGCTAATGGCAGCCCGTAGAGAGAATAGAGGGTGTGAATGGCCAAACAGCAGAGAAACTGGAATCAACAAGTAAACTGTTCTAAGCACCTTCTGATCTCTCTATGGGCTGCCATTAGCAGCCTTTCCCCTGGTCTCTGTGGCTATGACTCACCTTCCATTCCCTCTCCCTGCAGTATAAATATCTCCCACTTTCTCTGCCTTTTAGCTTCGACAAAAGGGTCGTCTGGACTCGAAACCTCAGCTCTTTTCTCTCCGTACAGCTGCTGCCAGACCCGCTGAGATTTTCCAGCAGGTTGGTTTCAGATTCCGGCATCTGCAGTAATTTGCTTTTGCCTCACGCTTCTCGTCAAGTTTGTGCTTTTTAGACATCCCCAAAGCAACTTGCAGCCATTGAGGTTCTTTCCGAAAGGAAGGCCTCGATCTCGTGGTCCGGTTAGACGGCAGAGTAAACCCCATAACGGCTGCGAAATCTCCTGAGCTGTGAAAAGGGGATCGGCTGTGGCGAGATCCCAGTTTGAAAGCTTCCTGCCCCACGCCTGTGACATAATCACGCCAAGAAAAAACTCACTCCCCGCAATTCACCACTGGTTTTCCAAAGCGAAAACCAGTCATGACGACCCAGTATGGGGCGCAAATACGCCTCTAGGCCCCGGGGCACTGGGGAGTCAAGGCTGAGCATCGGCCCCTGGCCAAGGGGGCAATGCCAAGCAGGCGCATGAGAGGGCACTGCGAAGGGGGCACGTGAAGAGGGAGTGTCTAAGGAGATCTGGCCCCCACCTCCAATGGGGACTCTGGGTTCCCCTTATGTATGGTAGAGGGGGAGGGAAAAATCCCGATGCTTGGGAAGTGTGAGGGTAAAATTCATGTGGGATCTTGATCTCCGTGGGGGTCCTGATCTCCTTGGGTAGGGGAGTGGGGGCCTTATATTTAACTTCCAGATTGGGACACCTTTTAAAAAGACTCAAATTTTGGCTCTACTTTCTCTCCAAGAGATGCTGCCAGATTTGCTGAGACTTTCCAGTATTTTCTTCCTTCCTTTCAGCTTTCTCTGCTCGAAGAAAAACAACCCCAGCCTCACCAATTTCTCCTCTTGGTAAAACGCTCCATCCCAAGGCAGCATCCCGGTGAATCTCCTCTGCAACCCCCTCCAGTGCAATCACATCCTTCCGATAATGTGGTGACCGGAACTGCAGACATCATTCCAGCTAACAAGCGTTAGTACGGCTGCCTCACGGCGCCAGGGACCTGGGTTCGATCCCCAACTCGGGTCACTGTCTGTGTGGAGTCTGCACGTCCTCCCCTGTGTCTGCGTGGGTTTCCTCCGGGTGCTCCGGTTTCCTCCCGTAGTCCAAAAGACGCGCTGGTTAGGTGAATTAGCCATGCTAAATTCTCCCTTAGTGTTCCCGAACAGGACCCATAGTCCTGGATGTTGTGATGTGCCAAGCAGTCATCCAGGTACTTTTTAAAGGGTGTGAGGCATCCCACCCCCACCACCCTCCTGGGCCCTCCACCACACTCCAGACCCTCACCACCCTCTGGGTAAAAAGGTTTTTCCTCAAATCCCCTCTCAATTTCCCAACCTCCCTAATTGTGACTAATAAATAAACTTTGAAACTTCTAAAGAGCTCCTCAGAATGTAGCCAATTTGCAAAACAAGATCTCACAAACAGGAATGATGAGATCATCTGCTTTTGTGATGCTGGTTGGGTGTTAGGTATTAACACAGTAAAAAGTCTGACTACACCAGGTTTTAGCCCAACCGATTTATTTGATAATAGACTCACAAGCTTTCGGGGTTAGCCCCTTCGTTAGGTATTAGCCAGGACACAGAAGAGCGCTCACACTGTTGTCATTGCTGAAGACGCTGGCTGCAATCTTCTGCGCCCACCTGAGAAATTAGCAGAACAGTGGTTTAACATCTCATACAAAAGACAGCATCTCTGACAGTGCTGCACTCCCTCAGGACAGCTCTAGCATGTGTTTAAGTCCAAAAGTAGGACTTGAACACAGAACCTTTCAGCAAAATTCAACTTTTGCATAATCCAAGAAGAGGGAAGTCTCAGGAGTAAGAATGACTGAATGATATGGTGGATATAAAGTCATAGAGATAATACAGCATGGAAATAGGCCCTTCAGCCCAACACGTCCATGCTGCCCCTGTTTTAAAACCCCGAAGTTAGCCTCAATTGCCCGCATTTGGTCCATATCCCTCTATACCCATCTTACCCATGTAGCTGTCTAAATGCTCATTAAAAGGCAAAATTGTACGCACCTCTACTACTACCTCTGGCAGCTTGTTCCAGACACTCACCACCCTCTGTGTAAAAACATTGTCCCTCTGGGCACTTTTGTGTCTCTCCCCTCTCACCTTAAACTTATGCTCTCTAGTTTTAGACTCCCCTACCTTTGGGAAAAGATATTGACTATCTAGCTGATCTGTGCCCCTCACTATTTTACAGACCTCTATAAGGTCACCCCTCAGCCTTCTACACTCCAGAGAAAAAAGTCCCAGTCTATCCAACCTATCCTTATAACTCAAAACATCAAGTCCCGGTAGCATCCTAGTAAATCTTTTCTGTACTCTTTCTAGTTCAATAATATCCTTTCTATAATAGGGTGACAAGAACTGTACACAGTATTCCAAGTGTGGCCTTACCAATGTCTTGTACAACTTCAACAGGACATCCCAACTCCTGTATTCAATGTTCTGACCAATGAAACCAAGCATGCTGAATGCCTTCTTCACCACTCTGTCCACCTGTGACTCCACTTTCAAGGAGCTATGAACATGTACCCCTAGGTCTCTTTGTTCTATAATTCTTCCCAATGCCCTACCATTACCCTTCCCAACACCCTAATCCTGGTCCTGATGGAATGCATCCCAGGATACTAAAAGAAATGGCAGGAGAAATAGCAAATGCACTAGTGGTAATTCGCTGGACTCTGGGGTGGTCCCCACAGATTGGAAAACAACAAATGTGACGCTATTGTTTAAAAAAGGAGATAGACAAAAGGTAGGTAACTATAGACTGTTTAGCTTAACGTCTGTAGTAGGGAAAATGCTTGAATCTATCATCAAGGAAGAAATAACGAGACATCTAGATATAAATTGTCTCATTAGGAAGACGCAGCATGGGTTCATGAAGGGGATGTCATGTTTGACTAATTTAGTAGAATTCTTTGAGAACATTACATGTGCAGTGGACAGTGGGGAACCTGTGGATGTGGTGTATCTGGATTTCCAGAAGGCATTTGACAAGGTGCCACACCAAAGACTGCTGCAAAAGATAAAGGTGTTACGGGTAATGTATTAGCATGGATAAATGATTGGTTAACTCACAGAAAACAAAGAGTGGGGGTAAATGGGTGTTTCTCTGTTTGGTGATCAGTGAGTAGTGGTGTGCCTCAGGGATCAGTGTTGCGACCACAATTGTTTATGATTTACATAGATGATTTGGAGTTGGGGACCGAGTGCAGTGTGTCAAAATTCACAGATGACACTAAGATAGTTGGCAGAGCAAAGTGTGCAGAGGATGCTGGAAGTCTGCAAAGGGATATAGATAGTCTAAGTGAGTGGGCGATGGTCTGGCAGATGGAGTACAATGTTGGTAAATGTGAGGTCATCCATTTTGATAGGAATAACAGCAAAATGGACTACTATTTAAATGGTAAAAAAATGCGGCATGCTGCTGTGCAGAGGGAGCTGGGTGTCCTTGTGCAGGAATCTCAAGGAGTTGGTTTGCAGGTGCAGCAGGTATTTAAGAAGGCAAATGGAATTTTGTCCTTCATTGCTAGAGGGATGGAGTTTAAAAACAGTGAGGTTATGTTCCAGCTGGATAAGGTGCTGATGAGTCCACACCTGGAGGACTGTGTACAGTTTTGGTCTCCTTACTTGAGAAAGGATATACTGGCACTGGAGGGAGTGCAGAGGAGATTCACTAGATTGATTCCAGAGTTGAGAGGGTTGGATTATGAGGGGGGACTGAGTAGACTGGGGCTATACTCATTGGAATTCAGAAGAATGAGGGGAGATCTTATAGAAACATATCAGATTATGAAGGGAATGGATAAGATAGAAGCAGGGAAGTTGTTTCCACTGGCAGGTGCAACTAGAACTAGGGGGCATGACCTCAAAAAAAGGGGAGCAGATTTAGGACTGAGTTGAGGATGAACTTCTTCACATAAAATGTTGTGAATCTGTGGAATTCCCTGCCCAGTGAAGCAGTTGAGGCTACCTCATTGAATGTTTTTAAAGCAAGGATAAATATATTTTTGAACAGTAAAGGAATTAAGGGTTATGGTGAGCGGGCGGGTAAGTGGAGCTGAGTCCACAAAAAGATCAGCCATGATCTTATTGAATGGCGGAGCAGGATCAAGGGACCAGATGGCCTACTCCTGCTCCTAGTTCTTACATTCTTATGTTCTTATGTTCATATTAACTGAGTAAGTCCTGCCAAGGTTCAATCTACCAAAATGCATCACCTCGCATTTATCTAAATTAAACGCCATCTGCCATCTGTCAGCCCATTGGCCCAATTGATCAAGTTCCCGTTGCAATCAGAGATAACTTTCTTCTTTGTCCATTATGCCACCAATCTTGGTGTCTTCTGTAAACATACTAACATGAAAAGAACAAAGAACAACACAGCACGGGAAACAGGCCCTTCGGCCCAACGAGCCCACACCACCATTTTAACATTATGAGTCCCCTCTCCACCCATCACCGTTGTCTATGCTTATGGCATTCCACATTGAGGGAAGACTAATTAAGGGACAATTTGTTACACCAATCAGCCTAACAGCACATCTTTGGGGTGTGGGAGGAAACCGGAGCACCCAGAGAAAACCCACGCAAGCACGGGGAGAATGCGCAAACTCCCACAGACACTGGCCCAAATCCATGTGTCTGCACAGCAATCAGTGATAGTCACTGAGCTGTCGTGTTGCCCAGCATCTGGCCCAGTTTAAGCGTACACTAATGACGTGAAGTACTAGGCTACTCTCGAAACATCCAAGAGCAGCCCTCGTACGACCCACCACTCAGTTAATAAGAACCTGTGGAACATAAGAATATAATATGTATGCCCCTTGTTGGACAACAAGCTGGACTGAATCACCTGTGGATTAAAAGAGAAAAACATCAATAACATGCACATCCTTATACAAACATTCAAGGGAATCCCCAGAAGCTCAAAAGTGAAACAAGTGAGCCAGAAAATATGTTGGAAGGTCCATCGGAATCAATTGATTCCCAGGGACGTCCCAAGGCTCCTGAACCTTATTTAAAACAGTCTCCTATATCCCTCCATCTCCATCCCGCTCATGTGCCTGTCTAAGTAACTCTTAAACAACTCCAGCGTGCCTGCCTCCACCACCTTGCTTGGCAGAGCATTCCATACCCCCACTACCCTCTGGGTGAAAAACCTCCCTCTAACATCCGAATTATACCTCGCCCCCCTCACCCTAACCCCGTGGCCCTTTGTAATATGCGTTTCCAATCTAGGAAAAAGCTCACCACTGTTTACTCTATCTATACCCTTCATAATCTTATACACCTCTATTAGATCTCCCCTCATTCTCCATCTTTCAAGGGAAAACAGCCCCAATTTGCCCAATCTTTCCTCATAACCCAGTCCTTCCATACCAGGCAGCATCCTGGTAAACCTCCCCTGCACTCTCTCCAGGGTCTCCACGTCTTTCCGGTAGTAAGGTGACCAGAACTGGACGCAGTACTCCAAATGCGGCCTAACCAACGCTCTGTACAACTGCAACATTAGACTCCAGCTCTTATACTCTATACTCCTTCCTATAAAGGCTAACATACCATAAGCTTTCTTCACAACCTTCTCCACCTGTACTGCCACCTTCAAAGACTTGTGCACTTGCACCCCCAGGTCCCTCTGCGTTTCTATACTCTTTATAGGTCTACCCTTTATCATATAACTCCCCCAAACATTATTTCTCCCAAAATGCATCACCTCACATTAATCAGGATTAAATTCCATTTGCCATTTATCTGCCCAATATCCCAGCCTATCTATATCCCGTTGTATTGCCGGACACTGCTCCTCACTGTCCGCCAATCCAGCCATCTTAGTGTCATCTGCAAACTTGCTGATCACACCACTTACCCCCTCTTCCAAGTCATTTATGTATGTTACAAATAGAAGAGGTCCCAGTACTGAGCCCTGAGGCACACCACTAGTGACAGACCTCCAGCTAGAAAAAGACCCCTCCTCTACTACTGTCTGTCTCCTATTACCAAGCCAGTTATCAATCCATCTAAATACCTGTCCTCCTATATTCTCATCCATATATTGGTTTCAGTCTTTTTAAAAAAACATGTTCTTTTGTTTTTATGGGCTGGGAATTCTAAAATTATTCAGAATGTCTAACACGGGAAAGCAAGAGATTCCCAAAATTCTCGATGCGAGGATGTTGATTTTTGTTTTTACTTGTGGGTGCTGCAGCTTCTAAAAATGACAAAGTTTTATTGTTAGGTGTTGGCAGAGAACGTCATTTGGTTTAAATAACTCAGAAACTGTTGAAAAGAGAGACATGTCGAAGCTTTTCATCTTGCACTCACCAGGACTCACCAGATCTCCCTTAATCTGGCGCAGCTATAATTCCCTAAATTTGCACCCCTTTACTGTGGAGTCCACAAGTTGTAGACAAAAGTCATAGGTAGAAGAAGGATTGGAATGAGGCACTCACTCAGTGTTAAAATGGGCGGTGCGGGCTTGTGGGGCCGAAGGGCCTGTTTCCTGTGCTGTGTTGTTCTTTGTTCTTTGGCAATCGTAAGAATGCCAAATTTCAAACAAATCACAGCAATTTACACCACAGCCAATTGGTTGGCGATTCAACGCTGATTTGTCAAGGAAATTACCCTGGAGAAAGAAACAGGAAACTATAAGCCAAAGCACCAGGATCATTCAAGGCCGGAACATATTCCTTTTATTTGCAGGGAATGGATTTTTTAAATTACTTTTTACAGGATGTGAGCATCGCTGGATTGGCCAGCATTGTCCTTAGTTCCATTTTAGAGGGCATTTGAGAGTCGACCACATTGCTGCGGTGTGATTTGATGTGGGTATGCCGGTGTTGGACTGGCGTAAACACAGTAAAAAGTCTGACAACACCAGGTTTTAGTCCAACCTATTTATTTGATAATATACTCACAAGCTTTCGAGGGGACTGCCTCTTTGAACCCAGGTCCCCAGGCATTTCCCTAGCTCATTGATCCAATGACAGTGTCACTGAGTCTCCACCTCCCCTGTACTGCCCAGCAGCGAAACAAAGTTCATTTATGAGTGCTGCAAGTAGGCTTACATTAACACTGCAATGAAGTAACTGTGAAAATCCCCTAGATGCCACACTCCTGCGCCTGCTCGGGTACACTCAGGGTCAACTTGGCATGGCCAATGCAACCCTAACCGGCAGGTTTCTCGGACAGTGGGAGTAAACCCCCGCAGACGCCGGGAGAGTGTGCAGACTCCGCACTGATGGTGACCCAATCCGGGATTTGAACCCGGGTCCCTGTGGAGCAGCAGTGCTAACCACTGTTGCCGCCCTGCTGCCCATGTTCACGTAAACCTCCACGCAGTTGATCGCTGCAGTTCCATTGTGACAGTGACTGTTTGAGTAGGAACAAAATCACTCAGAAAAGTCAGACATTCCGACAATTTTATTAGTGCTCTGCCAATTCTGAAAGAAAACTGGCATTTTTCCCATTTTTGGTGGAAGCAACAATTTAAGGCTTTGAAATGGATTTCTTTCGATGCAAACATCCTCCCACAGAGAAAATGTACAAAACTCCAACAATGTTATGGGGGCTGTGATTATAATGGCTTCATGTATAATACATTTCTTACATTTGAAGAGATGTTTTATCTGCTATTTATTTTCTTGAATACAATCCTCTCACAGTCAGCAATCTGTGTCAACTGATCTTGCTGTCAGAGGGATTTCCATTGCTTTATGTATTTCTTTGTCATGTTATGTAGGGGCGTGGGGTTGTTATACTGTTTACCTGTTTCCAAACCACAACGGCCTCACGCTCCTCAGTAACTTGACGGAATTATAGAATAAATTGTGTAAGCTCAGAAGGAAGCCATTGGGCACAGCTCGATGTTACGCTCCCCGCCCAACCCCCCACTCTGTCTCACAGGTTTTGTGTTGGCCGGGGGGGGGCGAAGGGGGTGGGGGCGGGGGCATCCGATTGCGTGGATGGGGTTCTCTGTGGAACCCAGCTCACTCTGACCCAGACGTAATTTTACAGTGGGACATACAGGGCCAGGGATGGCAAGCCCGTCCTCTTTTCTATTCATTCAAAGGCCATGGGTGTCACTGGCTAGGCCAGCATTTATTGACCATCCCCAGTTGCCCCTTGAGAAGGTGGTGGGGAGCTGCCTTCTTGAATCGCTGCGGTCCACGTGCTGTGGGTTGACCCACAAAGCCGTTAAGGACGGAATTCCAGGATTTTGACCCAGTGACTGCGAAGGAACGGTGATATATTTCCAAGTCAGGATGGTGAGTGCCTTGGAGGGCAACTTGCAGGTGGTGATGTTCCCATGTATCTGCTGCCCTTGTCCTTCTAGATGGAAGTGGTCGTGGGTTTGGAAGGTGCTGTCTAAGGATCTTTAGTGAATTACTGCAGTGCATCTTGTGGATGGTATACACTGCTGACAGCATCAGTGGTGGAGGGAGTGGATATTTATGGTGATTTGCCCCAGTTAAGGCCCTTAAGTGACCGCTTAATGGCATTTTCCCATCTTCAGGCTGGTGAGTACAAGATAAATCAGGGTGGGAAATAGGAAGTTTCATCTTGACCTCTGCTGAAACCACGTTGACTCATTGGCATCAGGTCCTGGTCAAGACGCAGCACCAAGTGGATCAGGAGGATCCTGACAAAGGATCCTGCACATCCAAAGATGTGCAATTTGGTGGATTGGCCATGCTAAATTGCCCCTTAGTGTCCAAAGATGTACAGGTTAGGCAAATTGACCATGTTAAGTTGCCTCTTAGTGTCCAAAGATGTGCAGGTTATGTGGATTGGCCATGCTAGATTGCCCCTTAGTGTGCAAAGATGTACAGGTTAGGCAAATTGACCATGTTAAATTGCCTCTTAGTGTCCAAAGATGTGCAGGTTATGTGGATTGGCCATGCTAGATTGCCCCTTAATGTCCAAAGGTGTGTAGGTTAGATGGATTGGGCATGCTAAATTGCCCCTTAGTGTCCAAAGATGTGTAGGTTGGACAGATTGGCTATGCTAAACATGTAGAGTAATGGGGATAGGGTAGAGAGTGGCTAAGTATGATGTTCTTCTGGAGAGTGGATACAAACTTGATGGGCCGAATGACCTCCTGCTGCACTGTGGGGATTCTATGGATTTTCCGGATTCAGCTATATAAATGCCAGTTGTTATTATCGACAGGAAGAATGGGCTGGCTGAGTGCTGGCCTGAGAACCTTCCCACCATCCCACAAAGGATTCGACAAAACATTCGTGAAGAATTGAACAACGATGACAATTTCCCCTCTTAAAACTTCATTAAAGCCTTTAACGGTTTCATGGAGTCTTCCAAAACTGTCATCAAACCAGAAACTAATGACTTGGAAATCTAAACCAATTGTTAAATTTGCAGAATCTGCTCAGAAATGGTAATGTTTATGACTAATCTGGACGTTCAGTAGTTTCAAATCACACGTGCTGTCTACATGTTTGATCTAAATTCTTCAAACAAAAACTTTCTTTTCACTCTCTTCACCACTCGTCCATTTTTTTCTAAGAAAAGCACTGACCGTTTTCCCCATCCTCCTCCAAACCGACTCTGCCTACACTTTCTGCTGTCTTGGAAAAGCAGCCAGCATAATTGAGGGACCCACGTACCATGGACATTCTCTCTTCCACCTTCTTCTGTCGGGAAAAAGATGCAAAACTCTGAGGTCACGTACCAACCGACTCGAGAGCAGCTTCTTCCCTGCTGCCATCAGACTTTTGAAGCCAAGAGTAGACAGAGTCAATGGATGGGAGGTTGGTTTCCCTGATGGATTGGGTGGCACGGTAGCACAGTGGTTAGCACTGCTGCTTCACAGCTCCAGGGTCCTGGGTTCGATTCCCAGCTCGGGTCACTGCCTGTGTGGAGTTTGCACATTCTCCTCGTGTCTGCGTGGGTTTCCTCCAGGTGCTCTGGTTTCCTCCCACAGTCCAAAGATGTGCGGGTTAGGTTGATTGGCCATGGTAAGGAACTGCCCCTTAGTATCCAGGGAAGCGTAGGTTAGAGGGATTACTGGGTATAATATATGGGGGGGTAGGGCCTGGGTGGGATTGTGTTTGGTGCAGACTTGATGGGCCGAAGAGCCTCTTTCTGCACTGTAGGGTTCTCTGATCTCTGATCCCTTCTCTCTCTGATATTCACAACCCTTTGCAGTTTCTTGCAGTCTTGAGCCATACCAAACTGTGATACACCCAGAAAGGATGCTTTCTGTGATGCATCTGTAAAAGTTGGCGACAGTCATAGTGGACATGCCAAATTTCCTTAGCCTCCTGAGAGAAGTCGATTGGTGAACTGTAGTGGATCCAGGCAGTCCAGGAGGCTGGAATTGATTCGTGCCATGACTAACCCTTCAACGCACTTCATAATGATGGATGTCAGAGCTACTGGGCGATAGTTATTAATACACGCTGCCTGGCTTTTCTTTGGTACAGGGTTGTCATTTTAAAGCAGATAGGGACCTCAGTGGGTGTAAGGAGAGGTTAAAGATTTCTGTGAATACCCCTGCCAGCCGGTCCGAGTATACCAAATACAAAAAAAGGTTTTGCCTCATGTGAGTCAAAGCTGTGAGATTAGAATGTATATTTAATTGAATGAAAAACTAATTTTAAAATAGAAATGCATTGAAAAAGAATAGAATATAACGGTAAGGAAGTACTGTTGGGACTATACGAGGCATTGGTGAGGCCGCACCTGGAATATTGTGCACAGTTTTGGTCCCCTTATCTGAGGAAAGATGTAATGACATTGGAGGCAGTTCAGAGGAGGTTCACTGGATTGATTCCAGAGATGAGGGGTTTATTGTATGAAGAGAGATTGAACAGTTTAGGCCAATTCTCACTGGAATTTTGAAGAATGAGGGGAGATCAAATTGAGGTATACAAGATGATAAAAGGTACTGATAAAGTAGACTTGGAGCGGATGCTTCCTCTTATGGGACATTCTAGGACGAGAGGTCATAGTCTTAGGATAAGGGGCAGCAAATTTAAAACAGAGTCGAGGAGAAACTATTTCTTCCAAAGGATTGTGAACCTGTGGAATTCGCTACCCCAAAATGGATGCTGGGACAGTGAGTAAATTTAAGGAGAAATTTTTTATTTGGTAATGGGTTAAAAGGGTTATGGGGAGAAGGCAGGAAAATGGGAATCAGGAGCATATAAAGTAAAGTCTATTTATTAGTTACAAGTAGGCTAATGTTGCATTACATTAACACTGTAATGAAATTACTGTGAAAATCCCCGAGCCACCACACTCCGGCACCTGTTCAGGTACAATGATGGAGAATTAAGCACAGCCAATGCACCTAATCAGCACATTTTTCAGACTGTGGGAGGAAACCGGAGCACCCGGAGGAAACCCACGCAGACACAGGGAGAATGTTCAAACTCCTCACAGACAGTGACCCAAGCTGGGAATTGAACCTGGGTCCCTGGCGCTGTGAGGCAGCAGTGTGGGGGAGCACAGAACCAGGGGTGACAGTCACCGTACCACCGTACATTAGTCATTCGTAATTAGCATATCAGCCATGGTTGAATGGCGGAGCGGACTTGATGGGCCAAATGGCCTAATTCTGCTCCTTTATCGTGTGAGCTTATGAGCTTACGAAAAGAATGCAAAGGAGAAAGCTCTTAGCCTTGAGTATCTCTTGAGAAATATATAGTCTGAGGTTAAACTCTTAAACCTATAATTTGTTGCTGTGAAAAAAATAAAGATTTTCATTGGAGTTCCTGACCTAACCCATCATCATCTCTGTATTTTGCATTGCTGAACATGGAAACACTTTGGTCCACATTATCCTTGGCTGGAAATGCGAGCAATGCCACAATTTAGCAAGCTGAGAACCCTCCCAGTGAGTTTTCGCAAGATCCCACAACAGATTAAATATATCTTTCATGCACTGAGCAGACCACTGCGAATCTTATCCTCCAGCTTATCTATATAAAGAACAGAGGGGGGGAGAAAAACATCTTTTTTTCTCTATTTTACTTAAAATAAGCACATGGATAACCACTTGTCCTCCAAACTGAAAAAAAACAAGCATTTAAAATAAACACACTCTGTTGACATTGCTTAAGCTGGACTGCAGTCCTGGAAGATCTTCCTTGTTTACACTTAACCTGAGCTCTGAATTCACAAAAAAGGGATTTATTTTTGCTTCAGGCCTAATTTCCTTATTGTTTCCATAAGGCCATAAGATTTAGGAGTGGCCCATCGAGTGTGCCCCGCCATTTGATCATAGAAACATAGAAGATAGGAGCAGGAGGAGGCCATTCAGCCCTTCGAGCCTGCTCCGTCATTCATCATGGTTGATTGTCCAACCCATCCTGTTTTCTCCCCATAATCTTCGACCCCAAGTGCTATATCCAGCCGCCTCTTGCACACATTCAATGTTTCGATATCAACTGCTTCCTGTGGTAATGAATTCCACAGGATCACCACTCTTTGGGTGAAGAAATGTCTCCTCATCTCCGTCCTAAATGGTCTACCCCCTATCCTCAGAGTGTGATCTTTGGTTCTGGATTCCCCCCACCATCGGGAACATTCTCCCTGCACCTACCCTGTCCAGTCCTGTTAGAATTTTATAAGTATCATGGTGGACATGTTTCTATTTATTTATTAGTGTCGCCAGTAGGCTTACGTTAACACTGCAATGAAGTTACTGTGAAAATCCCCTAGTCGCCACACTCTGGCACCTGTTCGGCTACACTGAGGGAGCACGGCCAATGCATCTGACCACAGAGTCAAAGAGTCATAGAGGTTTACAGCATGGAAACAGGCCCTTCAGCCCAACTTGTCCATGCTGCCCTTTTTTTTAAAACACCTAAGCTAATCCCAATTACCCATATTTGGCCCATATCCCTCCATACCCATCGTACCACAAAACTATCTAAATGCTTTTTAAAAGACAAAATTGTACCCACTTCTACTGCTGCCTCTGGCAGCTCATTCCAGACACTCACCACCCTCTGTGTGAAAAAATTGCCCCGCTGGACACTTTTGTATTTCTCCCCTCTCATCTTAAACCTATGCCCTCTAGTTTTAGACTCCCCTACCTTTGGGAAAAGATATTGACTATCTCGCTGACCTGTGCCCCTCATTATTTTATAGCCCTTGATGGGATCACCCCTCAGTCTCCTACACTCCAGAGAAAAAAGTCCCCAGTCTATCCAGCCTCTCCTTATAACTCAATCCATCAAGTCCCAACAGTATCCTCATAAATCTTTTCTGCACTCCTTCTAGTTTAATAATATCCTTTCTATTTAAAGGGCGAAAAGCTGCAGCATGCTACGGTGCAGAGGGACCTGGGGGTCCTTGTGCATGAGTCGCAAAAACCCAGTCTGCAGGTGCAGCAGGTGATCAAGAAGGCGAATGGGATGCTGGCCTTTACAGCGAGGGGAATAGAATATAAAAGCAGGGAGGTCTTGCTGCAACTGTACAGGGCACTGGTGAGGCCGCAGCTGGAGTACTGTGTGCAGTTTTGGTCGCCGCACTTGCGCAAGGGTATATTGGCCTTGGAGGGAGTGCAGAGGAGGTTCACTAGGCTGATACTGGAGATGAGGGGGTTGGACTATGAAGAGAGACTAAATAGACTGGGTCTGTACTCGTTGGAGTTTAGAAGGATGAGGGGAGATCTTATAGAGATGTATAAGATAGTGAAAGGGATGGATAGGGTAGAGGTAGAGAGATTCTTCCTGCTCAGAAAGGATAGCAGGACTAGCGGGCACAGCCTCAAGATAAGTGGGGGGGGGGTGCCTGTTTAGAATGGAGTTGAGGAGGAACTTCTTCATTCAAAGGGTGGTGAATCTCTGGAATTCTCTGCCCGTTGAAGTGGTGGAGGCTACCTCGCTGAACATATTTAAGACACGGGTAGATAGGTTTTTGACAGACAAGGGAATTAAGGGTTATGGGGAGAAAGCGGGAAAGTGGAACTGATCCACTTCAGATCAACCATGATCTTATTGAATGGCGAGGCAGGCTCGAAGGGCTAGATGGCCTACTCCTGCTCCTATTTCTTATGTTCTTATGTTTATAATAGGGTGACCAGAATTGTACACAGTATTCCAAGTGTGGCCTTACCAATGCCTTGCACAACTTCAACAAGATGTTCCAATTCCTGGATTCAGGCATAAAGAGGGCAGCACGGTAGCACAGTGGGTTAGCACTGCTGCTTCATAGTTCCAGGGACCTGGGTTCGATTCCCAGCTTGAGTCACTTTCTGTGTGGAGTTTGCATATTCTCCTCATGTCTGCGTGGGTTTCCTCCGGGTGCTCTGGTTTCCTCCCACCGTCCAAAAATGTGTGGGTTAGGTTGATTGGCCATGCTAAAAATGGCCCCATGGTGTCCTGAGATGCATAGGTTAGAGGGATTCATGGGTAAATGTGTTGGGCCTGGGTGGGATTGTGGTGGGTGCAGACTCTTTCTGCACTGTAGGGTTTCTATGATTCTTTCTATGTATTCAATATTCTGACTGATGAAACCAGTATGCGTTTCAGACTTTGGAGGGAAACTGGAGCACCTGGAGGAGACCGACGCAGACATGGGGAGAATATGCGGACTCCACACAGTCAGTGACCCAAGCCGGGAATCGAACCCGGATCCCTTGTACCGTGAGACAGTAGTGCTCACCACTGTGCTACTGCGCCACCCTATAATGGAAACTGTGCCATGTAAACCTGTCACAATATCATCGCTTGCTCCTCACCAACTGCTTAAGAGGAAAAATGAATGCGAAACCTTTTGAGGATCCCATGTAAGATTTAATATCGTGTGTTTTAATTAAATGTCCTTTTAAAAAGAAATAAGATGAGGATTATTAACAAGTGTTATTAAATTACATTCAAAAGGAGCTTTGCTTTAGTCCGGTAGAACATTGCTAATTGCTGCTATATTGGGTGGACTGACAGTTGCTACCATTAGAAAGGTTTGTTAAATGAAAGTTTGCCTGAAACTTGTCTGTTTCCTGATTATTGCCGATTAGATGACCACCAATTAACTGACACATCCTCCAGTCACAGTTTGACAACGTTGACACAAAGGCGGGAGAATTCTTGCGACGTTAAAGGTTACTGAAATTGACGAGTTCAAGCCAAGTTTTGAACTGAGTCTAATTCTATCCCCCGAGTCATCGCTGTAGAATTTCTGCTGATATGCAGCATGCTTTGTGTACTGTAAAGGGGTTACATAAAGAGGGCAGGATGAACCACCATCCTTATGTTCCCCTGAATATAGAAGATTGAGTGATAAATCTTGAGTGGTGAGCTTAAGTTGATCAGAGGTTTGATAGGAGAAATAAGAAGATCCCATTTCCTCTGACGGATGAAGTCCAGACAAAGGAGAAATGATTAGTATCCTCCCAATAGCCAGAGCTGCCTCAGAGGTTCGGTGAGGTCAGATGAGATCATCTGCTAACCCTCTATTGACGCTATAGTTAAGAAAACTATACTCTACTTTCTCAGGAAGCTAAGAAAATTTGGCATGTCAGCTACAACTCTCGCCAACTTTTACAGATGCATCATAGAAAGCATTCTTTCTGGTTGTATCACAGCTTGGTATGGCACCTGCTGTGCCCAAGACCGCAAGGAACTACAAAAGGTCATGAACGAAGCCCAATCCATCACTCAAACCAGCCTCCCATCCATTTTCCACTGCCTCAGAAAAGTAACCAGCATAATCAAGGGCCCTATGGACTCCGGACATTCCCTCTTCCATCTCCTTCCATTCGGAAAAAGATACCGAAGCCTGAGGTCACGTACCAACCATCTTCTTTCCTGCTGCTGTCAGACTTTTGAATGGACTTATCTCGCATTAAGTTGATCTTTTTCTACACCTTAGCTATGATTGTAATACTATATTTTGCACTCTCTCCTTTCCTTCTCTATGAATGGTATGCTTTGTCTGTACAGCATGCGAGAAATAATACTTTTCACTGCATCCCAACACATGTGACAACAATAAATTCAATCAAATCAAATCAAGTCAGTTCTGGGAAGGCAAAGCCTGCCTCAGGTGGTCCCTTGTCGGAGATGCTGCATGGTCACTGTTGATTTGCGAGGCTGGCGTGGACATTGGTGCCCTGTTTCCTGTCCACAGCTGATGTCCCCATTTGTACCAGTCATCAGTGAGAGTTTGCCACTTGTTCTGACCGATGATGAGGGCTCTCATATCTCTTTCGATAACATCTCGAAGTGAGGTATTGAGATGACCCACTGGTCTCCTGGCACAGGTTCTATCCCTGTACCAAACGGGTGAAGACTGCTTTGCTTGATGAGTGCCAGTGCGCTCAGCATGCAGGTTCGCCCTTGGGGTTGTGACACTGAAAATGTGACGCATCAACATTAAGACGAGAACCATATTCATTGGTGATGATTTTGATTTGATTTGATTTGATTTTGATTTGATTTGATTTGATTTATTAATATCATATGGATTAGTTTACAGTATTGTTTCTTGCGCGCCATACAGACAAAGCATACCATTCATAGAGAAAGAAAGGAGAGAGTGCAGAATGTAGTGTTACAATCATAGCTAGGGTGTAGAGAAAGATCAACTTACTGTGAGGTAGATCCATTTAAAAGTGTGATGGCAGCAGGGAAGAAGCTGTTCTTGAGTCGGTTGGTACGTGACCTCAGATTTATGTATCTTTTCCCCGCAAGAAGAAGGTGGAAAAGACAATGTCCGGAGTGAGTGGGGTTCTTAATTATGCTGGCTGCTTTGCCAAGGCAGTGGGAAGTGTAGACAGAGTTAATGGATGGGAGGCTGGTTTGCGTGATGGATTGGGCTACATTCATGACCTGCTGAAGTTTCTTACTTTCTTGGACAGAGCAGGAGCCCATACCAAGCTGTGATACAACCAGAAAGAATGCTTTCTATGGCGCATCTGTAAATGTTGGTGAGAATCGTAGCTGATATGCTAAATTTCCTGAATCTTTTGAGAAAGTAGAGGCGCTGATGGGCTTTCTTAATTATTGCGTCAGCATGGAGGGACCAGGACAGGTTTTTGGTGATCTGGACATCTAAAAACCTGAAGCTCCCGACCCTTTCCACTTTGTCCCCATTGATGTAGACTGGGGTATGTTCTCCTTTACACTTCCTGAAGTCAATGACAATCTCATTCGTTTTGTTGACATTGACAGAGAGAATATTGCTGCCGCACCAGTTCACAAGATTCTCTATCTCACTCCTGCACTCTGTCTCGTCATTGTTTGAGATCCGACCCATAACGGTGGTGTCATCAGCAAACTTGAAAATCGAATTGGAGGGGAATTTAGCCGCACAGTCACAGATGTATAAGGAGTACAGTAGGGGGAATAGTTGGAGGGGAATTTGGTCATAGGCTATGAGGAGTATGTCAGGAATCCCTTCTTCACACAAAGAGAAGCGGAAATCTCGAACTCTCCCCAGCAATGCTCCCCCCCGCCTCCCCCACCCAAAAAAAACCTGTTGAGACTGGTGTGGTTCGATTGAAGATGTCAAAAACTGTGATTGACACCTTTGTTGGATAAGGGGATTATGGTCTGTGGATCCAGGTGGGCAGATGGAGATTAGCTACAAATCAGTCACGATGTAAATGTGTAGCAAAACAGCCTTGAGGGGTTGAATGGCCTTCTCCTGATCCTCAGCAGCTAATTAGGCAGTGGTTAACACTGCTGCCTCAAAACACCAGGGACCCGGGTTTGATCCCCGGCTTGGGGTCACTGTCGGTGTGGAGTTTGCTCGTTCTCCCCCGCGTCCGCGTGGGTTTCCTCCCACTGTCTGAAAGACGTGCTGGTTAGGAGCATTGGCCGTGCTAAATTCTCCCTCAGTGACCCGAACAAGTGCCAGAATGTGGCGACTAGGGGATTTACACAGTAACTTCATTGCAGCGTTAATGGAAGCCTATTTGTGAAAAAAATAAATAAACTGTAATAGCCACACACTGCCAGCACTGAGAGTGCGTTCACCCTCGTGGATCTTTAGGAATTCCAGCTGAAATCAAATTGGAAAATGTAACACTCTTAGAGTGGGTGTAATGTTAGCGCTTCTGTGTTATATTGTAGGACAAAGAAGCAAAATTACGATTCTGGGCATCAGGAACTAAGGCCACATTGGCAATAGAATATTGGCAAAGGATGAAGAGGGAGAGATGAGGAGATTTTCCAGTTACTGAGTGAGTTTTTGTGATCTGGAATACACTGCCTGAGGTCCTTGTGGAAGCAGATTCAATTGGAACCTTCAAAGGGGAACTTTGAAGGAGCGCTGTGCGGACAGTGGCTAACTGGATTGCTCCTTCAAAGAGCCAATATCGACAAGAGGAGTTGAATAGTTTCCTTCAGTGCTTCCATGGGGGGAACTTTTCACCCAGAGCGCTGCCTGAGGCAAAAAAACTGGCCTGCAGATCTCCAGCGGCACAGAACATAAGACCATAAAATTAGGCTATTCGGCCCATCGAGTCTGCTCTGCCATTCAGTCATGGCTAATATGATTCTCATCCCCATTCTCCTGCCTTCTCCCCATAACCCTCGATCCCCTTATTAATCAAGAACACATCTACCTCTGTCAATGACCAGGCCTCCACAACACTCCGTGGCAATGAGTTCCACAGATTCACCACCCTCTGGCTGAAGAAATTCCTCCTCATCTCAGTTTTAAAGGACCGTCCCTTCACTCTGAGGTTGTGCCTTCTGGTTCTAGTTTTTCCTACTAGTGGAAGCATCCTCTCCATCTCTATCCAGGTCTCTCAGTATTCTATAAGTTTCAATTAAAACCCCCCATCCTTCTCACCTCCATCGAATATAGACCCAGGCTCCTCAGACGCTTGTCATATGACAAACCCTTCATTCCTGGGATCATTCTTGTGAACCTCCTCTGGACCCCCTCCAAGGCCAGAACAGCCTTCCTTAGGTAGGGGTCCAAAACTGCTCAGAATATTCCAAATAGGGTCTGACCAGAGCTTTATACAGCCTCAGAAGTACAGCCCTGCTCTTGTATTCTCACCCTCTAGAAATGAATGTTAACATTGCATTTGACCTCCTTACTGCCAACTGTACCTGCACGTTAACCTTGAGAGAGTCCTGAACCAAGACTCCCAAGTCTCTTTGTGCTTCAGGTTTCCGAAGCCTCTCCCCATTTAGAAAACTGTCTACACCTCTATTCTTCCTACCAAAGAACGTAACCTCACACTTTCTCACATTATACTCCACCTGCCACTTCTTTGCCCATTCTCCTAGCCTGTCCAGGTCATTCCGCAGCCTCCTCACTTCCTCAACATTACCTGTCCCTCTACGTATCTTTGTATCATCTGCAAATTGAGCAACCGTGCCCTCAATTCCATCTTCCAGATCGTTAATGTATATTGTGAAAAGTTGTGGTCCCAACACTGACCCCTGAGACACATCATTAGTTACAGGTTGCCATCCTGAAAAGGACCCCCTTATCCCCACTCTCTGCCTTCTGTCTGTCAGCCAATCCTCTATCCATGCCAGTATCTTGCCTCTAACACCATTAGCGCTTAGCTGATTTAGCAGCTTCCTGTAAGGCACCTTATTCAAATTCTTTCTGGAAATCCAAATAAATCACATCCACTGGGTCTCCTTTGTCGAACTTCTTCATTACCTCTTCAAAGAGTTCTAACAGATTTGCCAGACATGACCTCCCTTTGACGAAGCCGTGCTTACACAGCCCTCTTTTACCGTGCATTTCCAAATACTCCACAATTTCATCCTTAATAATGGACTCCAAGACTGAGGTCAGGCCAACTACCCTGCAATTTCCCATCTTCTACCTCCTTCCCATCTTAAAAAAGAGGTGTTACATTAGCCTCTTCTGGGACTTTCCCAGACTCCAGTGATTCCTGAAGGGGACCCCTCCCACCCCCAGGAATGGAGCTCCCCAATGCCACCCCCTTGGCACTGCCCCGGCACTCACGTGCCAGTGGGCAGGGCCAGGGAGGTAGTGCCAGGGCATGGCCTTCTCCTCCCAACCTCGCCTCCTTTGCTCCATGGCAGGATCCTAGCGTCCAGTTCACATTTTTCAATAGCCAGTGTAAAGCTCGTCAATGTAACATCTCGCCGACCGGGGGAGTTTCTGTTGTGGGAGAACGTTTGGGAAGGAAGCCTTTAAACTATTGTAATTTACGGAAATGACAAGGGGCAGGGAAAATCTGAAAATGAGATTCCCATTTTCCAAGTCTCACGAGATTTTGCGCCCATGTTGCCATTTGTAATTATGGCAATCTGGGAGCAAAATCATCCCCGATATTAGATGATGAGTTTATGAGGAAAAGCCCGTTCCGAATGAATTGATACTTCAGAGAGTCATCTTATAGATGATCTGGAGGAGGGAACCGAGTGTATGGTGTCGAAATTTGCTGATGACACCAAGATCGGTGGAACAGCAAATTGTGCGGAGGGTGTGGAGAGTCTGCAGAAGGATCTAGATAGGCTGGGCGAATGGGCCAGGAAATGGCAAATGGAATTTAATGTTGGCAAGTGCGAGGTGGTCCACTTTGGTAGGAATAATGGTAGGAAGGATTATTACTTACGTGGCGAAAAACTGCAGCAGGCGACGGTGCAGAGGGACCTCGGGGTCCTTGTGCATGAGTCGCAAAAACCCAGCTTGCAGGTGCAGCAGGTGGTCAGGAAGGCGAATGGGATGCTGGCCTTCATAGCGAGGGGGATTGAATATAAAAGTAGGGAGGTCTTGCTGCGGCTGTATAGGGCACTGGTGAGGCCGCAGCTGGAGTACTGTGTGCAGTTTTGGGTGCCGTACTTACGCAAGGGTATTTTGGCCTTGGAGGGAGTGCAGAGGAGGTTTACTAGGCTGATGCCGGAGTTGAGGGGGTTGAGCTATGAGGGGAGGCTGAATAAACTAGGCTTGTACTCGTTAGAGTTTAGAAGAATGAGGGGAGATCTCATTGAGACGTATAAGATGATGAATGGGATGGATAGGATAGAGGTGGAGAGATTCTTCCCGCTCAGAAAGGACAGTAGGACTAGGGGGCACAGCCTCAAGATAAAGGGGGGGGCGGTTTAGAACGGAGTTGAGGAAGAACTTCTTCACTCAAAGGGTGGTGAATCTCTGGAATTCTCTGCCCGTTGAAGTGGTGGAGGCTGCCTCGCTAAATATTTTTAAGACGCGGGTTGATGGGTTTTTGATAAGAGAGGGGATTAAGGGTTATGGGGAGAGGGCGGGAATGTGGAACTGAGCCACGACAGATCAGCCATGATCTTATTGAATGGCGGGGCAGGCTCGAAGGGCCAGATGGCCTACTCCTGCTCCTATTTCTTATGTTCTTATGTTCTTATGCTCTGGGAATCGTGGCGGACAGTGGCGCTAAATTGGGCGGTGAGGGAAATCAGTATTGTTCCCCCAGGCAGCACGGTGGCACAGTGATTAGCACAGCTGCCTCACAGCTCCAGGGACCCGGGTTCGATTCCCGGTTTGGATCACTGTTTGTGCAGAGATTGCATGTTCTCCCCATGTCTGCGTGGGTTTCCTCCAGGTGCTCCGGTTTCCTCCCACACTCCAAAGATATGCGGGTTAGGAGGATTGGCCGTGCTAGATTGCCCCTTAGTGTCAGGTGGACTAGGAGGGTAAATGCATGGGGTTATGGGAATAGGGCCTGGGTGGGATTGTGGTCAATGCAGAATCATAGACTATCTACAGTGCAGAAAGAGGCCATTCAGCCCATCATGTCTACACCTGCAATAGTTCTATCCAGGCCCTATCCTCGTAACCCCACATATTTACCCTCCAACCAACACATCCCAGGACACTGAGGGGTAATTTAGTATCTCCGAATGGCCTCCTTCTGTACTGTAGAGATTCTGTGATTCTATGAGTCTGATGCGGGTTAATGGTGAGTTGAGCTTCCCATTGATCTGTGTTGGGAACCATACATCCACATTCATGAATGCTCGTTAAAGGTTCGACTCGCCAGTATTACATTCCCCTCCGAACTAAGAGGGCGCTGAATGGCAAGTGTGCCCTGGTCCCAGTCCTGGAGGGGGGGTGGGGGGAGGGTACTCCTCTCCGGGCAATAGCATGGTGTGCAGAGATTGGCTAGTTATCTCGGGGTACCATGTCACGGATGGTACAGTCACGGCCAGGATGGCATCTGCCGTAATTTCATGAGGGGGGTTTTGGGGGGGTCCTCATTGTCGGAGTGGGAGGGGGGGTGTTGATGGAAAGTCAGGGTACACGTGACCTCCAGAAGGAAAGGGGTCAGGTGGACCACGGGCATGGGAACGTCATCAATGATGTTCAAAGATGTCCAAAGATGTGGGGTATAGAATATAAGAGCTGGAGTCTCATGTTGCAGTTGTATAGAACATTAGGCCGCATTTGGAGTACTGCGTCCAGTTCTGGTCGCCCTACTACCGGAAGGACGTGGAGACTCTGGAGAGAGTGCAGAGGAGGTTCACCAGGATGTTGCCTGGTATGGAAGGACTGGGGTATGAGGAAAGATTGAAGAAATTGGGGCTCTTTTCCCTTGAAAGATGCCGACTGAGGGGGTATCTCATAGAGGTATATAAGATTATGAAGGGTATAGATAGAGTAAACAGAGGTAAGCTATTTCCTATGATAGGGACACATAGGACAAGGGGCCATGGACTTAAGGTGAGGGGGGAGCGGTACAACACAGATATTAGAGGGAGGTTTTTCACACAGAGGGTAGTGGGGGTATGGAATGCTCTGCCAAGTAAGGTGGTGGAGGCAAACGCGCTAGAGTCATTTAAGAGTAACTTAGACAGGCACATGACTGAGTTGGAGATGGGTGGATATAGGAGATTGTTTTAAATAAGGGTCATTAGCATTGGGGCGTCCCTGGTAATGTAAATGGGTATAGTATGATAATAATGTTTTTCTCTTTTCATTCACAGGTTTTAAGTCGATCCACCTCGTGTCCAACGAGGGGCATACACGCGATGGTTCGTACTGGGGCTGCTCTTGGTTGTTCGAGATTGGCCTAGTGCTTCATGTCGTTAGTGTGTGCCTAAACTGGACCAGATACTGGGCAAGACGACAGCTCAGTGACTATCGCTGATTGCTGTGCAGACACATGGATTTGGGCCGGTGTCTGTGGGAGTTTGCACATTCTCCCCGTGCTTGCGTGGGTTTCCTCCCGGTGCTCCGGTTTCCTCCCACACCCCAAAGATGTGCTGTTAGGCTGATTGGCAGGAATAAATTGTCCCTAAATCAGATTCCCTCAATCTGGATGGCCATAAAACATTAGACAGGGGTTGTGGGTGGAGAGGGGGACTGGTGGTGTTGAGATGGCGGCGCGGGCTCGTTGGGCTGAAGGGCCTGTTTCCCGGGCTGATTTTGTTCTTTGTTCTTTAAGTTGATTGACCATGCTAAAAAAAATTGTCCCCTTAGTGTCTTGAGATGCGTAGATTGGAGGGTAAAGTATGTAGGGATATGGGGGTAGGGCCTGGGTGGGATTATGGTTGGTGCAGACTCGATGGGCCGAATGGCCTCTTTCTGCGCCATAGGGTTTCTATGATTCTATGATTCTAATGAAGTGCTGGTGGAGGGGAAGGGAATATAAACATGGGTAATGATGGGTTTAAGGGTAATAGAGGAGGATGGATAGTGATCGGATGATGGGAAATTAGCAAGCACTGATGATGGAGGAAGAGAGAATACAGAAAAGATTTACCAGGATGTTGCCTGGTGTGGAGGGCATTAGCTATGAGGAGAGGTTGGAGAAACTTGGTTTGTTCTCACTGGAATGACAAGAGTTGAGGGGAGACCTGATAGAAGTCTACAAGATTATGAGAGGCACGGACAGAGTGGATAGTCAGAAGCTTTTTCCCAGGATGGAAGAGCCAATTACTAGGGGGGCACAGGTTTAAGGTGCGAGGGGCAAGGTCTAAAGGAGATGTACGAGGCAAGTTTTTTCCACAGCTTTTGGTGGATGCCTGGAACTCGCTGTCAGGGGAGATAGTGGAAGCAGATACACTAGTGACTTTTAAGGGGTATCTTGACAAACATATGAATAGGATGGAAATAACGGGATATGGTCCCGGGAAGGGTAGGGGGTTTTAGTTCATGCGGACAGCATGTTCGGTGCAGGTTTGGAGGGCCGAAGGGCCTGTTCCTGTGCTGTAATTTTCATTCTTCTGTGTTCTTTGATGGAAGGAACTTGCTGCATGGTGTGGGGAAATTGGGATCTAGTCTCAGTCACAACTACAACATTTTCTTATGTTCACCGGAGAATGACGCAGTTTGAAAAGTTTGCGAGATGAAAATCAGACAGAGAGGACCAATAAGACCTTAAGACATAGGAACAGAATTAGGCCACTACTGCTGTCAAACTTTTGAATGGATTTACCTCGCATTAAGTTGATCTTTCTCTATGCCCTGGCTATGACTGTAACATTACATTCTGCACCTTCTCCTTCCCTTCTCTAGGAACGGTATTCTTTGTACAGCTTGCAAGAAACAATACTTTTCACTGTACACTGATACAGTGACAATAATAAATCAAATCAAATCAAATCATTGACTCTGCTCCGCCATTCAATCATGGTTGATATGATTCTCATCCCCATTCTCCTGCTTTTCCCCATAACGCCTGATTCCCTTAAAAATCAAGAATCTATCTATCTCTGTCTTAAAGACATGAGGAACTCAGCATAGCAATTCTCGGCTGAGAGGTGGACTTGAGGGTCTCACTTTCTAGTGTTGCACATTCAGGTGAGAATCCATTCAGTTCGGGTGTTGTGCTGGGTACGCTCTTAATTGTTGGACTTTAAACTTACCACAGAACCATCGAAAATTACAGCTCAGAAACAGGCCTTTTGGTCCTTGTCTGTGACAAACCATTTTTTGCCTAGTCCCACTGACCTGCGCCTGGACCATATCCCTCCACACCCCTCTCATCCATGTACCCGTCCAAGTTTTTCTTAAATGTTAAAAGTGACCCCGCATTTACCTCTTTGTCTGGCAGCTCATTCCACACTCCCTGCGTGAAGAAGCCCCCCTCTAATATTCCCTTTAAACTTCTCCCCCTTTCACCCTTAACCCATGCCCTCTGGTTTTTTTTTCCCCTAGCCTCAGTGGATTCCTAGCTTGCATTCACTCTATCGATACCCATCAAAATCTTATACACCTCTACCAAATCTCCCCTCATTCTTCTACGCTCCAGGGAATAAAGTCCTAACCTATTCAATCTCTCTCTGTAACTCAGCTTCTCAAGTCCCAGCAACATCCTTGTGAACCTCCTCTGCACTCTTTCAACCTTATTTACATCCTTCCTGTAACTAGGTGACCAAAACTGTACACAATACTCTAAATTCAGCCTCACCAATGCCTTATACAACCTTACCATAACACTCCAATATACTCGATACTCCAATTTATAAAGGCCAATGTACCAAAAGCACTCTTTATGACCCTATCCACCTGTGACGTCACTTAGTGAATTCTGTGCCTGTATTCCCAGATCCCTCTGTTCAACTGCACACTCCAGAGTCTGACCGTTTACCCTCTACTTATTGGACTTTAAACTTGTTGGACTTTAACCTGGTGTTGTGAGACTTCTTACTCCGCTCTTAATTAACAGCTGATTCTTACAGTGGAAGTTGGTGGTGAACTGTCTTCTTAACCACTGCAGGTGTACGTACGCTCACAGTGCTGTTAGGGAGGGAGCTCCAGGAGTTTGACCCAACGATTGTGATGGAATGGTGATTGCAAAAGACTGAAAGGCCTGGATAGAGCGCACTTGGGGAAGATGTTTCCACTAATTGGAGAGACTAGGATCCAAGGGCACAGCCTCAGGGTAAAGGGACGGTCCTGTGGACCCGAGATGAGGAGGAATTTCTTCAGCCAGAGGGTGATGAATCTCATAGTCATAGAGTCATAGAGGTTTACAGCATAGAAATAGGCCCTTCAGCCCAACTTGTCTATGCTGCCTCTTTTTTTTCAAACCCCTAAGCTAATCCCCATTGCCTACGCTTGGTCCATATCCCTCTATATCCATCATATCCATGTAACTGTCTAAATGCTTTTAAAAAGAATTGTACCCATCTCTACTACTACCTCTGGCAGCTTGTTCCAGACACTCACCACCCTCTGTGTGAAACAATTGCCCGTCTGGATCCTTTTGTATCTCTCCCCTCTCACCTTAAACCTATACGCTCTAATTTTAGACTCCAATACCTTTGGGAAAAGATATTGACTATCTAGCCGATCTATATCTCATTGAGACGTATAAGATGATGAATGGGATGGATAGGATAGAGGTGGAGAGACTCTTCCCGCTCAAAAAAGACAGTAGGACTAGGGGGCACAGCCTCAAGATAAAGGGGGGCGGTTTAGAACGGAGTTGAGGAGGAACTTCTTCACTCAAAGGGTGGTGAATCTCTGGAATTCTCTGCTCGTTGAAGTGGTGGAGGCTACCTCGCTAAATATTTTTAAGACGCGGGTTGATGGGTTTTTGATAGGAGAGGGGATTAAGGGTTATGGGGAGAGGGCGGGAAAGTGGAACTGAGCAGCGACAGATCAGCCATGATCTTATTGAATGGCGGGGCAGGCTCGAAGGGCTGGATGGCCTACTCCTGCTCCTATTTCTTATGTTCTTATGTTCTTATGTCCCTCATTATTTTATAAACCTCTATAAGAACACCCCTCAGCCTTCCATGCTCCAGAGAAAAAAGTCCCAGTCTATCCAGCCTCTCCTTATAACTCAAACCATCAAGTCCCAGTAGCATCCTAGTAAATCTTTTCTTACTCTTCCTAGTTTAATAATGTCCTTTCTACATTAAGTTGAACAGGACTGTTCACAGTATTCCAAGTGTGACCTTACCAATGTCTTTTACAACTTCAACAAGATGTCCCAACTCCTGTATTCAATATTCTGACCAATGAAACCAAGCATGCCGAATGCCTTCTTCACCATTCTGTCCACCTATGACTCCACTTCCAAGGAGCTATGAACCTGTACCCCTAGATCTCTTTGTTCTGAAACTCTCCCCTACGCTCTACCATTAACTGAGTAAGTCCTACCCTCGTTGAATCTACCAAAACGCATCACCTGCCATTTATCTAAATCTGTAGAATTCATTGCCACTGAGCACAGTAGAGGCCGGGTCATGAGGGGATCTCATAGAGACGTATAAGATAATGAAAGGGATGGATAGGGTAGAGGTAGAGAGATTCTTCCCACTTAGAAAGGATAGCAGGACTAGAGGGCACAGCCTCAAGATAAGGGGGGGGAGCAGTTTAGAACAGAGTTGAGGAGGAACTTCTTCACTCAAAGGATGGTGAACCTCTGGAACTCTCTGCCCGTTGAAGTGGTGGAGGCTACCTCGCTAAATATATTAAAGTCACGGGTAGATAGGTTTTTGACAGACAAGGGAATTAAGGGTTATGGGGAAAAAGTGGGAAAGTGGAACTGATCCACTTCAGATCAGCCATGATCTTACTGAATGGCGGGGCAGGCTCGAAGGGCTAGATGGCCTACTCCTGCTCCTATTTCTTATGTTCTTATGTTCTTATTGAGTGTATTTAAGACAGAGATTGGATCACAGAATCATGGAATCCCTACAGAGCAGAAGGAAGCCATTCGGCCCATCGAACCTGCACTGACCACAATCCCAATCCCCATAACCCCATGTATTTACCCTGCTAATCCCCCTGACACTAAGGGGCAATGTAGTATGGCCAATCAAATTAACTTTCATATCTTTGGACTGGGAGGAAACCGGAGCATCCGGAAGAAACCCAAGCAAGGACTATTACTTACATGGCGAAAAACTGCAGCAGGCGACGGTGCAGAGGGACCTCGGGGTCCTTGTGCATGAGTCGCAAAAACCCAGCTTGCAGGTGCAGCAGGTGGTCAGGAAGGCGAATGGGATGCTGGCCTTCATAGCGAGGGGGATTGAATATAAAAGTAGGGAGGTCTTGCTGCAGCTGTATAGGGCATTGGTGAGGCCGCAGCTGGAGTACTGTGTGCAGTTTTGGGCGCCGCACCTGCGCAAGGATATTTTGGCCCTGGAGGGAGTGCAGAGGAGGTTTACTAGGCTGATACCGGAGTTGAGGGGATTGAGCTATGAGGAGAGGCTGAATAAACTAGGCTTGTACTCGTTAGAGTTTAGAAGAATGAGGGGAGATCTCATTGAGACGTATAAGATGATAAATGGGATGGATAGGATAGAGGTGGAGAGACTCTTCCCGCTCAAAAAAGACAGTAGGACTAGGGGGCACAGCCTCAAGATAAAGGGGGGGCGGTTTAGAACGGAGTTGAGGAGGAACTTCTTCACTCAAAGGGTGGTGAATCTCTGGAATTCTCTGCCCGTTGAAGTGGTAGAGGCTGCCTCGCTAAATATTTTTAAGAAGCGGGTTGATGGGTTTTTGATAAGAGAGGGGATTAAGGGTTATGGGGAGAGGGCGAGAAAGTGGAACTGAGCCACAACAGATCAGCCATGATCTTATTGAATGGCGGGGCAGGCTCGAAGGGCTAGATGGCCTACTCCTGCTCCTATTTCTTATGTTCTTATGTTCAGACATGGGGAGAATGTGCAAACTCCACACAGACAGTGACCCAAGCTGGGAATCGAACCCAGGTCCCTGGTGTGTATTAACACAGAGATAGATAAGTTCTTGATTGGTGAGGAGATCAAAGTTTACGGGGAAAAAGGCAGGAGAATGGGCTTGAGAAACTTATCGGCCGTGATTGAATGGCAGAGCAGACTCGATGGGCTGAACAGTCTAATTCTGCTCCTATATATTGTGGTCTCACATATTTCCAAGTCAGGGTGGTGAGCGACCTGGAGGGGAACCCCCAGGTGGCGGGGTTTCCAGGAATCTGCTGCCCTTGTTCATCTCGATAGTAGGGGTGGTGGGTTTGGAAGGTGCTGTCGAAGGGAAATACATCTTTATTTTCATGAGAATCAATGCTGACGTTGTCAGAAAGAGGGAACCGCCACGCCTCAGGGCTGAAGCATTCTGACAGCTCTCAGTGAATCCGATATTTGTGTGGAGAATTTGATCACAACCAAGTTAGAGATTCAGCGGGTGGATTCAATTGCTGTTTAGAGGGTTCACAGTGGGTGGGCCCGCAGTGAAATCCAGCGGACCTGAACTTGCAGAAACGAGCAGCAAGAATCTGCCGAATAGTCGGCTCAAAATAGGTATCAGGAAAGACAGCCAAATTGCTGTTACAATCTTGTCCGATGCCAGCCCCCGTTGCCAGATGGTCCGTGCCCAAGACACAGAGTGAGCTGTCACCTCATTACATTAAATAGAAAGAGAGTAACAATTACCTCGGGTGGGGGGGGAGTCCAGAACAACAGGGCAGAACCTTAAACTAGCCAGGCCATTCAGAAGTGATGGCGGCACGGTGGCACAGTGGTTAGCACTGCTGCCCCACAGCGCCAGGACCCTGGTTCGAGTCCCAGCTTAGGTCTATGAGGAGTTGGCACATTCTCCCCGTGTCTTCATAGTTTTCCTCCGAGTGCTCCGGCTTCCTCCCACAATCTGAAAGATGTGTAGACTAGGGGGATTGGCCGTGCTAAATGGCCCCTTAGTTTCCAAAAATGTGCGGGTTAGATGGATTGGCTGTGCTAAATTGCTCCTTGGCATCCAAAGATGTGCAGGTTAGGTGAATTGGCCGTGCTAAATTGCTCCTGAGTGTCCAGAAATGTGTAGGCTAGATGGATTAGCCATGGTAAAATGTGTGGGCCATGGGAATAGGGCAGAGGGGAAGACAGGGACAAGATGCTCTGAGTTGGTGCAGACTCAATGGGCCAAATGGTTTATTTTCTGCGCTGTAGGGATTCTATGGTTCTATGGAAGAAGACACTTCTTCGCACAAAGGGTGATGAAAATCATTGAATCATAGAATCCCCACAGTACAGAAGGAGGCCATTTGGCCCATCAAGACTGTACTGACCACAGTCCCACCCAGGCACTATTCCCGTAACCCCACACATTTAAGCCGCTAATCCACCTGAAATTCGATCAATTTAGCATGGCCAATGCACCTAACCCACACATCTTTGGACCGTGGGAGGAAGCTGTTGGAATTTTGTTACTCCACACAGAATTCTAAGCAAGTGAACAGAGACGCAGTTTAACTCAAAAAAAAACCCACGCAGCTGATGATTAGAAGATACAGAACAGGTTGCACGTCAGGCTGACTGAGATTCAATGGGAGAAAGCATGGTGGGTGTTTGTGGTTTCATTGTGTTCTGCTCTCCGCCATGCTGCAGACACTCTTTGTGATAGTGCGGAACCGAATCCTTTAATAAGGGTCCCCTCTCAGCATTGAACCCTTTAACCCTTTCACCATGGGCCCTGGAGTCACTCCGTAGTCAAATCCATTTGCGGCCAAAACAATTGCAAGCTATATTGATTACATTGGGGCAGCTGCAATGGTTAAGAATAAAGTTCTACCGTGACATCTCCATGCCTATCTGTTACATTAAAAACTCATCTAAGTTACATCTTTGGCTCACTCAACTGCTGTAATATAGAAAATTATTTGATAAAGAAAATTGCTTCTTACATTTACGACGTTAGAATTATCTCTGATAGATATAAATAGAACATTATTACAGCTCACAACGCCTTTCCTGACTGTGTGGTAAAAGAAGTGAGGTACCTTCAACAGAACTCAGTAATCGTGTTACTGGTGAGTTACGGTTCACGCAGGGAGTCGGAGTTGCTCTGGCAGCGGGCAGTTACTTTTCCGTGTGTGTTGTGGCCTGCAGCTATGGATAATGATGGGAGAGGTTCCAACCTCCTTCCCATCACAAGGCTGACCAGTGTCTCGATTTTGTGCCCGCACAAGTGGTGATGCTGGTGCAAGACAGCGTGAGATGCGGAAAGCGAGGACTTTTAAGTATCGCTTTCCATCTCGCTCCCCCCCCAACCCCGCCAGCGCCCACCTCACTGGGGCCATCTGCCGCATGTCTCAGGTTGTCTCCTGACACTCGGCCAATTTTCCCATTCTCCCGCCAAGGGAATCGGAGGCCATGGAAAAATCCACTGGCCTTGGGCAGGATTTTCCAATTTCAGGATGAGCGTGGCTGTAAAATCGTGCCCTGCACCTCTATTCTGCCATTTACACATTCCGATTTCCTAATGGACGCCATTAGCACCATTCTCAGCCTTTATCACCACCATTCACATTCCCTTTGTCCTTTGGTCAATGACACCTTGGTCAGTTACATAGCCCACACCCTCACCCCCCCCCCTTCCCAATCAATCCCCACTCACCCTTCCGGTAGAAATCTCATCCCAGCCTCTTTGTCTTTAGCTCTGATGGAGGGTCACCCTGACTCGAAACGTTGGCTCTATTCTCTCTCCACAGATGCTGTCAGACCTGCTGAGATTTTTCGACACCTCCTGCCTTTGTGTCGGGAAGCGGGAATTCTCGCCGGTGAGATCTCGTTCTCCGGTCCTTCCCATCCCCATTAGCGATGTAACAAGTTTCTGGCTTAGGAGGGGTGGCAACTTCATGTAAATACGTTCCAATATAATTAGCGAGCTTCCCACCACATCACCCCAGATTTCCGGCTTTACCGCCTGCCTTATAAAGATGGTGAACGGAGATCCACTGGGGGGAGGATTCCCTTGATCAGTTTGGAAAAGGTTGTAAAAAAAAAACCTTCCGCCCTTATTCGGTCTTTGATTTGATTTTATTTGGTTTATTATGGTCACATGTATTAACAAGCAGTGAAAATATTGTTTCTTGTGCGCTACACAGATAAAGCATACTGTTCATAGGGAAGGAAATGAGAGAGCGCAGAATGTAGTGTTATAGTCGTAGCTAGGGTGTAGAGAAAGAGGTCTCTATTCCCTCCCTATTCATGTACCTATCCAGATGCCTCTTAAATGTTGTTAATGGGCCTGCTTCCGCCATCTCCTCTGGCAGCGTGTTCCAGGCACGCACCACTCTCTGCGTGAAAAACTCCCCCCCCCGCACGCCTCCCTTAAGCTTTCCCCCTTTCACCTTGAACCTGTGCCCCCTTGTAACTGCCCCCTTCCGCCCTGGGAAGAAGCCTCTGACTGTCTATGCCTCTCATTATTTTGTAGGCCTCTATCAGGTCTCCCCTCAGCCTCCGTCTTTCCAGTGAAGTTTATTCAACCCCTCCTCAGGGTTATGTCTCAGGTAGTCCTTTGATACTCTGCGAGGTTGGAAGCGGTTCTAATTGTGCGTGGGGGGGGTGCGGGGTAAGGGGTCCCCAGTGTCCGTGCTGGTTGGGGGTGAGGTCCCCATGTCTACGTAGGCTTCTTCATTAACCATGGTGGTGGTTGATGGGAAATATTCAACCTGGAGTTCAGTTACAAGTGGTGTACCTCAGGGATCTGTTTTGGGGCCACTGCTGTTTGTCATTTTTATAAACGACCTAGATGAGGGTGTAGAAGGATGGGTTAGTAAATTTGCTGATGATACCAAAGTCGGAGGAGTTGTAGACAGTGAGGATGGATGTTACAGTTTGCAGAGGGACATAGATAAGCTGCAGAGCTGGGCCAAGAGGTGGCAGATGGAGTTTAATACAGAAAAGTGTGAGGTGATTCACTTTGGTAAGAGTAACAGGAGTACAGAATATAGGCCTAATGGAAGGACTCTTGGTAGTGTTGACGAGCAGAGATACCTCTGTGTACATGTGCATAGCTCCCTGAAAGTTGGCACCCAGGTTGATAAGGTTGTTAAGGCGTACAGTGTGTTAGCTTTTATTGGTAGAGGGATTGAATTTCGGAGCCGTGAGGTCATGTTACAACTGTACAAAACTCTGGTGCGGCCACACTTGGAGTATTGCGTACAGTTCTGGTCGCCGCATTATAAGAAAGATGTGGAGGCGTTGGAAAGGGTGCAGAGGAGGTTTACCAGGATGTTGCCTGGTATGGAGGGAAGGTCTTATGAGGAAAGGCTAAGGGACTTGAGGTTATTTTCATTAGAGAGAAGAAGGTTGAGAGGTGACCTAATTGAGGCATACAAGATGATCAGACGGTTAGATAGGGTGGACAGTGAGAGCCTTTTACCTCAGATGGTGATGGCTAACACAAGGAAACATAGCTTTAAATGAAGGGGTGTAATTATAGGACAGATGTCAGAGGTAGGTTCTTTACTCAGAGGGTAGTAAGGGCGTGGAATGCCCTGCCTGCAGCAGTTGTGGACTCGCCAACTTTAAGGGCGTTCAAATGGTCAGTGGATAGGCATATGGATAACATTGGAATAGTTTAGGTTAGAGGGTCATTAGATTGGTTCCACTGGTCGGTGCAACATCGAGGGCCAAAGGGCCTGTACTACGCTGTAATGTTCTATGTTCTATGAATAAGATTAAATACATTTCATAACGAGTTATAGAAAATGCTTCACCATTTCTACATTAGTAAAACTGTCATCAACTTCAAATGGTTAAAAACTAAAGGGATATTGAAGCTTTGGCCCCAGAGGGAGCGCACGGTTCTCACAGCCGGTGTTGTGAGCACCCAGCACGGACCTCACCTCACTCACCCTCGCTTTACGTGTGAATCACTCCAGTCACACCGGCAGCAGGAAAGACATTTACACGGTCGGGAATCAGCGGAATGTTGGTGACCCCGCGCCTGGGGTAACGGTCACCAAAATGTCTCGTGGGGCCGCACTCAGGGCCCAGGTAGGCCGCGTGTGATTCCTGAGCTGCAAGTTACCCACCTCTGCTGCCTCCCGTCTCCTCCACCCCATTCCCAGGGACCGCTTGATATCTTTTCCGATTTTTTTTTTATAATGCGCGGCGGAATCCCTGAATGGTTTCAAAAAGGAGATAGATATACTTCCACTAAACAGAAAGGATAAGGGGAACAGGTGAGCAGGTGGATTTGAGACCAGGGAGAGAGATCGGCCATGATCTGATTGAACAGTTGGAAGTTTTTTCCCATCCCAGAAATGACAATTACAAGGGGGGCACAAGTTCAAGGTAAGTTGGGGGGAGGTTCAGTGGAGATGTGCAGGGGGGAGTTTTTTACACAGAGGGTGGTGGAGGTCTGGAACATACTGCCAAATGAGGTGGTTGAGATAGTTATGTAAGTGACATTGAAGGCTTAACTGGATAGGCTTATGAACACATGGGGAAATAGAGGGATATAAGTAGTTGGTCTAGACTGGACAACGTGATCGTTCAGGCTTGGAGGACCAAAGGGACTGTTCTTTGTCCTTTGTTCTTTGAATGGCAGAGCAGGTTCAAGGAGTTGAATTTGCCTACATCTGCTCCCAATTCCTATGTCCTATTATTTTTCTTTTTTGAAAGTTGGCATGAGAATGCTTTCCTGCTAAAGCACCCTCTCAACCACCTACCCACGGCTTCAGACTGCTGCCTCTATCAAGCTGATTGGCTTTCTGACCCTCGGTGTCTGCCTGTCACCCTAAAGACCATGAGACATCAGAGCAGAATTAGGCCACTCGGCCCATCGAGTCTGCTCCGCCATTCAATCATGGCTGATATTTTTCTCATCCCCATTCTCCTGCCTTTTCCCCATCAACCCTGACCCCCTTATTAATCAAGAACCTATCTATCTCTGCCTTAAAGACACTCAATGACCTGGCCTCCACACCCTTCTGCAGCAAAGAGTTCCACAGATTCCCCACTCCCTGGCTGAAGAAATTCCGCCTCATCTCTGTTTTAAAGGATGGTCCCTTTACCCTGAGGTCGTGCCCTCTGGTTTTATTTTTCCTACTAGTGGAAACACCCTCTCCACGTCCACTCTACCCAGGCTTCGTCGTATCCTGTAAGTTTCAATAAGATCAAACAAGGGAACCTGTCTCCAAGTCAAATGAGGAGGGGAGTACAGGGGATATCATCTCAGCCACTGTACTCACTGGGAGACAGGTCTAGGGATCCCATTTCCTATTTCCCATCCTCAGTGTCAAAAATTCTGCCCATAGAACAAAGAATTGAATGCCTGGCATCTTCCCAGGCACAAACATGGGCACCTAAACAGCCAATGTGGCGGCACACCCCTAATATGGTGTAGGCGGTGAAAGATGTACTCAGAACCTACAATAGGAAGAGCAGAGTCTCTGCATTGTACTTTCCATGCAATCCTTTGTAATCTGAAGCTGGATAATTGCGCTGCAGAGATGAGCTTGTTAAAAATGAACTTGTAAAATAACATGGGACATTTAGAAAATAATGGTCTCAACTTCAACCTGCAATAAAAGGTTCTGAGCTTACTGAAGATCGTCAGATATGACTTAAAATTAAACCATTCAGCAGTGCCAAATAGGCCATGGTTCAAATATCTTTAGGATGAATATCAGGGGGTGTTTTTCAATCTATGAGTGGTCAATGTCTGTACTCAAGCTCTGGAAAAAGCATTAGAAGCATCAACACAGGCTCCAGTTAATGAACAGTAAGAAGTCTCACAACACCAGGTTAAAGTCCAACAGGTTTATTTGGAATTACGAACTTTCAGAGCACTGCTCCTTCATCAGGTGAGTGGAGAGTTTGGTTTCACAAACACGGCATATATAAACGGAGACACAATTGCAAGATAATGGTTGGAATGCGAGTCTTTACAGGTAATCAAGTTTTTATAGGTACAGGCAGTGTGAGTGGAGAGAGGGATAATCACAGGTTAAAGAGGTGTGAATTGTCACAAGCCAGGACAGTTAGTGAGATTTTGCAAGCCCAGGCCAAATGGTAGGGGTTACAGATAGTGTGACATGAACCCAAGATCCCGGTTGAGGCTGTCCTCATGTGTGCAGAAGTTGTCTATCAGTTTCTGCTCGGTGATCCTGCATTGTTGTGTGTCTTGAAGGCCGCCTTGGAGAATGTTTACCTGAAGATCAGAGGCTGAATGCCCGTGACTGCTGAAGTGTTCCCCAACTGGAAGGGAACACTCCTGTCCGATGACTGCCTGTTCATCCATTGTCATTGCATGGTCTCGCCGATGTACCCTGCCTCAGGACATCCTTTCCTGCAGCCTATCGGGTAGACAACGTTGGCTGAGTCACAAGAGTATGTACCGTGTACCTGGTGGATGGTGTTCTCATGTGTGATGGTGGTACCTGTGCTGAAGATCTGGCTCATCCGGTTACTGCGCTGTAATGTTCTGTGTTCTATGAAACCCACGCAGACATGGGGAGAACATGCAGACTCCACACAGACAGTGACCCAAGCCAGGAATTGAACACAGGTTCCTGGTGCTGTGAAGAATCAGTGCTAACCACTGTAACCATTTCACTAGGAAGTGTGCAACAATCGCTTCCTCATCTGAGTGCGGTGGCGCTGAGACTCCGAGTGTGCATAAAATATCTGATGGTAACAACCTTCCTCACCACCAGCCAAGTCATGCCTTGTTTCAAATTTCTGGCAATGAGGCTGCTGCCAAATGACTTTGAGAGTCTGCTTATGGAACCATCCAAACAGACCCATCACCTCCTTTTCCCACCTGACCTCCAGGGTATCTGGATCTCTGTTGGATAGACTTATGGCCAAAGGTGAGTCCCTCCCGCAGAAACCTTTCTGGTGATATAGCACAGCCAAATTAAATGGGACCTTTCATGTTTATTGTTTGTTTTGTGCTTATTGTCCAATTTATCATAAAACAGATTGGAACAATGAAGGAAACCCTACTTGAGTCATCTGATGCACATGGGAAGAAAGTGGAGTTTCCCTGTCAGTCACGAAGCCCACAAGGTATATAGCGTGATCCTCAGGGTCGATGCAGGAAGCATAGTTCCCCTGGTTGGGTGGGGCGGTGAGGGTCGGGGGGGTGGTGGTGGCAAGGGGTCTAGAAACAAGGGACAGAATAAGGAGAAAGCCACTTAGAACTGAGATGAGGAGGAATTTTCTTCACTCAGAAGATGGTGAATCCTTAGAATTCTCAATATAGAAAACATAGAAACATAGAAGATAGGAGGAGGCCATTCAGCCCTTCGAGCCTGCTCCAACATTCATCACAATCATGGCTGACCTTCCAACTCAATAGCCTAATCCTGCTTTCTCCCCATAACCTTTAATCCCATTCATCCCAAGTGCTATACCCAGCCACCTCTTGGAGACATTCAATGTTTTGGCATCAACTACTTCCTGTGGTAATGAATTCCACAGGCTCACCACTCTTTGGGTGAAGAAATGTCTCCCCATCTCCGTCCTAAATGGTCTACCCTGAATCCTCAGACTGTGACCCCTGGTTCCGGACTCCCTCACCATCGTCCTCCCTGTATCTACCCTGAGGGTTCTTCAGGCTCCTTCACTGATTTGATTTATTATTGTCAGGAATTGGGATACAGTGAGAAGTATTGTTTCTTGCAAGCTATACAGACAAAGCATACCGTTCATAGAGAAGGAAATGAGAGAATGCAGAATGTTGTGTAACAGTCATAGCTAGGGTGTAGAGAAAGATCAACTTAATGCGAGGTAGGTCCATTCAAAAGCTTGATGGCAGCAGGGAAGAAGCTGTTCTTGAGTCAGTTGGACGTGACCTCAGACTTTTGTACCTTTTCCCAACGGAAGAAGGTGGAAGAGAGAATGTCCGGGGTGCGTGGGGTCCTTAATTATGCTGGCTGCTTTGCCCGAGGCAGCGGGAAGTGTAGACAGAGTCAATGGATGGGAGGCTGGTTTGAGTGATGGATTGGGCTTCATTCATTGAGTACGTTCAGGATAGAGATTGATAAAGTCCTGGATATTAAAGACATCGAGGGATATGGGGATAGTACAGGAAAATGGTGCTGAAGTGAATGATCAGTCTGATCTGCTTGAACGGCAGAACAGTCTCGAGGGATCGAGTGGCCTACTCCTGCTGCCATTTCCTATGTCATATCATTGCACCTGCCCCTACAAATGTTGTATTTACTATTTGCATAATGAATTCCAAGAGAATGTTATTAATCATCTAGAAAATATAACCAGCATTTTTTCAGACATGTTACAATCTACGTTTGTCAAAAATACTTGTCCAGATCGAAAAAATCTGCTCATTAATATTTACACACATCTGTTTCACATGTTCAGATTCCTAAACTCAAATTCCTGAGTCCCTCTCTCTCTGCGGCCGTGTTGGAGGCTCAGTTTTCTCTCATCTCAGCTCATTTTGATTTTCTTTGGCAACGAGACTGGCTCCTCGGGTCTCTCTCCATCTCTCCCCGGACGCTGCCCTTCTCATGTCGAGAGTACGTTGGCTGGGACAAGTGGACAAGTGCAGCCTGGGAGAGGGGCGGGGGGAGGGGAGAAAAAACTAGAGGACTTGGGTTAAGGGTGAAGGGGGAAAAGTTTAAAGGGGATATTTAGTGGGGGGGCTTCTTCACACAGAGAGTGGTGGGAGTGTGGAATGAGCTGCCAGATGAAGTGGTAAATGCGGGCTCACTTTTAACATTTAAGAAAAGCTTGGATGGGTTCATGGATGAGAGGGGGTGTGGAGGGATATGGTCCAAGTGCAGGTCAGTGGGACTAGGCAGAAAAATCGGTCAGCACAGACAAGAAGGGCCAAAAGGCCTGTTTCTGAGCTGTAACGACCTGTGGTTCTATGGGTGGGGGAGGAGTTGGTATGGGGTGGGGGAAGGGGAGGGTAGGATTGGGATGAGGGGTGGGAGAGGGGTGGGGTGAGGTGGGGGAAGGGGAGGGTAGGGGTGGGATATGAGGTGTGGGAGTAGTGGGGAGGGGTGGGGTAGGTGTGGGGAGGGGTGGGGAAGGGTGGGGAAGATTGGGTAGGGGATAGGGAGGGATGGGGGGAGGAGTGGGGGAGGGGTGGGGTGGGGTGAGGTGGGGAGGGGGAGGGTATGGGTGGAGTATGGGGTGGGAGAGTAGTGGGGGAGGGGTGGGGTGAGGTGGGGAGGGGGAGGGTATGGGGTGGGAAAGTAGTGGGGGAGGAGTGGGGTAGGGGGTGGGGAGGGATTGGGGAGGGGTCGGTGGGGGTGGAGTGGGGGGAGATGTTTGTGCAAAGAGGGGAAAATGAGGAAATAGAATCTCATAGAATCCACATTCTTGAATTATATTTTTGCTCTTAGGTTGACACAATGGTTAGCACTGCTACTTCACAGCGCCAGGGAACCAGGTTCGATTCCCGGCTTGGGTCACTGTCTGTGTGGAATTTGCACATTCTCCCCGTGTCTGCGTGGGTTTCCTCCAGGTGCTCTGGTTTCCTCCCACAGTCCAAAGATGTGTAGGTTTCCTCCCCCTTTGCTTCCCTTCCCCCCTCCCTTTTCCCAGTTTTACTCTCTCTCACCCATCATCCCCCCTACCCCCCAACATCTTTATCTGTCACAGTTTACCCTCTGATTTCAGCTTCTCTGCCGTTTGGCCATTCACACCTTTTATTCTCTCCATGGACTGCCATTAGCAGCCTTTCCCCTGGTTTCTGTGGCTATGACTGTGGCAAGGATGTCCTGCCTCAGATCAGTAAAAGGAAAGTTTAATTATTAGTCACAAGTAAGGCTAACATTAACACTGCAATGAAGTTACTGTGACATTCTCCTCGTCGCCACAGTCTGGGTCAATGCACTTAATGAGCACGTCTTTCAGAATGTGGGAGGAAACTGGAGCACCCGGAGGAAACCCACCCAGACACAGGGAGAACGTGCACAGACAGTGACCCAAACCAGGCATCAAACCCAGGTTCTAAGCACTGTGAAGCAGGAGTGCTGACCATTGTGTCACCCTACCAGTAAGGATAAGGATCAGATATGGAGTATTGTGTGCAATTTTGGTGTCCTTATCTGCAGAAGGATGTCCTTGCTATAGAGGGAGTACAGCGAAGGTTTACCAGGCTGATTCCTGGGATGGCAGGTCTGTCATATGAGGAGAGGCTAAATCATTTAGGATTATATTCACTGGAGTTTAGAAGAGTGAGAGGGGATCTCATAGAAACTTATAAAATTCTAACAGGATTAGACAGGGTAGATTCAGAAAGAATGTTTCCAATGATGGGGGAATCCAGAGCTAGGGGTTATAGTTTGAGGATTAGGGGTAAACCTTTCCGAACTGAGGTGAGGAGAAATTTCTTCACCCAGAGGGTGGTGAATGTGTGGAATTCACTCCCACAGGAAGTAGCTGAGGCCAAAACATTGTGTGATTTTAAGAAGAAATTAGATATCGCTCTTGGGGCTAAAGGGATCAAGGGATATGGTGGAAGTGGGTATCAGGATATTGAATTTGATGATTAGCCATGATCAAAATGAATGGTGGAACAGGCTGGAAGGGCCGAATGGCCTCCTGCTTCTAGTTTCGAGGTTTCTATGTTTGGATGACACCAAAACTGCACACAATACTTCAGGCGTGGCCTCACTAATGCCCTATGCAGTTGAAACAAGACATCCCTATCGCTCCACTCAAATCTTCTCAGCCAATGGAGCAATGGGGCTGGGAATAAGTTAGGGTGCAGGCAGAAAACTGTGGATGAGTTAAAATTTACAAAGAAATACGACGGGAGTTCATTACAGATATGGCACCACTCAGTATGGGAGAATATGATTTGTCCTAATGACTGTCTCCTTCGTGCATTAAGTTAGCGGTGAACGCATTCACCTTATAAAGTAAAGTACATAAAAATGTACATTTACTGCCGTGTTAAATGTACATTGGAATATGTAATCTTGCTTTGATATTAACTTTAATCCTTCCAATTCCATTTCCCACTTGCTGCTAAATCAGTCTAAACATCTGAGTGGCTAACGGTCGGACTATACATAGATTGGACGGGTTTGTATTCGTCAGCACTCACTAACTGCTGGAGCTACTGATTAGAACACAGTTTGGACAATAAAGCATAGCATTAAGAACAGTGCACGCCATCGGAGACTGTCCTTTGTACTCTGAAATTCAATTACAGCATTATTGCCAATTTTACAATCATAGACTCAGAGAACGGTTCCAGTGCAGAGTCACAGAACCTACAGTGCAGAAGGAGACCATTCGGCCCATCGAGTCTGCACTGACAATAACCCCACCCAGGTACTGACCTACCCCCGGATTTGCCCGCCTGATTCCCCCTGACATTAAGGGGCAATTTAGCCAATCAATCTAACCAGCACAGCGTGGGAGGAAACCCATGCAGACATGGGGAGGACGTGCAAACTCCACATAGTGACCGAAGGCCAGAGTTGAACGCGGGTTCCTGATGCTGTGAGGCAGCATTGCTGAACACTGAGGCACAGTGCTGCCATTCAGCCCGTCCATACCCATGCTGGCTCTCTGTAAGAATGACTCAATGAATCCCACATCCCAGCTCTGTGTCCTCTGCAAACTATTTTCTCTTCAGATAATTAGACAATTCCATTTTGAAAGCCATGCTCGAACCTGTCTCCACCACGCTCTCAGACAGTGCATTCCAGATCCCAACCGCTAGCTGAATGAAAATGATTTCTCTCATGCTGCCATTTTTTTCTTTTGCCGATCACCTTAAATCCGTGTCCTCTTGTTCCTGACCTTTCCATCAACGGGAACAGCTTGTCCCTATCTGCTTTGCCCGGACTTCCTCATGAGTTTGTACGCCTCCATCAAATCTCTCAACATTCTTTTCTTTAAGAAAAATCCCAGCTTCTCCAATCTATATCTGTGACTGAAGCCTCTCAGCCTTGGAACCGTACCCGTAAATCTTTTCTGTGGTCCCTCCAAAGCCTTCACATCCTCCCTGTTACATATTTAAAAGGGTTACAGGTTGTTTTAAGAGCTGGTGGTATGAATTGATGGTGATGTCATTAGGGTGTTGCCACATGGTACCGTTACACTTTCAGTTTATATTCTGCAGGGCAAAGAGCAGCTCTTCAATAAAACCTATTGCGTGCTACAATGAATCTACACGGGCAACCCATGTTCTTTTCTTTCGGTTAAAACCCACAACCCTCAACATAGTAAGAACGTTCCACTTCCTAAAGGGCAGTACCCAGAATTGGATAAGATATTCCAGTTTAGGCTGAACCAATGTTTTATACAGGTTCATGTTTATATTACCTACAATATTTATACGTCAATTAAGAATTGAAATTGGGTTATTAAGGCCTTGTCCATGGGTTACACCAAGGTCTGAATCTGAGTTTTCTGGGGCTTTCTAATTTGCCAATGAGTTCCCAACCCATAGGTTTGGTATTTTCATCCATATCTTATATTTTAGTCCCATTATATGCGAGATGATCTCACTGTACATGTAGGAAACAATCCTTGCTATAATTCCCGATTAGTGTGGCAAATGGGGAGCTGGAACTTTCACATCATCAAAGGAACCCTACAGTGCAGAAGAGGCCAACTGGCCCATCAAGCCTGTACCAACTCTCTGACAGAGAATATCACCCAGGCCCTCTCTCGCTCTATCCCTGTAGCCCCACACATTTCCCATGTCTAATTTATCTAATCCAAGGGGCAAATTTTACAATGGTCAATCCACCTAAACTTTGGACTGTGGGAGGAAACTGGAGCACACGAATGAAACACACACGGACACACGGAGAGCGGTTAGATTCCGCACAGACAGTGACCCAAGGCTGGAATTGAACCTTGGTCCCCAAGCACTGTGGGGCAGCAGTGCTTTGCATTGTAGCTATAACAGCACACATTGCATTGACCTTCCTTACAAATCTACTGAGAGTTCGGGCATGCAGAGAATGGGCACAGGTTGACTGCTATGGCAACAAGAATAAAACTCATGTGTCCCCTGACTGGTCAAGTCAGTTGACCCACCTCCTGAAGTCACCAACTGAAATGGCCAATGTGGAAAGATCTTGGTTGGGAACTCTCCACTCTTTGTGATCCAGTATAATATCCATTGCACCGCAACATGTATCAAGAGCAGGCTAGATATAGCACTTGGGGCAAACGAGGTCAAAGGTTATGGGGAAAAAGCAGGATTCATAGAACATAGAACACTACAGCACAAACAGGCCCTTTGGCCCACAAGTTGCGCTGATCATATCCATACCTACCAGGCCTATCTATAACTCTCAATCCCATTAAATCCCATGTACTCATCCAGAAGTCTCTTAAAAGACCCCAGCGAGTTCTCCTCCACCACCACGGACGGCAGCCGATTCCACTCACTCACCACCCTCTGAGTGAGAAACTTTCCCCTGACATCTCCATTCGGCTTTGAGTTGGACGATCAGCCATGATTGTGATGAATGGCGGAGCAGGCTCGAGGGGCCGAATGGCCTCCTCCTCCCACCTTCTATGTTTATATGCAACCTGGTCAATTGAGTGAAAGGTCAGCGCTGAACAGAGAGAGCGCATCAAAGATTACAACTATCTTCAATTCACAACCAGTGCAAGATCAATGATAACACCTATAAGTGACAGTGTTAGACCATTAATAGGGCTCCTGCAGCCTCCACCTTGATCATTGTGGTGGATGACAAGGAAGAGAGGTCGAGCTCCCTGATGACTAGTTGACTTTGCAGGACCATGAGGAAAGAGGGGGAAGGAAACTCCAGAACAGCTTCTTCCCTGCTGCTGTCAGACTTTTGAATGGACGCACCAACCTTGCACTAAGTTGATCTTTGTCTACAGCCTAGTATGACTGTAACACTATGTTCTGTACTCTCTCCTTTCCTTCTCTATGAACGGTATGCTTTGTCTGTATAGTACTTTTCACTGTATACTAATAGTTGTGACAATAATAAATCTAGTCTAAAGTTGTGTAGAAAAAATATTTCTTCTTTCGACTTAAAAGGACATTAATCTCGCAGTTGAAATATACAAACTGGTTGTCAAAACAATATTTCAGATTTCAGCAAATTAATATTTTTGTCGCTGTTTTATTTTACCTTACAAAGAGGCAAAAAATATTAAAAATACCACCATTACAACACTCTCGTAATACTACATCTTTCTGATAAATCATTAGATGAAAATTCTTAAAACAACTCAATTCAGTTCTGGGAAGGCTAGGTGAGAGGCAGAGTGGTCAGCACAGCTGCCTCATATCGCCAGGGACCCGTGTTCAATTCCCAGCTCATGTCCCTGTCTGTGTGGAGTCTGCGCGCTCTCTCCGTGTCTGCATGGGTTTCCTACGGGTGCTCTGGTTTCTTCCCACAGTCTGAAAGATGTGCTGGCTAGGTGCATTGGCCATGCTAAATTCTCCCTCAGTGTATCCGAAGAGGCGCCAGAGCGTGGCGACTGCGGGATTTTCACAGCAACTTCATTGCAGTGTTAACGTAAGCTTACTTGTGACAATAATAAAGAAAACTTGGACATCTTCCTAAAAATATTCTTATGAGTCTCAGCATCTCATTTTGTTTGATTTTGCCTCAGCGAAGGACCTTGGAACATTTTATTACATTAGAATCTCTGTGTAAATACAAAATGCAGTGATGGTCTATCATCCAATGAGGTCAATATCCTGAGTTCCAAATACCATGATAAAGGGTAATATGGTCAATCTTTGATCCAGCACTGTGTGTACATCAGAGTTTTGGTGAGTCACATCATCTTTCTATAATTTACATTCCAGTGTGGTTTCAACTCCTTCACATGAAGTGAGAAAGAGAGAAAATCAAACAGAAGCTGATAACTTGTGCACAGAATCTATCCCAAACTCTCCAATCCCTACAAAGAAACAGAATGACTCATCTTGCCTGGATTCAGTCTTTGAAAAGGCTATCCAGCTGGTCCCGCCTGCTTTGATTTGATTTATTATCGTCATGTGCATCAGTATACAGTGAAAAGTATTGTTTTTTGCGTGCTATGCAGATGTTCATGGAGAAGGAAAGGAGAGAGTGCAGAATGTAGTGTTACAGCCATAGCGAGGGTGTAGAGAAAGAGCAACTTAATAACTTGAAAGCTTAATTTAAGACTTAAAAATTAATTTAAAACTTAACTTCGACCCCACATTCCCACTTACCCCCGATAACACTTCATTCCCTTGTTAATCAGGAATCTATCCGGCTCTGCCTTAAAAATATTAAGAGGTTGTTTGGTACATGAGGAACCATCAATTCTGGAACAAACCCAGACCAGATAGTGGAACAGGTTGTGGGAGATTGAATGACCTACAATTAGGCCAATGAGGCTTCTCATAACTCTTGGTTAGTCTCAAAGACTAGATGGTTGCTGTTGACCAGGACAGACTCAACGGGCCGAAAGGCCTTTTCTATGTTGCAGACCTCTACGACTGGTTAGGTGTATTGACCCGAACAAGCGCCAGAGTGTGGCGACTAGGGAAATTTCACAGTAACTTCATTGCAGTGTTAGTGTAAGCCTTACTTGTAACTAATAAATAAACTTTATTTTTATCTTCCTTCTCTATCTAAACTATTAAGAAACCAGCAACAATGGATTTTTGCCACTTCATTCTGTCACGCATTATGCTGCCCATTGCCAATAACCCTTGAAATGTTGGCCTTCATAGCGAGGGGGACAGAATATAAAAGTAGGGAGGTCTTGCTGCAACTGTACAGGGTACTGGTGAGGCCGCAGCTGGAGTACTGTGTGCAGTTTTGGTCACCGCACTTGCGGAAGGATATATTGGCCTTGGAGGGAGTGCAGAGGAGGTTCACTAGGCTGATACCGGAGATGAGGGGGTTGGACTATGAAGAGAGACCGAATAGACTGGGTCTGTACTCGTTGAGTTTAGAAGGATGAGGGGGGATCTTATAGAGACGTATAAGATAATGAAGGGGATGGATAGGGTAGAGGTAGAGAGATTCTTGCCGCTTAGAAAGACTAGAGGGCACAGCCTCAAGATAGCGGGGTGGGGGGGGGGGGGGGGTGGGGTGCAGTTTAGAACGGAGCTGAGGAGGAACTTCTTCACTCAAAGGGTGGTGAATCTCTGCCCATTGAAGTGGTGGAGGCTACCTCGCTAAATATATTTAAGTCACGGGTAGATAGGTTTCTGATAGACAGGGGAATTAAGGGTTATGGGGAGAAAGTGGGAAAGTGGAACTGATCCACTTCAGATCAGCCATGATCTTATTGAATGGCGGGGCAGGCTCGAAGGGCTAGATGGCCTACTCCTGCTCCTATTTCTTATGTTCTTATGTTTTTAACTGCGTGTCTCACTTGACCATTTCAGTGGGGGAGTTATTAGTCAACCACATTGCTATGGGTCTAGAGTCACATGTAGACCAGACCAGGTCAGGACGGCAGATTTCCCTCCCTAAAAGTCATCAGTGTACCTGATGGATTTTTCCAACAATCGATGATAGTTACCATGATCTGCTGTGTACAGTTTCGAAGAGAAGTGTGGGGAAATATCACAAAGCACATTAAGGCGCTCACCGGTTGACATTGTTACTGCCTAATTACCCTGCTTGTGCCAAATTTCATTGCAGCATGGAATGTCACTGAGACCTACTGGGTGACATTAATAGTAATTGGAATAAAATACTTAATTCCATGATACACTTCACTTCTTCCAGCACATTTGTTCTTGCTGGTTGGTGATGTGCTCTGTAAGACTTCATTGTTAAACAATTACCAGAGAAGATTCTGTTTTGATAGGAAGCAGTGAACCTTTCTCCAGTCCAGCTACATTGGCTACGTTCCAATAAGTTGCTTGCAATATGATTTTCTGTTTGGCAATCTCGCACTCGCTAATTGCAACGCTCATCAGTCTGTTGCTAAAACACTCATGCATGTTTCTACGTGAAGGCATGACAGACTCCAAGTCTGACTTTGATATTTCCCGAATTTTTCTTTACTCATTCATGGGACATGGGCATTGCTGGCTGGCCAGTATTTATTGCCCATCCCTAGTTGCCCTTGGAGGACAGGTGAGAATTAATCACATTGCTGTAGGTCTGGAGTCACATGTAGGCCAGACCAGGTAAAGACGGCAGATTTCCTTCCCTAAAGGACATTAAGTGAACCAGATGGGATTTTCCAACAATGGCTTCATGATCATCAGTAGATTCTTAATTCCAGATATTTACCTCAGAGGTTTTCTTTTCTTCATGGGATCTGGGCATCTCTGGCAATCCCTAATTGCCCCATGTCTCATTCGGCCGTTTCAGAACTCGTGTAAGAGTCAACCACGTTGCTGTAGATCGGGAGTCACAGGTAGGACAGATCGGGTAAGGACGGCAGGTTTCATAGGATCCACAGAATTCCTACAGTGCAGAAAGAGGCACCAACTCTCCGAAAGGGCATCTATCCCAAGCCCTCCCCTCTGCCCTATCCCCATAATCTCCTGTGTTTACCATCACTAATCCACGTAAACCACACATCTTTGGACACTAAGGGGCAATCTAGCCTGGCCAATCCACATAATCTGCACATCTTTGAACACTAAGGGGCAATCTAGCATGGCCAATCCACATAACCTACACATCTTTGAACACTAAGGGGCAATCTAGCATGGCCAATCCACATAACCTACATATCTATTTTAAAATGGCCAATCCATTTAACCCACACATTTTTGGACTGTGGGAGGAACCCGAAGCACTCGGGGGAAATCCACACAGACACGGGGAGAACGTACAAACACCACTCAGACAGACATCCAAGACTGGAATTGAACCAGGGTTCCTGACGCTGTCAAGCAGCAGAAAGGATATTAGAGATTGAAAGGGTAGGAGCTGTTTCCAGGATTTATTTAATTACAGTGATACTGCAGTCCACCACAGGAACAGCTGTGAGTCTACAAGCTGCTTGCAATGTTATTCTTTTCCCAACAATTTTAAAGACCTTTCTAGCCCTTAAGCAGATGTAGAGTGTGCGACATCGACAACTTGTGTTAAACAGAAAGTGCTGGAAAAACCAAGCCGGTGCGGTAACACCTGTGGGAGGAGAAACAGGATTAAAGTTTTGAGTCCAAGCTGCCTCTCAGAATTTTGATATCAATGCCTTAGTTCAGTGGGAACAAGTGTAAGTGAGCAAGCACTGGGGTGATGGACGAACTGGGCGCAGGGTGAGTTGAGACATGCCACTGGACGGCGCCGAGTTTACAGAGAGTAAAATACAACAGACCATCCAGGAGTGCATTGGAATAATCAAGTCATAGAATCCCAGAATCCCAAAAGTGTAGGAGGAGGCCATTCGGTCTATCGAGGCTGTGCCCACCCTCCAACAGAGCATCTTACCCAGGCCCCATCCCCATATATTTGATTTGACTTATTATTGTCACATGTATTAATATACAGTGAAAAGTATTGTTTCCTGTGCGCTATACAGACAAAGCGTACTGTTCGCAGAGAAGGAAAGGAAACAGTGCAGAATGTAGTATTACAGTCACAGCTAGGCTGCAGAGAAAGATCATCTCAATGCAAAGGTAGGTCCATTCAAAAATCTGATGGCAGAGGGAAGAAGTTGTTCTCGAGTCGGTTGGTACATGACCTCAGACTTTTGTATCTTTTTCCTGATGGAGAAGGTGGAAGAGAGAATGTCCGGGCTGCATAGGGTCCTTAATTTTGCTGGTTGCTTTTCTGAGGCAGCAGGAAGTATAGACAGAGACAATGGTTAGGAAACTGGTTTGCGTGATGGATTGGGCTACATTCATTACCTTTTGCAGTTCCTTAGGCAGAGCAGCAGCCATACCAAGCTGTGATCCAACCAGAAGGGATGCTTTCTGTGGTGCATCTGTAAAAATTGGTGAGAGTCATAGCTGAGATGCCACTAATCCAAACCCACCAATCTCCTTCCCTTATACACCTTGGGACACTAAGGGGCAATTTAACATGGCCAATCAACCTAACCTGCGCATCTCTGGAATCAAAGGAGCAAATATATTTTGTCCTTATGGACAGGTTTTTGATTATGAAGGAAGTTAAATTTCGGAGGGGAGGGTGGGCTCAGGCAGGAGAATAGAGTTAAGGCCACACAATCAGATCAACCATGATTCTATTGAATGGTAATGGGCCGAATGGCCTACTGCTGCTATTTATATTGCTCATATGTTCTCTTATTTGCTTTTGTTTCATCCACTATTCCCAATATACAACTGATCCTCTTAGCAACAAACCCCTCCTCTGAATACATACATAAAAATATACTTCCAGTTCTCTCGCTTCCCCCCTGTGCCCACTGTTAGGACAGTTTGCCATTATTATTGCTTCTTCTTAAGTTCTGTGCCCTAAGGTAGCTCCGCCCTCAGCACCCAGCCTCCACCGCGGGTACGGCTGGTGGGCAGGTCCAGCGTCCTGTTGGCACCAACCTCATCCACACCGGTTGCCCAGTCAACCAACCGATCAAGGAGTCCGAGTTGCTGTGGCAACGAGCACTTACCCATGCATGTTGCAATCTGGAGCTAGAAATGGTGATGGTAAAGATTCCAAATTTCTTTCCATCACATTACAAGGTTGACCAGGAATCTCTCCCAGTTTTAACACCTGCTGTTGGCGTGTGTTTCAAAGACGCTCTAGTTTGATACTCATTGATTTTTTTAAAAGTTTGATTTATTATTGTCACATGTATTAATATACAGTGAAAAGCATTGTTTCTTGCGCGCTATACAGACAAAGCATACCGTTCATAGACAAGGAAAGGAGACAGTGCAGAATGTAGTGTTACAGTCATAGCTAGGGTGTCGAGAAAGGTCAACTTAATGCGAGGTAGGTCCATTCAAAAGTCTGACAGCAGCAGGGAAGAAGCTGTTCTTGAGTCGGTTGGTACGTGACCTCAGACTTTTGTATCATTTTCCCGAAGGAAGAAGGTGGAAGAGAGAATGTCCGGGATGCGTGGAGATCCTTAATTATGCTGGCTGCTTTTCCTGGGGCAGCAGGAAGTGTAGACAGAGTCAATGGACGGGAGGCTGGTTTGCATGATGGATTGGGCTACGTTCATTGGCCCCATTTTTTTTATTATTCATTCGTGGGACATGGGTGTCGCTGGCTGGGCCAACAGTTATTGCCCATCCCTCGTTGCCCTTGCTCAAAGGGCAGTTGAGAGTCAACCACATTGCTGTGGCTCTGAAGTCACATGTAGGCCAGACCGGGTAAGGACAACAGATTTCCTTCCGTAAAGAGAATTAGTAAGCCAGATGGGTTTTTCCGACAATCTACAATGGTTTCACGGCCATCAGCAGATTCTTAATTCCAGATTTATTGATTGAATTCAAATTCCACCATCTGTTGCGATGGGATTTGAACCTAGGTCCACCAGAGCATTAACTGAGTTTCTGGATTAATGGTCTAGCGACAATACCACTAGGCCATTGCCTCCCTTTGGGAATCAAGTCCTGAGGTGGGACTCGAACCCAGGGGGCCCGATTTTACCATCAAGTTGCACCTGTTTTTGGGCGTGAAAACTTAGTAAAGTCGGGCGTGAGGTGAATAGCGCGATCCGCGCCCGCCTCCACGTCAGTTCCCCCTTTACCACAGGCTGAAAATGGCTGCGATTTGGGACAGTGCCCAAAATGGGCGCGACGGTCATTTAAATGCATTTGCATGTATTTAAATTGACTTAATGGGCTGCACGCCCAACTATACCGGCTCCTCCCCCTTTACCACCACGTTTGCCCATCCAGAGTCAGCACGCAACAGACATGCTCCACTGAAGCTTGGTTTGGGTGCTCCAGTTAGTGCCAAGCATCAGACGTATCTTTGCTTGAGGTTGGTTGCGGGGGAGAAGGGCATGTTGGAAGTGGGGGTCCGCTGCCAGTCTGCCCAAGATCAGTGAGGGGGAACGGGTGGGGGGCGCTGCTGCCACTCTGCCCAAGATCAGTGAGGGGGAACGGGGGGGGGGGGGGTCCGCTGCCACTCTGCCCAAGATCAGTGAGGGGGAAGCAAGGGGGGGACCGCTACCACTCTGCCTGAGATCAGTGAGGGGGGAGCGAGGGGGGGGTCCACTGCCACTCTGCCCGAGATCAGTGAGGGGGAGGGGGGTGGTCCGCTGCCACTCTGCCTGAGATCAGTGAGGGGGAAGTGGGGGGGTCCACTGCCACTCTGCCCAAGATCAGTGAGGGGGAAGGGGGGGGGGTCCGCTGCCACTCTGCCTGAGATCAGTGAGGGGGAAGGGGGGGGGTCCGCTGCCACTCTGCCTGAGATCAGTGAGGGGGAACGGGGAGGTGGGGGGGGGGGTCCACTGCCACTCTACCCAAGATCAGTGAGGGGGAAGGGGGGGGGTCCGCTGCCACTCTGCCCAAGATCAGTGAGGGGGAACGGGGGGGGGGGGGGGGGGTCCGCTGCCACTCTGCCCGAGATCAGTGAGGGGGAAGGGGGGGGGTCCGCTGCCACTCTGCCCAAGATCAGTGAGGGGGAACGGGGGGGGGGGTCCGCTGCCACTCTGCCTGAGATCAGTGAGGGGGAAGGGGGGGGTCCGCTGCCACTCTGCCTGAGATCAGTGAGGGGGAAGGGGGGGGTCCGCTGCCACTCTGCCTGAGATCAGTGAGGGGGAAGGGGGGGGTCCGCTGCCACTCTGCCTGAGATCAGTGAGGGGGGAAGGGGGGGGTCCGCTGCCACTCTGCCTGAGATCAGTGAGGGGGAAGTGGGGGCGTCCGCTGCCACTCTGCCCGAGATCAGTGAGGGGGAACGGGGGTGGGGTCCGCTGCCGCTCTGCCTGCGATCAGTGAGGGGGAAGTGGGGGGGTCCCGTGATCCCTGAGTGACGGAGGGAGTGGGGGGATAATGGGGTCAGCAGTATGGTGGGGGTGGGGCAGTGTCTGTGGGGTTCAGGGGGGAGTCTTTACCCAGCCCGGGAGGGAGGTGTCAGGGGAGCCACATTCTGTCATTTTTATTTTCTGTGTACGCGCAGCTCGGAGCTGCAGGATTTTGGGTGAGCTAAGCGATGCCCACAGGCTTGTGTAGAGCGATTCGGAATCGTTGATATGTTTTCAGGCAGAGTGCGTAGGGGCGCGCCTGAGAACAGGTCTTTAAGGTGGGATCTGAAACACTCCCAGTTTCGAGTCTGCCCAGCATTTTGAACTAAAATGGTAAAATCGGGCCCCCAGTGTATGATTCAGAGACAGGGATGCCACCCACTGCACCACAGACTTTCTCCCGTTATTATTTACTATTCAGATTTGAGCAACACAGATCTTTACACCCATCATTTAAACATTATGGTGACTAACTGCAGTACGGTGATCTATGCCATTGTTATATCGTGAACAGTGTAACTGGAGATGGTGCAGGATAAGTTACCTGAGCTCAGGGTTCGGCTGACATTTTGTCAGGCTGAAAATAAGATTACAGCTCTGAATTCGCTGCAGGCTATTGATTGCTGTCTGCCGCTTGCAAAATACATCTGTCTGACCGCACCCTCCCCCACCCCCCCCCCCCCCCCCCAACTCCTTCCTGTTTCCCCCACTGCCCTGCATCCTATTGATCCGACTGTCCTGTCTGCCCAGCATCCTGGCACTGGCTGAGCGAGGGATGGAGAGGGCAGACAAAGGAGGTGTGGGATGGTGAGACCGTACCGGCCCAGAGCGACAGAGGGAGGAAACGCCGGCGGAGAGCAGGGCAGAGAACCAGAGACAAGAAAAACAAAGGACGTGTCCTCATACCGCACGTTTCCTGCTCCCAAGGACCCCCGGAAGTGTTTCACAGCCGATGAGGTGCCTCTGAAGTGTAGCCGCTGCTGTGATGTTGGGAACGCCGATCGGTGCACAGCAAGATCCCACACTTGGCAACGCAACTGTGGCCGGATCATCTGCTTCTTTTATCGCGATGTTGATTGCAGGATAAATATTGAGCAGGACGCTGGGAATACACAGCCTGGCTTCATAGAATCGCTACAAAAGGAGGCCATTCAGCCCATCGAGTCTGCACAGACTCCCTGATGCAATAATCTCCCTCCACCCTATCCCAGTAACCCCACATATTTATCCCACTGGTTCCCCTAATCTGCACATCTTTGGACACTGAGGGGCAATTTAGCATGGCCAATCCCCCTAACTTACATATCCTTGGACACTGAGGAGCAATTTCAAAAAAAAACAAAGAACAAAGAACAAAATCAGCCTGGGAAACAGGCCCTTCGGCCCAATGAGCCCGCGCCGCCATCTCAACACCACCAGTCCACCTCTCTACCCATGACCCCTATCTAATGTTTTATGGCCATCCAGATTGAGGGAAACTGATAATTTATTCCTGCCAATCAGCCTAACAGCACATCTTTGGGGTGTGGGAGGAAACCGGAGCACCCGGAGAAAACCCACGCAAGCACGGGGAGAATGCGCAAACTCCCACAGACACCGGCCCAAATCCATGTGTCTGCACAGCAAACAGTGATAGTCACTGAGCTGTCGTCTTGCCCAGTATCTTGTCCAGTTTAGCATGGCCAACCCCTCCAACTTACATATCTTTAGACACCAAGGGCAATTTAGCATGGCCAATCCACCTAACCTGCACATCTTGAGACACTAAGGGCAATTTAATATGCCAATCCACCTAACCAGCACATCTGTGGAGCGTGAGAGGAAACCAGAGAACCTGGACTAAACCCACACTGACACGGGGAGAATGTGCAGACTTCACACTGACACAGACTTTAACCTGTTGTTGTGGGATTACTTACTGTGCCTACCCCAGTCCAAGCCGGCAGCTCCACATCATGGCTCGCACAGACAGTGACCCAAGGCCGGGTCCCTGGCACTGTGAGGCAGCCGTACTGACCACTGTGCCACCGTGCCATCTCAGAAGGGAGAGTGCTATTCACTGAGAAAACGAGAAAGGGAGGGTGAGGGGGTGGGAGGGAGAGACAGAGAGAGAGAGAGACAGCGTAGGAAGAAAAATAAGGAACAGGGTCAAGTGTTCAAACTTCTGTCATGCCATTTAGAGGATATATAATGAAGGCCAGTAGAAAGGATTTGTGTTCTGTGAGTGGGCTAATCTGATTAGGAAGAGATTAAGTCAATGGCCATTACTCATTTATGGTGACCTTGTTATTCGTGAGTAATCTAGTCAAACCTACTCAGGTTCTTTTTCCCCCAATAATTTTTGTTTACGCCATATGTTAAAATCAATCTGGTAAAGAACGAGGCAAAGAGCGACTGAAAATGAATACATGGCAGACTACCTTCCCTACTGACCTGGAGCCGTCATAATGTTTAATTACTCGGATTCTGTAGGCTGGGAAGTTTCAGAATGGTTTGTTTTCTTTGAAAATCATCTTCAAATAGATTCTTCTAAATATTCATCTGCGTCCAGTATCTATCTCCAGCTCGTCTTCTCCAACATATGGTGATCTCGATAGGAGATACATGTCTCTTAAAGATATCTGGCGGTGTACTCAGCTGGCTGGCCATGTCAACAACAACAACTTGCATTTAGATATCAGCTGTAAAGTGTCCAAGGGGGTCTTTACAAACAAAACCCAACTTACAATTGGGTGATATTAGAACAGGTGAACAAAAGCTTGATGAAAGGGTTAGGAGGAGAGAGAGACGATTAGGATCCCTACAGTGTAGAAGGAGGCCATTTGGCCCATTGACTTTGTACTAACTCTTCATCAGAGCATCTTATCCAGGCCCTATCCCTGTATCCCTCCTTCTGCACTGTAGGGATTCTATGATTCTAACCGTCTCTCTTTCCTCCTAACTCTTCCATCAAGCTTTTGGTCACCTGTTCTAATATCATCCAATTGTAACTTGTGTTTTGTTTGTAAAGACCCCCTTGGACATTTTATTTATCCTGCATTTATCTTGGGACACTAAGGGGCAATTTAGCATGGCCAATCCGCCTAAACTGCACAGCTTTGGGCTTTGGAAGGAAACTAGAGCATCCGGAGGAAACCCACGTAGACATGGGGAGAACATACAAACTCCACACAGAGAGTGACCTAAGCCGGGAGTCAAACCTGGGTCCCTGGCGCTGTGAGGCAGCAGAGTTAACAACTGTGTCACCGTGGTGGGAGGGAATTCCAGGGCTTAGGGCTCAGACAGCACATTGCACTTCCATCAATGTTGGAGAACTTAAACTCGGGAACTGGATGAGTATGGATAACTCTATGGATAACTCCAAGGTTGTAGGGCTGGAAGAACAAAAGAACATAAGGACTAGGAGCAGGAGTAGGCCATTTGGCCCCTCGAGCCTGCTCCACCATTCAATAAGATCATAGGTGATCTTTTTGTGAACTCAGCTCCACTTACCCTCCCGCTCACCATAACCCTTAATTCCTTTACTGTTCAAAAATCTATCTATCCTTGTCTTAAAAACATTCATTGAGGTAGCCTCAACTGCTTCACTGGGCAGGGAATCCCACAGATTCACAACCCTATGAGTGAATGGTGGAGAGGGATGAGACGAAAGAGAGATTTGAAGATAAGGGTGAGAAGTTTAGAATCATTGCCTGTCTGGACTGGAAGTCACTGCAGTTTGGTGAGGAGAGGGGTGATGTGCAAATGGAACTTTGGAAGGGATTTACCAGGGCGCCTCCCTCCCTGCGGCATATTTCATGGTGACATCCTGCTGATGTCTACACTATTCCGCGTGGCTCGCCCATCCCACGTGAGAGGTCATCCTTGGCGGGAGGCCGGAAAATCCCACCCTTAGTGTGAATTAGGATACATCCATGGGTACAGTTTTGGATCACTCGTCTATTCACATGGACAGTGGCATACTCATTGTCCGACCTTGCCTCAGCCAATGAGTATTTAATGATTTTGAGAGGGCATAATGAAGTGAAACTCTTCGCCAATTCCCCCCTCCCCCAACCCCCCCACCACCCCTACGCTCCCCCCTCCCCCCCCGCCACACCTAACCAAGGTTCTAATCGACACGCTCGCCTCCAGTTTCCTTCTCTCCTCATTTGCTGCCCACAATTCTCCACCTACCTCCAACCCCATCACGTTCCCTCTCAGAAAACTATCCTAGCTTCCCTCCCACATGAAAGAGGAGCTGATGTGGACCACTCGGCCCATCGAGCTGGTTCTGCCATTTGTGGGGAAGTGAAGGCGCATTGGTATTATCGCTAGACTATTAATTTTGATTTGATTTATTATTGCCACACGTATTAACATACAGTGAAACGTATCGTTTCTTACGCACCACAGTGACAAAGCATACTGTTCATAGAGAAGGAAACGAGAGAGTGCAGAATGTAGTGTTACAGTCGTAGCCAGGGTGTAGAGAAAGATCAACATAATGCGAGGTAGGTCCATTCAAAAGTCTAACAGCAGCAGGGAAGAAGCTAATCTTGAGAATCTCAGCCAATGTTCTGGGGACCCAGGTTCGAATCCCACCACAGCAGATGGTGGAATTTGAATTCAATAAAAAAAGTCTGGAATTGACAATCTACTGATGACCATGAAACCATTGTCGATTGTCGGAAAAACCCATCTGATTCACTAATGTCCCTTAGGGAAGGAAATCTGCCGCCCTCACCTGGTCTGGCCTACGTGTGACTCCAGAGCCACAGCAATGTGGTTGACTCTCAACTGTCCTTGGGTAACTAGGGATGGGCAATAAATACTGGCCAACCAGTGATGCCCATGTCCCACAAATGAAAAAAAAAATTTTGATCATGGCCGATCTTGGGCTTCAAATCCATTTTCCCATCCACTTCCCATCCCCCTTAATTCCCCAAGAGACCAAAAATGTATCCATCACAGCCGGAAATATATTCAATGATGGAATTCACACAACCCTCTGTGGTAGAGAATTCCAAAGATTCACAACTCTTTGAGTGCAGAAATTTCTCCTCCTCTCAGATTGAAATGATCAGCGGCTTATCCTGACACTGTGTTGGATTGCCTGACCAGGGGAAACCATCTCTCAGCCTCCACCCTATCTAACCCTCTTCAGCATTTTGTGTCTTTGATAAGATGGTCCGTCATGCTTCTAAAACTCCAAAGGTTACTCTGGGTGGCACGGTGACACAGTGGTTAGCACTGCACCAGGGACAGGTTCAATTCTCAGCTTGGGTCACCATCCGTGTGGAGTTTGCACATTCTCCACGTGTCTGCGTGGGTTTCCTACGGGGACTCTGGTTTCTTCCACAGTCCAAAGAAGCGCGGTTTTGATAGATTGGCCATGCTAAATTGTCCCTCAGTGTCAGGGGGATTAGTAGGGTAAAACCAGCCTCCCAGGAAAGTTTCTTTCTTTCCACACACCTGACGAAGGAACAGCGTTTCCGAAAGCTTGTGGGTTTACTATCAGATTAGCTGGTTGGACTTTAACCTGGTGTTGTGAGACTTCTTACTGTGTTTAACCCAGTCCAACGCCGGCATCTCCACATCATGTCTATACTGGCACCACAGACATCGGGCACCCTTTTTAACAAGTCGTGTCAAAAAAACTGTTCCCTCACCCCCTCACAGATGTGGGGATCCTCGCAGCCCCACACAAGTACCGGGAGACCACCCATGCCAGGGGGGAGTGCCAGAGCAATGACCAGTAGTAAATTTAACCCCTAGCCTTGCCCTTCCCAAACTCCTGTGTCGTTTTTGTCTGTTGGCTTTATCCAAGGATCCGTGCTTCTGTTATCGAAGCCCTCATTCCAGTCAAACCTCTCACTCTGCCATCCCCACAATTCTGTTCAGTACAACCACCCACCTGCAAACATTGCGGACTTGGGTATTAATTAGACAATTGCCCTAATTGGTTACTCCAGATCTAGCTTTCTGCTACAAGTAATATTACATAAACTTACATAAAGTAGAAAGCTTCAAGTGTTTAGGTGTCCAGATCACCAACACCCTGTCGTGGTCTCCTCCCCCCACCCCATGCTGACACTATAGTTAAGAAAGCCCCGCCAACGCCTCTACTTTCTCAGAAGACTAAGGAAATTTGACATGTCAGCTACGACTTTCGCGAACTTCTATAGATGGACTATAGAAAGCATTCTTTCTGGTTGCATCACAGCTTGGTATGGGCTCCTGCTCTGCCCAAGACCACAAGAAATTACAAAGAGTTGTGAACGTAGCCCAGTCCATCACGCAAACCAGCCTCCCATCCATTGACTCTGTCTACACTTCCCACTGCCTCGGCGAAGCAGCCAGCGTAATCAATGACTCCACACACTCCGGACAGTCTCTCTTCCACCTTCTTCCATCAGGGAAAAGGTACAAGAGTCTGAGGTCACGTACCAACCAATTCAAAAACAGCTTCTTCCCTGCTGCTGTCAGACTTTTGAATGGACTTACCTCGCATTAAGTTGTTCTTTCTCTACACCCTAGCTATAAGTGCAACATTATATTCTGCACTCTCTCTCCTTTCCTTCTCTATGAACGGCATGCTTTGTCTGTATAGTGCACAAGAAACAATACTGTATACTAACACATACAACAATAAAAAAATCAAATCAATTCAAACAAAATAAAAACTAAACATAAAAACAGCCATTCAGCTGGTCCATGCTGGTACTTACCCTCCACATGCCTATCCACCTTACTTCATCACCACAATCCTTCTATTCTTTTTCCCTTTATCCATCTTCCTCCGTCTGAGCTATCCACTTCAATCACTCCACATGGTAGCCAGTTCCACATTCTCACCACTCTCTGGTTAAGGAAGTATTCTCTGAATTCGTTTTATTACTGATTGTCATTTTTTTTTGGCCCCTTGTCCTGCTCTCTCACAGAAGTGGAAAAGTCTTTCCTGCGTCTCTAGTCTTTGTCATCACGCCCTGGTGTGAACAGAAAACTTTATGAAAAGGAAGGGAAATTCCCATAACGCAGACAGAAAGAAAACCACTGGAAAAGGTTTCATGTTCAGAAACGTATACTGCAGCAAACAAACTAAAAGCAACATTATTCAAACATTAACCAGCCGGTGAAGGATACTTTAAATAAAAAGGTAAGTTTCACTTTAAATAGTCAACACGACAAAAATACACCTCATGTAGTTACAAAACCTTGCATCACTCCCTGAAAGACTGCAACACCATGTTCAATCTCAGTCTTTCCGACTCCAAAGGTGTGCGGGTTAGGTTGATTGGCCATGCTAAATTGGCCCTCGTGTCAGAGGGGTTAGCAGGGTAAATGAGGGTTATGGGAATAGGGTCTGAGTGGTATTGTGGTTGATAGAGGTTTGATGGGCCGAATGGCCTCCTTTTGTACTGTAGGGATTCTCCAACTGAACTCAACTTATAACATTGTCCATTCTTCACACTCAATGGATTTGGTCCTCGGGTCACTTTCACCAGCAAAGTCTATGGGCAAGATTTTATGACCTCGCTTAACTTGAAACTCTAAGGTCCCACTCGAGGTCAACAGACCTTTCCACGGTCCACCTCTCGCCCGCTCCAATTCCCAGGAATGGGCAAGGCAGTAAAATTCCAGGCTATGAAATTCTCTCATTCAGGTCACAGATTTCCACTGATCCTTTCCAACTACAGTAAAAAGTCTGGCAACACCAGGTTTAAGTCCAACCGATTTATTTGATAGTAAACTCACAAGCTTTCGAGGTTAACCTCTTTGTCAGGTGAATGGAGAGTTCTGGCCTCAGACAGAGCATATAAAGCACAGACAGTTTACAGATTACTGATTAGAATGCGAACCTTTACGCCTAACCCACTATTCAAGTCCTAAAGTGGCCAACAGTGTGAGTGGAAGGAGCACTGATCACAGGTTTAAGAGATGTGTATTGTCTCCAGACAGTGCAGTGAGTGAGGTTTTGCAAACCTAGGTAAGTCACAGGGGTTACAGATAGTGCGACATGAACCCAAGATCCCTGTTGAGACCGTCCCCATGTGGGTGGAACTTGGCTATCAGTCTCTGCTCAGCGACTCTGCGCTGTCGTGTCTCGTGAAGGCCGCCTTGGAGAATGCTTACCCGAAGGTCAGAGGCTGAGTGCCCGTGACCACTGGCCTTTCCAACTAACCAACCAGCTAACGTACCTAGTCATGATCCTGTCCTCTGATAGAAGCACTTAGCTCTTTAACCTGCCTGTGCTATTCACACCACTTCCAGGATTCAGTCCCCTTCAGCCCGCTCACATGTTAGCCCATGAAGAGTGCCTGGATTTTTATTGTTTTCTCACAGCCAAAGGGATCTACTCATCGCGAACTTTGCTTGCCTGCTCTCTCGCACATTCTGTGTTCTGAACTAACCCTACTCAGATCAACTGCTACTGAACAGAGTGGAACTGGACACCAGCCCTGTTACCGTTCATCCCCATAGCAATCTCAGCCCAGTGTTTAACTCCTCTCAAATGATGTCATCCCCTTGAGGTTCAAGTTACCAGTCAACCCTTCTTTAGAGGATTATCTTAGTTTCATTTCTGATTAAAAGAGGCATCTCACACCAAGGAAATGCAGGTTTTTCCCAAAGCATCAGGGTGATCATACCTCAAAGACTTCCAACAGGCTCAGCATCCAACTGGCTACAGGGGAGGTACAGTAAGAAGTCTCACAACAACAGGTTAAAGTCCAACAGGTTTATTTCACCTGAATAAACCTGTTGGACTTTAACCTGGTGTTGTGAAACTTCTTACAGTGTTTACCCCAATCCAACGCCTGCATCTCCACATCATGACTACAGGGAAGGTCCCAGAGTATTGGAGAATAGCCAATGTTGTGCCTTTGTTTAAGAAGGATATCAAGAATAATCCAGGTCATTACAGGCCAATGAACCTTATGTCAGTGGTAGGGAAATTATTGGAGAGGATTCTTCAAGACAGGATTAACTCACACTTGGAAATAAAAGGATGTATCAGCGAGAGGCAACATGGTTTTGTGAAGGGGAGGTCATGTCTCACTAACTTGATTAAGTTTATTGAGGAAGTGATGAAGATGATTGATGAGGGTAGGGCAGTGGATGTTGTCTACCTGGAGTTCAGTAAGGCCTTTGACAAGATCCCTCATGGCAGACTGGTGCAGAAGATGGAATCAGAGGTGAGCTGGCAAGATGGATACAAAACTGGCCCGGTCATAGAAGTCAGAGGGTAGCAGTGGGCGGGTGCGTTTCTGAATGGAGGGCTGTGACAAGTGGCGTTCCCCAGGGGTCAGTGCTGGGACCTTTGCTGTTTGTAATATGTATAAGTGATTTGGAGGAAAATGTAACTGGATTGATTAGTAAGTTTGCGGATGACACAACAGTTGGTGGATTTGCAGATAGCGATGGGGGCCATCAGAAAATACAGCAGGATATAGATCGGTTGGAGGCTTGGGCGGAGAGATGGCAGGTGGAGTTTAATCCGGACAAGATTGGAGGAAAGGCAGATTGTGCGGAGGGTGTGGAGAGTCTACAGAAGGATCTAGATAGGCTGGGCGAATGGGCCAGGAAATGGCAAACGGAATTTAATGTTGGCAAGTGTGAGGTGGTCCACTTTGGTAGGAATAATGGTAGGAAGGATTATCACTTACGTGGCGAAAAACTGCAGCAGGCAACGGTGCAGAGGGACCTCGGGGTCCTTGTGCATGAGTCGCAAAAACCCAGCCTGCAGGTGCAGCAGGTGGTCAGGAAGGCGAATGGGATGCTGGCCTTCATAGCGAGGGGGATTGAATATAAAAGTAGAGAGGTCTTGCTGCAGCTGTATAGGGCATTGGTGAGGCCGCAGCTGGAGTACTGTGTGCAGTTTTGGGCGCCATACTTACGCAAGGATATTTTGGCCTTGGAGGGAGTGCAGAGGAGGTTTACTAGGCTGATGCCGGAGTTGAGGGGGTTGAGCTATGAGGAGACGCTGAATAAACTAGGATTGTACTCGTTAGAGTTTAGAAGAATGAGGGGAGATCTCATTGAGACGTATAAGATGATGAATGGGATGGATAGGATAGAGGTGGAGAGACTCTTCCCGCTCAAAAAAGACAGTAGGACTAGGGGGCACAGCCTCAAGATAAAGGGGGGATGGTTTAGAACGGAGTTGAGGAGGAACTTCTTCACTCAAAGGGTGGTGAATCTCTGGAATTCTCTGCCTGTTGAAGTGGTGGAGGCTACCTCGCTAAATATTTTTAAGACGCGGGTTGATGGGTTTTTGATAAGAGAGGGGATTAAGGGTTATGGGGAGAGGGCGGGAAAGTGGAACTGAGCCACGACAGATCAGCCATGATCTTATTGAATGGCGGGGCAGGCTCGAAGGGCTAGATGGCCTACTCCTGCTCCTATTTCTTATGTTCTTATGTTCTTAAATGTGAGGTAATGTATTTTGGAAGGTCTAATACAGATAGGAAATATACAGTAAATGGCAGAACTCTAAATAGTTCTGATAGGCAGAGGGATCTGGGTGTACAGGTACACCGATCACTAAAAGAGGCAATGCAGGTGCAGAAGGTAGTCAAGAAGGCATACGGCATGCTTGCCTTCATCAGCCGGGGCATTGAGTTTAAAAATTGGTCAGTCATGTTGCAACTTTATAGAACCTTAGTTAGGCTGCACTTGGATTATAGTGTTCGATTCTGGTCGCCACACTACCAGAAGGATGTGGAGGCTTTGGAGAGGGTACAGAAAAGATCTACCAGGATGTTGCCTGGTATGGAGGGCATTAGCTATGAGGAGAGGTTGGGGAAACTTGGTTTGTTCTCACTGGACCAACTGAGATTGAGGATGACTTGGTGGAAGTCTATTAGATTATGAGGGGCATGGGCAGAGTGGATAGTCAGAAGCTTTTTCCCAGGGTGAAAGAGTCACTTTCTAGGGGATGTAGGTTTAAGGTATGAGAGGCAAGGTTTAAAGAAGATGTACAAGGCAAGGTTTTTACATAGAAGGTGACGGGTGCCTGGAACTTGCTGCCGCTGGAGCTGGTGGAAGCAGATACGATAGTGAGTTTTAAGGGGCGCTTGGACAAATAGGAACATAAGAACTAGGAGCAGGAGTAAGTCATCTGGTCCCTCGAGCCTGCTCCGCCATTCAATAAGATCATGGCTGATCTTTTCATGGACTCAGCTCCACTTACCCGCCTGCTCACCATAACCCTTAATTCCTTTACTGTTCAAAAATCTATCTATCCTTGCCTTAAAAACGTTCAATGAGGGAGCCTCAACTGCTTCACTGGGCAGGGAATTCCACAGATTCACAACTCTTTGTGTGAAGAAGTTCATCCTCAACTCAGTCCCAAATCTGCTTCCCCTTATTTTGAGGCCATGCCCCCTAGTTCTAGTTTCACCCGTCAGTGGAAACAACTTCCCTACTTCTATCTTACTTATTCCCTTCATAATCTTATATTTTTCCATAAGATCTCCCCTCATTCTTCTGAATTCCAATGAGTATAGCCCCAGTCTACTCAGTCTCTTCTCATAAGCCAACCCTCTCAACTCCAGAGTCAAACTAATGAATCTCCTCATGCTGAATTGTCCCTTAGCATCCAAGATGTTCGAGCTGCATGGATTGACCATGCTAAATTTCCCCTCTGTATCCAAAGGTGTGCAGGTTAGATGTATTGGCCAGGCTAAATTGTCCCTCAGTGTCCAAAGATGTGTAGGTTAGGTGGATTGGCCATGCTAAATTGCCCCTTAGTGTCCAGATATGTGTAGGTTAGATGAATTGGCCATGCTAAATTGCCTCTTAGTGTCCAAAGATGTGCAGATTAGATGGATTGGCCACGTTAAATTTCCCTTAGTATCTAAAGATTTGCAGGATAGGTGGATTATCCATGCTAAATTGCCCCTTAGTGTTCAAAGATGTACAGGTTAGGTGGATTGGCCATGCTAAATTACCCCTTCGTGTCCAAAGATGTACAGGTTAGGTGGATTGGCCATGTAAATTGCTCCTTAGTGTCCAAAGATGTGTAGGTTAGATAGATTGGCCATGCTAAATTGCCCCTTAGTGTCCAGATATGTGTAGGTTAGATGAATTGGCCATGCTAAATTGCCTCTTAGTGTCCAAAGATGTGCAGATTAGATGGATTGGCCATGTTAAATTTCCCTTAGTATCTAAAGATTTGCAGGATAGGTGGATTAGCCATGCTAAATTGCCCCTTAGTGTTCAAAGATGTACAGGTTAGGTGGATTGGCCATGCTAAATTACCCCTTCGTGTCCAAAGATGTACAGGTTAGGTGGATTGGCCATGCTACATTGCCCTTTAGTGTCCAAAGGTATGTATGTTAGCTGAATTAGTCATGCTGAATTGTCCCTCAGCATCCAAAGACGTTTGGGTTGAATGGATTGGCCATGCTAAATTTCCCCTTTGCGTCCAAAGATGTGCAGATCAGGTGGATTGTCCATGTAAATTGCTCCTTAGTGTCCAAAGATGTGTAGGTTAGATAGATTGGCCATGCTAAATTGCCCCTTAGTGTCCAAAGATGTGTAGGTTAGATGGATTGGCTATGTTAAATTGCCTCTTAATGTCCAACGATATGCAGATTAGGTGAATTGGCCATGTTAAATTGCCCCTAGTATCCAAAGTTTTGCAGGTTAGGTGGATTGGCTATGCTACATTGCTCCTTAGTGTCCAAAGATGTGTAGGTTAGATGGACTGGCCATGCTAAACTGCCCCTTAGCTTCTGAAGATGTGCAGGTTAGGTGGATTGGTCATGCTAAATTGTGCCTTCATGCTCAGAAATGTGTAGGTAGATTGATTGGCCATACTAAATTGCCCCTTAATGTCCAATGATGTGCAGGTTAGATGGATTGGCCATGCTAAATTGTCCCTTAGTGTTCAAAGTAGTGCGGGTTATGTGGATTGGCTATGCTAAATTGCCCCTCGGCGTCCTGTGATGTGAAGCTTAGATGAATTAGCCATGGTAAATTAGTGGGGTTATGGGGATAAGGCGGGCGGGGGTGGGCCTGGGTAAGATGCTCTTTTGGAGCGTAGATGTAGACGTGATGGGCCGAGTGGCTTACTTCTGCATTGTAGGGATTCTTTAATTGTAGCTTCTACACCATCATCCATACACAATCATCAGAATAATTTCCTCAATCCTTTCCCAATCCAGCACTCAGTCCCTGGGGAGATGGTGGCTTGGTCATCATGTCAATGGACTAGGAATCTGGAGGCCTATGTTAATGCTCGAGGGTCGCAGGTTCAAATCCCACCACTGTGGCTGGTGGGAATAACAAAATCAAGGAATAAAATTGGGAATTGAAAGCGAGTCTCAGTGACAGTCACCACGAAACTTGCCAGTTGTGTGAAAATCCATCTGGTTCAGTTTAGGAAGGGAATCTGCCGGGAAAGGCCTGGCCTCCGAGTGACTCCAGAGCCACAGCAATGTGGTTAACTCTGAAATGATCCAGCAAGCCACTCAATTCAAGGGCAGTTCAGATGGGCAACAAATACCGGCAGGGGTAAAATCATGATCAGACAGGGGACGCGCTAGCCCATCGCATAGCGGGTGTGCTGACGCCTGCGATGGTGATTTGCCCAGGTTAGGGTAAAGGAAAGGATCAGGCGAGCCAGGAGGATAAATCAAGGCGTCGCCGGATGCAATTCTTCAATGACAACCATCTTGGCCTTTCGGCCAAGATGAAACATTAGATCGAGTCCAAGATGCTGCCCCCGTGGGGTGGTATGGTGGCACAGTGGTTAGCACTGCTGCCTCACAATGCCAGGGATCCAGGTTCGATTCCCAACTTGGGTCACGGTCTGTGCAGAGTTTGCACGTTCTCCCCATGTCTGCGTGGGTTTCCTCCAACAGTCCAAAAGATGTGCTGGCTAAATTCTCCCTCAGTGTACCCGAACTGGCACCGGAGTGTGGCGATTTTTAGGTAACTTAATTGCAGTGTTAATGTAAGCCTACTTACGACACAAAAATAATAAGTAACAAACTTTTAAGGATTGGGGTGCAATGTCTCATTGTGTCAACTTGAATCTTTTGTCCCTCTCGTGGGGACCATGAACTGGACTTAACTTGAATGGGAATTTACTGCCCATCCCTAATTACCCCTTGAACAAAGAACAAAGAACAACACAGCACAGGAAACAGGCCCTTCGGCCCAACAAGCCCGTGCCGCCATTTTAACATTCAGTGAGTGCCCCATCTACCGTCTGCTACCTATGACTTTTCTCTACGCCAGATATGGGGAGGTCTAATTGAACTGAGCTCACTCAGCCATTTCAGGGGTCGGTTAAAGAATCAACCACATTGTTGTGGCTCTGGAGTCACATGTAGGCCAGATCGGGTAAGGACAGCAGATTTCATCCTCTAAAGGACATTAATGAACCAGGTGGTTTTTCTGACAATTGACAAAGATTTCATGGTCTTCTTTATATTTCCAGATTTTTATTGAATTCACCATCTGCCATGGTGGGATTCAAATCTGGATTCATAAGAACATAAGAACATAAGAACATAAGAAATAGGAGCAGGAGTAGGCCATCTAGCCCTTCGAGCCTGCCCCGCCATTCAATAAGATCATGGCTGATCTGTCGTGGCTCAGTTCCACTTTCCCGCCCTCTCCCCATAACCCTTAATCCCCTCTCTTATCAAGAACCCATCAACCTGCTTCTTAAAAATATTTAGCGAGGCAGCCTCCACCACTTCAACGGGCAGAGAATTCCAGAGATTCACCACCCTTTGAGTGAAGAAGTTCCTCCTCAACTCCGTTCTAAACCGCCTCCCCTTTATCTTGAGGCTGTGCCCCCTAGTCCTACTGTCTTTTTTGAGCGGGAAGAGTCTCTCCACCTCTATCCTATCCATCCCATTCATCATCTTATACGTCTCAATGAGATCTCCCCTCATTCTTCTAAACTCTAACGAGTACAAGCCTAGTTTATTCAGCCTCTCCTCATAGCTCAATCCCCTCAACTCCGGTATCAGCCTAGTAAACCTCCTCTGCACTCCCTCCAGGGCCAAAATATCCTTGCGCAGGTGCGGCGCCCAAAACTGCACACAGTACTCCAGCTGCGGCCTCACCAATGCCCTATACAGCTGCAGCAAGACCTCCCTACTTTTATATTTAATCCCCCTCGCTATGAAGGCCAGCATCCCATTCGCCTTCCTGACCACCTGCTGCACCTGCAAGCTGGGTTTTTGCGACTCATGCACAAGGACCCCGAGGTCCCTCTGCACCGTCGCCTGCTGCAGTTTTTCGCCACGTAAGTAATAGTCCTTCCTACCATTCTTCCTACCAAAGTGGACCACCTCACACTTGCCAACATTAAATTCCATTTGCCATTTCCTGGCCCATTCGCCCAGCCTATCTAGATCCTTCTGCAGACTCTCCACACCCTCCGCACAATTTGCCTTTCCCCCAATCTTGGTGTCATCAGCAAATTTTGACACCCTGCACTCGGTTCCCTCCTCCAGATCATCTATATAAATGGTAAATAGCTGAGGCCCCAGCACCGACCCCTGGGGCACCCCACTAGTCACCAACCGCCAATCCGAATAGCACCCATTGACCCCCACTCTCTGCCTCCTATTTGACAACCAGTCCTCTATCCACGCTAACACCCTACCCCCAACTCCATGTCCCCTGACCTTCTGCAATAACCTCTTGTGAGGTACCTTGTCAAACGCCTTCTGAAAATCCAGAAAGACCACATCCACCGGCTCTCCTCTATCCACCGCCCTAGACACATCCTCATAGAACTCCAGTAAATTTGTCAGACACGACTTCCCTTTAATGAAACCGTGTTGCGTCTGCCCTATCAAGCAATTCCCTTCAAGATGCCTCGCAATTTCCTCCTTAATGACGGATTCCAACATTTTACCTACCACAGACGTTAAACTAACCGGCCTATAATTCCCCGCCTTTTGCCTGGCACCCTTCTTAAACAACGGCGTAACATTAGTCGTTTTCCAATCTTCCGGCACTTCCCCGGAATCCAGCGACGTCTGGAAAATAACCACCAAGGCATCCACTATAACCTCCGCCATTTCTTTCAGAACCCTCGGATGCATTCCATCCGGTCCTGGGGACTTGTCCACAATCAGCCCCTCCAGTCTGTCGAGCACCACCTCTCTAGTAACAGTAATGTCATTAAGACCCTCCAGTCCTACCACCTTTCCATTGCTAACACCCGGCAAATTATTCACGTCCTCCTCCGTGAAGACAGAAACAAAAAAGTTATTCAATACCTTAGCCATATCCCCATAGCTCCCCTTTCTCATCCTCTAAAGGACCAACGTTCACCCTAGCCAGCCTCTTCCTTTCCCAGATCATCGCCCTGGATCTCTGGATTATAATAATATAATGACAATACTACCTGTGTAGAGAATATAAGAGATAGTGAGAGCGTAAAACAATACGTGAGAGAAGCAGAAGGGATGGGAAAAGAGAGGTAGAAATGAAGGGCAAGGGAAGGAAGGAATGAGGGAAGGATGGAAGGAAAGTTGGAGGGGGAATATAAAGTAAAGGAGGCAGAAGGAGGAAAGAATGGTGAGATGTCAGAGAAAAGAGAGGTAAGAGGCAGAAAAGGGAAACGGAGGGAAAGCAAGGAAGGAATAGAGTGAAGGATGTCGCAGAGAAAGAGGAAAGGTGAAAGAAGAAAATTGGGAGACACAGGGAGGAAAAAGAAAGAGGTGAAAGGAGGGAAGGAGAGAAATAAGAAATTGGGGGGGGAGTGGAGAGCCAAAGAAAGAGTATGGCAAAGCAAGAAGAGAGGAGAGAGGAGAAAGGGGAAAGGGAGTGGAGGAATACAAGAGAACAAGGGAGAAAAGACAGAGGAGGGAGGGGAGAGAGGAAGAGGGTGAAAGGGAGAGTGGAGAAGAAAAGAGGATCAAGGGGGAGAAGATGAGAGGGAGGGATGGTCGAGAGTGTGCAGAGGGAGGTGAGCGATGGAAGAGGAGAGAGGCAAAGAGGAGAGAACAGTGAGAAAGAGGTGAATTCAGTGGGATGGAGGGGGCAGGAATGAGGTCAGAAAGGAGATGGGGGGGGGGGCGAGACAGAGAGGGGGGGGCGAGACAGAGAGGGGGGGGCGAGACAGAGAGGGGGGGGCGAGACACAGAGGGGGGGGCGAGACACGGGGGGGGGCGAGACACAGAGGGGGGGGCGAGACACAGAGGGGGGGGCGAGACACAGAGGGGGGGGCGAGACACAGAGGGGGGGGCGAGACACAGAGGGGGGGGCGAGACACAGAGGGGGGGGCGAGACACAGAGGGGGGGGCGAGACACAGAGGGGGGGGCGAGACACAGAGGGGGGGGCGAGACACAGAGGGGGGGGCGAGACACAGAGGGGGGGCGAGACACAGAGGGGGGGGCGAGACACAGAGGGGGGGGCGAGACACAGAGGGGGGGGCGAGACACAGAGGGGGGGGGCGAGACACAGAGGGGGGGGCGAGACACAGAGGGGGGGGCGAGACACAGAGGGGGGGGCGAGACACAGAGGGGGGGGCGAGACACAGAGGGGGGGGCGAGACACAGAGGGGGGGGCGAGACACAGAGGGGGGGGCGAGACACAGAGGGGGGGGCGAGACACAGAGGGGGGGGCGAGACACAGAGGGGGGGGCGAGACACAGAGGGGGGGGCGAGACACAGAGGGGGGGGCGAGACACAGAGGGGGGGGGGCGAGACACGGGGGGGGGGCGAGACACGGGGGGGGCGAGACACAGAGGGGGGGGCGAGACAGAGAGGGGGGGGCGAGACAGAGAGGGGGGGGCGAGACAGAGAGGGGGGCGAGACAGAGAGGGGCAGACAAGGGGCGAGACAGAGAGGGGGGCGAGACAGAGAGGGGGGCGAGACAGAGAGGGGGGGGCGAGACAAAGGGGGGGGCGAGACAAAGGGGGGGGCGAGACAAAGGGGGGGGGGGCGAGACAAAGGGGGGGGGCGAGACAAAGGGGGGGGCGAGACAAAGGGGGGGGGGCGAGACAAAGGGGGGGGGGCGAGACAAAGGGGGGGGCGAGACAAAGGGGGGGGGCGAGACAAAGGGGGGGGCGAGACAAAGGGGGGGGCGAGACAAAGGGGGGGGGCGAGACAAAGGGGGGGGCGAGACAAAGGGGGGGGCGAGACAAAGGGGGGGGCGAGACAAAGGGGGGGGGCGAGACAAAGGGGGGCGAGACAAGGGGGGGGGCGAGACAAAGGGGGGGGCGAGACAAAGGGGGGGGCGAGACAAAGGGGGGGGCGAGACAAAGGGGGGGGCGAGACAAAGGGGGGGGCGAGACAAAGGGGGGGGCGAGACAAAGGGGGGGGCGAGACAAAGGGGGGGGCGAGACAAAGGGGGGGGCGAGACAAAGGGGGGGGCGAGACAAAGGGGGGGGCGAGACAAAGGGGGGGGCGAGACAAAGGGGGGGCGAGACAAAGGGGGGGGGCGAGACAAAGGGGGGGGCGAGACAAAGGGGGGGGGCGAGACAAAGGGGGGGGGGCGAGACAAAGGGGGGGGCGAGACAAAGGGGGGGGCGAGACAAAGGGGGGGGGCGAGACAAAGGGGGGGGCGAGACAAAGAGGGGGGGCGAGACAAAGAGGGGGGGCGAGACAAAGAGGGGGGGCGAGACAAAGAGGGGGGGCGAGACAAAGAGGGGGGGGCGAGACGGGGGGGGGGCGAGACGGGGGGGGCGAGACGGGGGGGCGAGACGGGGGGCGAGACGGGGGGGCGAGACGGGGGGGGCGAGACGGGGGGGGGGGCGAGATGGGGGGGGGGGGGCGAGACGGGGGGGGCGAGACGGGGGGGCGGGCGAGACGGGGCGGGGGGGAGAGACGGGGGGGGCGAGACGGGGGGAGACGTGGGGGCGAGATATGGGAGGGGTGAGACAGTGGGGTGAGACTGGGGACAAGACGGAGAGAGGGGGCAGGGGGTTCGAGGGCGGCAGGGCAAGGTGGGGTGGGGGCGGGGCCAGGGACGAGGGGGCGAGGTGCTGGGAGGGGGCCAGGGGAGGCATGGGTGGGCGAGGGGCAAGAGGGGGATGGGGGGAGGTTGAATGAGGGGTGAGAAGGGGGTGCGCGAAGAAGGGGGGGCGCGCGAAGAAGGGGGAGCGGGGGAGGAGAGGAGGGGGGAGAGGAGCGGGGGGAGAGGAGCGGGGGGAGGGGAGCGGAGCGGGGGGGAGGGTAGCGGAGGGGGTCGGGGGGGAAGCGGAGGGGGTCGGGGGGGGGAAGCGGAGGGGGTCGGGGGGGGAAGCGGAGGGGGTCGGGGGGGGGAAACGGAGGGGGTCGGGGGGGGGAAACGGAGGGGGTCGGGGGGGGAAGCGGAGGGGGTCGGGGGGGGAAGCGGAGGGGGTCGGGGGGGGAAGCGGAGGGGGTCGGGGGGGGAAGCGGAGGGGGTCGGGGGGGGGAAGCGGAGGGGGTCGGGGGGGGAAGCGGAGGGGGTCGGGGGGGGGAAGCGGAGGGGGTCGGGGGGGGGAAGCGGAGGGGGTCGGGGGGGGGAAGCGGAGGGGGTCGGGGGGGGGAAGCGGAGGGGGTCGGGGGGGGGAAGCGGAGGGGGTCGGGGGGGGGAAGCGGAGGGGGTCGGGGGGGGGAAGCGGAGGGGGTCGGGGGGGGGAAGCGGAGGGGGTCGGGGGGGGAAGCGGAGGGGGTCGGGGGGGGAAGCGGAGGGGGTCGGGGGGGAAGCGGAGGGGGTCGGGGGGGAGTGGAGGGGTAGTGTGGTAAGAGAGGAGGGGGGAGTGGGGGGAAGAGAGGAGGGGGAGGGGGAGTGGGGGGAAGAGAGGAGGGGGAGGGGAGTGGGGGGAAGAGAGGAGGGGGAGGGGGAAGAGAGGAGGGGGAGGGGGAGAGAGGAGGGGGAGGGGGAGAGAGGAGGGGGAGGGGGAGAGAGGAGGGGGAGGGGGAGAGAGGAGGGGGAGGGGGAGAGAGGAGGGGGAGGGGGAGGGGGAGAGAGGAGGGGGAGGGGGAGAGAGGAGGGGGAGGGGGAGAGAGGAGGGGGAGGGGGAGAGAGGAGGGGGAGGGGGAGGGGGGAGAGAGGAGGGGGGATGGGGGTAGAGAGGAGGGGGAGTGGGGAGAGAGGAGGGGGATGGGGGAGAGAGGAGGGGGATGGGGGAGAGAGGAGGGGGATGGGGGAGAGAGGAGGGGGGATGGGGGAGAGAGGAGGGGGATGGGGGAGAGAGGAGGGGGATGGGGGAGAGAGGAGGGGGGATGGGGGAGAGAGGAGGGGGGATGGGGGGAGAGAGGAGGGGGATGGGGGTAGAGAGGAGGGGGATGGGGGGAGAGAGGAGGGGGATGGGGGTAGAGAGGAGGGGGATGGGGAGAGAGGAGGGGGGATGGGGGAGAGAGGAGGGGGATGGGGGGAGAGAGGAGGGGGATGGGGGGAGAGAGGAGGGGGATGGGGGGAGAGAGGAGGGGGATGGGGGTAGAGAGGAGGGGGATGGGGGAGAGAGGAGGGGGGATGGGGGGGAGAGGAGGGGGATGGGGGGAGAGAGGAGGGGGATGGGGGAGAGAGGAGGGGGGATGGGGGAGAGAGGAGGGGGATGGGGGAGAGAGGAGGGGGATGGGGGAGAGAGGAGGGGGGATGGGGGAGAGAGGAGGGGGATGGGGGAGAGAGGAGGGGGATGGGGGGAGAGAGGAGGGGGATGGGGGGAGAGAGGAGGGGGATGGGGGTAGAGAGGAGGGGGATGGGGGAGAGAGGAGGGGGATGGGGGTAGAGAGGAGGGGGATGGGGGGAGAGAGGAGGGGGATGGGGGGAGAGAGGAGGGGGATGGGGGTAGAGAGGAGGGGGATGGGGGTAGAGAGGAGGGGGATGGGGGTAGAGAGGAGGGGGATGGGGGAGAGAGGAGGGGGGATGGGGGGAGAGAGGAGGGGGATGGGGGAGAGATGTGGTGATGGGGGTAGAATTATGGTGAGGATGGGGAGAGGGAGTGTGTGTGTGTGGAGAGGGATAGCAGTGCAGATGGAGGAATGAGAGAGGGGACTGGGGGAGGTGAGTTGTGTTTGGCGGGGGTGGGGGGTGTGGGGCGGTGTCTGTGATGAAGAGGTTGGGGGGGCCGCTGTGGTGGGAGAGAGTGAGTGAGTGAGAGAGAGAGATGCTGTTATATCGGACACACACAGCGGGAGGAGCAATGTGCTGAGGGAGTGGGAGCTGTGTATTGGAGAGGGAGGGTTAGAGTGTCAGTGTATCAGGCAGGGGATAGAGAGAGAGAGGGAGGGAGGGGATAAATGCAGCCTGGCTCACACACACACAGACTGGATACAGAGAGAGGCAGCGATACAGTGCGGACACAGACTGGATACAGCGAGTGGCGGTGCGGATACAGAGTGACAGTCACACAGCATCCTCTCTGACAGCGAGTGGCAGGCTCGGAGTGAAGCCGCTCTCTCCTCTCTGACCCGGGCGGCAGCTCCCGCATCCTCCGCCGCTCTCACACACACACACACAGCCGGCGAGGGAGAGCTGCCCAGCGGCCCGGCCAGCGGCTGGAGGCGCCGTTCGGACAGCGGCACCGAGGGAGCGACAGAGCCGAGGGGAAGCGAAGCGTCCGGGGCCGCGGCTCGGACCCTGGGCTCCGGTTTGAGGGCGGATTTCTACCCCCCCCTCCCCAATGATGGGTGTCGGGGCGGCGGCGCTGCTGCTGCTGCTGAGGGTGAGTGAGGAGGAGGAGGAGGAGGAGGGGGGGAGCGGGGGTAGAGCTGAGGGTGAGAGGCTGGACTGAGAGAGGGTGAGGTGAGAGTGGAGGTGAGAGTGGGGGGGCTGAGGGTGAGTGGAGGTGAGAGTGGGGGGGATGAGGGTGAGTGGAGGTGAGAGTGGGGGGGCTGAGGGTGAGTGGAGGTGAGAGTGGGGGGGCTGAGGGTGAGTGGAGGTGAGAGTGGGGGGATGAGGGTGAGTGGAGGTGAGAGTGGGGGGGCTGAGGGTGAGTGGAGGTGAGAGTGGGGGGGCTGAGGGTGAGTGGAGGTGAGAGTGGGGGGGCTGAGGGTGAGTGGAGGTGAGAGTGGGGGGGCTGAGGGTGAGTGGAGGTGAGAGTGGGGGGGCTGAGGGTGAGTGGAGGTGAGAGTGGGGGGGCTGAGGGTGAGTGGAGGTGAGAGTGGGGGGGCTGAGGGTGAGTGGAGGTGAGAGTGGGGGGGCTGAGGGTGAGTGGAGGTGAGAGTGGGGGGGCTGAGGGTGAGTGGAGGTGAGAGTGGGGGGGCTGAGGGTGAGTGGAGGTGAGAGTGGGGGGGGCTGAGGGTGAGTGGAGGTGAGAGTGGGGGGGCTGAGGGTGAGTGGAGGTGAGAGTGGGGGGGCTGAGGGTGAGTGGAGGTGAGAGTGGGAGGGCTGAGGGTGAGTGGAGGTGAGAGTGGGAGGGCTGAGGGTGAGTGGAGGTGAGAGTGGGGGGGCTGAGGGTGAGTGGAGGTGAGAGTGGGGGAGTGAGGGGGCTGAGGGTGAGTGGAGGTGGGAGTGGGGGGGCTGAGGGTGAGTGGAGGTGAGAGTGGGGGAGTGAGGGAGTGAGGGCGAGTGGAGGTGAGAGTGGGGGAGTGAGGGCGAGTGGAGGTGAGAGTGGGGGAGTGAGGGCGTGAGGGCGAGTGGAGGTGAGAGTGGGGGAGTGAGGGCGCTGAGGGCGAGTGGAGGTGAGAGTGGGGGAGTGAGGGCGCTGAGGGCGAGTGGAGGTGAGAGTGGGGGAGTGAGGGCGCTGAGGGCGAGTGGAGGTGAGAGTGGGGGAGTGAGGGCGCTGAGGGCGAGTGGAGGTGAGAGTGGGGGAGTGAGGGCGCTGAGGGCGAGTGGAGGTGAGAGTGGGGGAGTGAGGGCGCTGAGGGCGAGTGGAGGTGAGAGTGGGGGAGTGAGGGCGCTGAGGGTGAGTGGAGGTGAGAGTGGGGGAGTGAGGGCGCTGAGGGTGAGTGGAGGTGAGAGTGGGGGAGTGAGGGCGCTGAGGGTGAGTGGAGGTGAGAGTGGGGGAGTGAGGGCGCTGAGGGTGAGTGGAGGTGAGAGTGGGGGAGTGAGGGCGCTGAGGGTGAGTGGAGGTGAGAGTGGGGGAGTGAGGGCGCTGAGGGTGAGTGGAGGTGAGAGTGGGGGAGTGAGGGCGCTGAGGGTGAGTGGAGGTGAGAGTGGGGGAGTGAGGGCGCTGAGGGTGAGTGGAGGTGAGAGTGGGGGAGTGAGGGCGCTGAGGGTGAGTGGAGGTGAGAGTGGGGGAGTGAAGGGGCTGAGGTTGTGGGGGAGTGAAGGGGCTGTGGGGAGAGAGTGAGGGGTGGATATGAGGGTCTGTAGAAGTGTGAAAGGACCCTGGGGAAGAGCTACCCCTCTTTACAGAGAGAGAATGAAAGATACAGGGAGGGATAAAGAGATACATGGAGAGATACAGGAACACAGACAGGAGAGAGAGTGATACACAAGGAAAGAAAGATGAGAGAGAAGGGTACAGGGAATAGAAAGACAGACAGAAACGTTGGGGGGGGGGTCATATTAATAGAAGGAAAGAAATAGATTGAGAGAGAGATATACAAGGACTATACATATGTGTGTGTGAGAGAGAAATAGGGAGCCTCATAATATATAGAAGGGATCCCACAGGGACAAGAGAGAACCCAGACACTGAGACATGAGTCTAGACAGACATGAGGGGGAATTGGAATAGAGAGTGGGATACAGATAGAGTGCCCAGAGACGCAGAAGGCTCAGACGCACAGAGGGGTACAGGAACTGGGAAAGAGCCCTCAGATCAGGAGAAAGGCAGGGTGCAGAGGGAAAGGGACAGACTTAAAACTGGGACACAGACCCACTACGAGAGAGAGAGAAACTAGTCCCCGAGAGATTAAAAACCATAATGATGGGGTAGATTGAAGCACAATGAGAAATTATAGATACATACTGGGGAAGAGTCTGAACCAGCAGTCCCAGAAAGAGAGAGAGAGCTTAGTGAGAGAGAGAGAAACAGGTCTTTTCAACGTTGTTTCCCCAGTCCCTTTATCTCCATCATCCTCACCATGTGCCTGTGTTTTACAGCACGATTTATGTTGCAAAAGCTCTTTTCCAATGCATTTGTTAAAAAGAGAGGATTAACATTCCAGAGTGAAAAAAAATGGGGAGTTTTGCATTTGAAAAGTTCCAGTGATTTGGAGAGATTGTGCATGTTTGGATGCAGTCGGTTAGAGGTGTATTGTTTTTAACATGCGGTGCAGATTGGGCGTTGTGTGAGTGTTCCTGCAATAACAGTGCCTGCTCCCACACCACCTCAACCTCCTCACTTCTCATCCCTGCATGTTTTTTTTCAATGTTCACAAACTCGGATGGAGGAGGGCATTTGCTCATTAATTTTTCAGCAGGTTGCATTGAGCCGGGAGGGGGTGGCTGGTTAGTGGGGAGGTGGATTTGGAGGCGAGTTTAATTTTAAACATAACCCCCTTGCAAGAAGCGGAATGTTTGCATTTTTAAGGCATCAGCGTTTTCCCATTAGCTGTCTATTTGAATTACAATGGACTCTTTTTTTATTGAGCCTTTTCATTCAGTTTGGGCAGTTCTTATCGCAATAGAAAATGGTCTTGAGTAAGATGCAAAAAAAAGTGCCACACTGCATTGACTATTAAATCGGTACTAATTGGCTGGAACTTTTCTTCAACCTGTACAAGGTTCATTTCTGTAACTGAACTTCAGATACATCCTTTGTTAAACGGTGGCAAATCTTGCAGGCAACTCTAGTTTTGATTTTAAATCCAAGGACAGCAACTTCCCTTTATCGAAATAACATGTTCTAGTTTTTGTTCTGCGTTTTTCACTTTAATTAGAATTAGCAAAGGTTACAATTTGCAGTTGCCTTAAATAGGAAGAATTTGGGAAATGTACTCTTGCAATTAGTTCTTCCCGATCTGAGCAATTGTTTGGCTAAAGTTTTGCTGATAAGATGCATTTAAAATGCTGCTAAATTTCTCACTCAAGTGTGGTGCAAATTGCTCCTTATTTTAACTAACCTTATGCTGTATACAACTAATAATAGAATTGTTCAGAATGCTGTGTTGTAATTAAATCCCTTTTAAGCATGGAATCAGTTCAGTGCATTGTCCCATTCCAATTGCCTGTTTAGAGATGCATCATGCTTACAACTGAATAGTCCCCACCCTGTGACTGCCCGCACTCCAGCTCCAGCCTGACAGTGATTTGCTTGACCCAGTTAAGATCATTGTTTGGTACCCGATCATTTGAAAGTAGCCTACTTTCTCACCCCAGTCTGTCTCCCGAGAATCTATTTGTTGTGGCACTGTTAGCTGACATTAAGTAGCATTTGTTTAATTAACATTTTTTAAAAACAGGTTTGGGGCCCACTCACCCAATTGAGGGCTTTAATTCGGCTGTTTTTTTAAGTTTGGAAAAGAGCCAGATTGAGATTTGTCCTTTTAAGAACAGCAAGTTGTTTTTTTTAAAATTTATTGTCACATGGGTGGCACAGTGGTTAGCACTGCTGCCTCACAGTGCCAGGGTCCTGGGTTTGATTCCAGGCTTGGGTTGGAGTTTCTATCTGCGTGGGTTTCCTCTGGATGCTCCGGTTTCCTCCCACACTAGTCTGAAAGATGTGCTGGTTAGGTGCATCGGCCACGCTAAATTCTCCTTCACTGTAGCCGAACAGGCGCCAGAGTGTGGCGACTAGGCGATTTTCACAGTAACTTCATTGCAGTGTGAATGTAAGCCTACTTGTGACACTAATAAATAAACTTCAGAAGTATCATTTCTTACATGCTATACAGACAAAACGTACCACTCGTACAGTATCATAGAATCCCCACAGTTGTAGAAGGAGGCCATTTGGCCCATCGAGTCTGCAGTGACCACAATCTCACCCAGGCCCCACTCCCGCAACCCCACATGTTTACCCTGCTAACCCCCTGACACTCAGGGCAATGTAGCATGGGCAATCGACCTAACCCACACACCTTTGGACTGTACATCAGTACATGGGAGTCAAGGAAAGGAGAGGGTGCTGAATATGATGGGGAGGGAAAGGTGGGATCAGGGCTATTGAGTTGGACGATCGGCTGTAAAAATGAATGGTGGAGCAGGCTCGAAAGGCCTTCTGCTTCAATTTTCTGTTTTTATAATCAGGAGCACACTGCCTGAAAACTGATGAAAGGGGGATTTTCAGGTACTTGAGAAGGCAAAAGTTGCAGGGCTATGGCGAAAGAGCTGGGGGAAAGTGAGACTAATTGGATAGCTCGTTCAAAGAGCTTGCAGATAGTCAATGGACCGAATGGCCTCCTGCATTCCATGCTTGCACAATTTCATGATCAGTTTATCCGCACTTCATTCAGACCTGTGGGAGCTGGCCGAAAAAAAAAGTTTATTTCATATTTTTGAGATCTATTTTGCATTATTTAATTATTCGTCATTTTTTTGGGGTTTTTTTTGTAGATACCAATAGAAGTAGCTGGCCTTGCATCATGTACCCCTGGATTTTCCGAAGATATTTACAACGCAGTGGTTTCAAGGACCATTCACGAAGGGCAGCCACTTTTAAATGGTAATTTGTCATTTCGTTATTACTTTTTTTTGCCAAGTACAGTTGTTACATTAGACTTGGAAACCAAGCAAGAGTTTCCAGGAGTTGGGGAGCAAGGGAGCGTCAAACTAAAGCAAATGCAAGTATCTGTGTTGGAAAGTTGTCTTTTTAATAAGATGCAGGGGATGGAGGAATTGAGTTGGACCTTACTTTGGTAATTTTTTTTTGGATGTATGGTTCATGATGTTATTTTAAACCGCTGAAGCACTTGACTTCTGCCCGGAAGCTTCCAGGCTGTCTCTGGTTTGAACTCTGCCTTGCTTTTGATACTTCCTTGGCCCTGGAAGCTCCAGTGAAAGGACTGTGTAGAGTGGGGGTTGGCGGGGGGGGAGGAGGGAGAGGGCAAGCTGGGCTGTTCTAAGCAGATTGCTCTCCTGTGTGAGATGAACATTTCTGTCGTGGGAACGCCATCGTTACGAAGAAGCATTACAGGATGTGAGCGGATACTTAGTTTCATCTGACATCTTTTAAAGTCGTTTTTGGTTCCTGATGTCCTTTTACTGCAACGTTTTTGAGGAACAGCAGCAGCAAAATAAAAGTCATTTTGGATTGCAAGATGAGCTTCAGTTCAGTAGAGAACCAAGAGTGGAGATAGAATTGAATCCCAATAGTGCAGGAGGCCGTTCGGCCCATCTGCGGCAACGCCAACAGGATTTTGCACAGTCCGTCTTCTGCCATCCTGTCCCATAACCCTACACGTTTACCATGGCCTTTTCACCGAACATAAGAAATAGGAGCAGGAGTAGGCCATCTAGCCCCTCGAGCCTGCCCCGCCATTCAATAAGATCATGGCTGATCTGAAATGGATCAGTTCCACATTCCCGCTTTCTCCCCATAACCCTTAATTCCCCTGTCTATCAGAAACCTATCTACCCGTGACTTAAATATATTCAGCGAGGTAGCCTCCACCACTTCAACGGGCAGAGAATTCCAGAGATTCACCACCCTTTGAGTGAAGAAGTTCCTCCTCAACTCTGTTCTAAACTGCGCCCCCCCCCCCTTATTTTGAGGCTGTGTCCTCTAGTTCTGCTATCCTTTCTAAGCGGGAAGAATCTCTACTTCTACCCTATCCATCCCCTTCATTATCTTATAAGTCTCCGTAAGATTCCCCCCCTCATCCTTCTAAACTCCAACGAGTACAGACCCAGTCTATTCAATTTCTCTCCATAGTCCAACCCCCTCATCTCCGGTATCAGCCTAGTGAACCTCCTCTGCACTCCCTCCAAGGCCAATATATCCTTCCGCAAGTGCGGCGACCAAAACTGCACACAGTACTCCAACTGCGGCCTCACCAGTGCCCTGTACAGTTGCAGCAAGACCTCCCTGCTTTTATATTCTATCCCCCCCGCTGTGAAGGCCAGCATCCCATTTGCCTTCTTGATCACCTGCTGCACCTGCAGACTGGGTTTTTGCGATTTGTGCACAAGGACGCCCAGGTCCCTCTGTACCGTAGCATGCTGCAGCTTTTCGCCTTTTAAATAATAATCCCTCCTACTATTACTTCTGCCAAAGTGGATAACCTCGCGCTTGCTAACCTACACAGGATAGAATCCCCACAGTGCAGAAGGAGGCCAGTTGGCTCATCAAGCCTGCGCTGATAACAATTCCACCCAGTCCCTATCCCTGTAACCCCACATATACCCTAACTGGTCCCCCAACTCTGAGGGACATTTTTAGCACGGCCAATCAACCTAACCCACGCACTTGGATGGTGGGAGGAAACCGGAGCACCCGGAGGAAACCCACGTAGACACGGGGAGATCGTGCACTCTCTCAGACAGTGACCTGAGGCTGGAATCGAACCGTGGTCCCGGCGCTGTGCGCTAACCAGCGTTCCATGGTGCTCGCCCTGATGGCGAAAGTGGCATTTAGTAGAGTGCTCAAAATCAGGAGTAGGTTTAATTTAAATTGAAAGCCTGCTGTTTTGCACTGGCAGGACCTTCAGTAATGAGACAAACGCATGTCTTAAGGTAATTTGCAAACACAAAAAAGTGAAGCAAAAGTAGCAGTGATGACCTGAAAGGGCAGCGAAGCAGATTCAAATGGAGCTTTCGAAAGGAACTTAGATAAATAGTTGAAAAGCAAATGGTTGCAGGACCTGGGGGCTTTGGGGGGGGGGGGGCGGGGGAGGGAGGGAATGAGTGAGGCTAATTGGATACCTGCGCTTTGTTCTGTGTTGCTGATGTTTGAGCCGACCACTCTTACTTGTACACCAGAGAAGGATCTTAACGGGAATGCCATCAGTTCAGTTGATGGTGTGCCATTGGCCTTGTAACTAATTTGCAGTTTCTAAACGTGTGGAGTTGGGGGGGAACAAAGTACGGCACAGGAACAGACCCTTCAGCCCTCCAAGCCCGTGCTGATCATGATGCCCTAACTAAACTTAAAAAAAACCTTCTGCTCTTATTCAGTCTGTATCCCTCTATTTGTTCCCTATCAATGCACCCAACCGGATGCCTCTTAAATGTTGCTAATGTGCCTGCTTCCACCACCACCTCTGGCAGCGCATTCCAAGCACCCACCACTCTCTGTGGGGAAAAACTTGCCCTGCACATCTCCCTTAAACTCCCACTTGAACCTACATCCCCCTGTAACTGACACCTCCACCCTGGAGGGAAAAAGCCTCTGACTAACCACCCTGTCTCTGCGCCTCATAGTTCTGTAGACCTCTTATCAGGTCTCCCCTCAGCCTCCGTCTTTCCAGAGAAAACAATGCTAGTTTATTCAACCTCTCCTCGTAGACCCTTGAGACCAGGCAACATCTCGGTGAACCTTCTAATCAATGGGGAATTTGCAAGAAATCTTGATTTCTCCAACCAGAATGTGGAACGAGGGTCCACTGGGAGTGATGAGGCATTTACAGGGGAAGCGAGATAAACATGGTGGGGGAGTGGGGGATGGGGAGAAGGGAATAGAAGGCTATACTGACGGTGTGCAATGTGGAAATCCAGGAGTAGGTTTGAGAGAAGTATAAACACCAGTCTGGACTGACTGCTACTGGGTTCTGTGTAGAGGAACAGAGAAATGCATCCATTTCCAGCAATCAGGCATCTTCACTATTGAGTTACAAGGTCGAATGGAGATTCAGAAATTAAGTGTATTGACCCTGGGAGGTGTGGCACACCACCAGATTGCAAAGCAAGTGGCCAAATAAAAGAACTGAGTCTATTGAGCAATGCAAACATCCACTGTGATTGAGAAGATTACTGATATTGTGTCAGGATTCATTTAGAATTCAAGGTCTACCCAAGACAAATTGGGCGAAGGTTTAGAATGAGCTTGATACTGATACTGGGATCTGAAATTCCTCAATTTAACTGAAATCATAGAATCTCTACAGGGCAGAAGGAGAGCATTCGGCCCATCGAGCCTGCGCTGACAACAATCCTACCCAGGCCCTATCCATGTAACCTCACGCCTCTACCCTAGCTAGTCTCCCTGATACTAAGAGGAACTTAGTATGGCCAATCCACCTAACCAGCACATCTTCAGACAATGGGAGGAAACCCACGCAGACCCGTGGAGAGCGTGCAAACTCCGCACAGAGTGCCAGGGACCAGGGTTCAATTCCGGTCTTGGCTCAGAGGCAGTAGCGCTAACCACTGTGCTACTGTGTCGTCGTCGTCACACACCCCCCCCCCCCGGTTCCGTGATATAAACAGAAAGAGTTGGAAAAACTCAGCAGGTCTGACAGCGTCTGTGGAGATGGAAACAAAGTTAACGTTTTGTGTCCAATACAATGCCATAGAACTGGGAAAGGGTCACGTGGACTTGAAACATTAACTGTATTTCTCCCTCACCCTGCTGAGATTTTCCAGCATTTTCCCATTTTATTTCAGATTTCCGGCATGTGCAATGTTTTGCTTTTATGAGAGTGCTGTGTTTTGGAGTTCTGTTCAGAGAACAGGGTAGAATCTCAGCGAGATTTACAAGGATGCTACCAGGACTTGACGGCTTGAGTTACAAGAAGAGGCTGGATAGACTGGGGCTTTTTTTTCCTGGAGTGTAGGAGGCTGAGGGGTGATCTTATAGAGGTCTATAAAATAGTGAGGGGCATAGATCAGCTAGATAGTCAATATCTTTCCCCAAAGACAGGGGAGTCTAAAACTAGAGGGCATAGGTTTAAGGTGAGAGGGGAGAGATACAAACGGGTCTGGAGGGGCAATTTTTTCAGAGGGTGGTGAGTGTCTGGAGCGAGCTGCCAGTACTACTAGTAGAGGCAGGTACAATTTTGACTTTTAAAAGGCATTTAGACAGTTACATGGGTAAGATGGGTATAGAGGGATATGGGCCAAATGTGGGCAATTGGGACTACCTTAGTAGTTTTAGAAAAAAAGGTGGCATGGACAATTTGGGCTGAAGGGCCTGTTTCCATGCTGTAAACCTCTATGACTCTAAGATGACATTTGCATTGTTTTACTGGTTTATCTCTTGATTTTAAGCAGTCTTTTAATAGTCTTCTGTGCCAAGTCTGGATTCTTGCCTTGGTTTGTACGGTGGTGTGATATTCGGGTTGGTGCTCTGTGCTGGTCCAATATTGGAATGAAACTTTTAATTATCACCCCCCTTCTGAATGAACATAAGAACATAAGAACATAAGAAATAGGAGCAGGAGTAGGCCATCTGGCCCTTCGAGCCTGCCCCGCCATTCAATAAGATCATGGCTGATCTGTCGTGGCTCAGTTCCACTTTCCCGCCCTCTCCCCATAACCCTTAATCCCCTCTCTTATCAAAAACCCATCAACCCGCTTCTTAAAAATATTTAGCGAGGCAGCCTCCACCACTTCAACGGGCAGAGAATTCCAGAGATTCACCACCCTCTGAGTGAAGAAGTTCCTCCTCAACTCCGTTCTGAACCGCCCCCCCTTTATCTTGAGGCTGTGCCCCCTAGTCCTACTGTCTTTTTTGAGCGGGAAGAGTCTTTCCACCTCTATCCTATCCATCCCATTCATCATCTTATACGTCTCAATGAGATCTCCCCTCATTCTTCTAAACTCTAACGAGTACAAGCCTAGTTTATTCAGCCTCTCCTCATAGCTCAACCCCCTCAACTCCGGTATCAGCCTAGTAAACCTCCTCTGCACTCCCTCCAAGGCCAAAATATCCTTGCGCAGGTGCGGCGCCCAAAACTGCACACAGTTGTGATCTTTTGTAAAATTGAAAGGAATAGTTTTCTCATAGAATGATTGTAGCATGGAATGAGGCCATTCAGCCCTGTGTCAGTGTTTGCCTTTGAACAAGTTTTTTTTTAAAAAGTAGCCACAGAATAAACCTTTCGGATAAAGTTGGGAAGGTTATTCTATCATGTTCTTGTCTTTGGCTGTCTGAGCCCAGGGTTGTGGGATCCTCTCCCTAGACCCTCCACCTCTCTCTCTAGATACCCACTGCTTTGACCAAGCTGAAGGTCATCCACCCTAATATCTCCTGATGTGGTTGGGTGTTCCATTACGGTGGCACAGTGGTTAGCACTGCTGTTTCACTACTCCGGGACCTGGGTTCAATTCCCAACTCGGATCACTCTGTGTGGAGTCTGCACTTCCTGTGTGGGTTTCCTGTGGGTGCTCTGCTTTCCTTCCACAGACCAAAGATGTGTAGGTTAGGTTGATTGGCCATGCTGAATTGCTCTTTGGTGTCCCAGGATGTGTAGGTTTAGAGGAATTAGTGGGGTAAATATGTGGTGTTATAGGAATAGGGCCTAGATGGGATTTTTGTCAGTGCCGATTCGATGGGCCGAATAGCCTCCTTCTGCACTGTTGGAATTCTATGAACCTTACAGTATGAAGACAGCCATTTGGTCCATTGAGCCTGCAATGACTCCCGGAAAGAACACCTTGCCCATGCCTGCCCTATCCCCATGACCCTGCACATTCACCAGGGCCAATCTACCCAATCTGCACATCTTTGGACTGTGGGAGGAAACTGGAGGAAACCCACGCAGACATGGGGAGAACATGCAAACTCCACATAGTCACCGATGGCCAGAATTGAACCCGGGTCCCTGGCACTGAGAGGCAGCGGTGCTAACCACTGTGCCACCACGTTTGATAACGCTCTTTGGTGTAGTGCGTAGTGATGTGTTCCTAGCGAACTGTTTTATTAAGTACAATACCTTGAACGCAAATACGCTCACAAGGCTGACCTGTGTAGGTTGATTTTTAAACTTCAGCTGAATGCAAGACTTCTTTTTTGAAAGCCAGATAATAGAAATAGTCTTTCCGATGAATCATGCATACAAATTTGTTCTGACTTTAGCTATGCACACAGCAGCTGCCTCGCCACTATTTCAAAGCCTCCACATTAAAGATTGGTCATTCATTAATCAGAGTGTTGCCTTTAAACACTGACCGGCCCAGATGAAAAGTGGTAATCGTGAGAGATAAGGTCCCATGCAGCAAATGCTTGAGTGAGGCAGAGGAATTTAAATTGGACAATAAAGGTATTTAATTTTGACTTAATGTGGTTCCAGGGCTTCTGTTCTCCACTAAGGCAAAGTAATTAATCCTTAGTACAATGTTGGCAGAAAAATATATTAATTTGGACTGCATCTATTGTGGTTAAATTGGTTTCAGAATGCAAGTATCTAAAGTTGAAGCACTGAGTGGCTGTTCTGATGTACGTGGTTGTAGACCCCTTGTTTTGTCAAATAAGGGCAGCACAACGGTTAGCACTGCTGCCTCACAGCGCCAGGGACCTGGGTTCGATTCCCGGCTTGGGTCACTGTCTGCACATTCTCCTTGTGTCTGTATGGATTTCCTCCCGGTGCTCTGGTTTCCTCCCACAGTCCAAAGATGTGTGGGTTAGGTGGCATTAGCCGTGCTAAATTTCTCCATAGTGTCAGGGGGATTAGCAGGGTGAATATATGGGTTATGGGAATAGGATCTGGGTGGGGTGGGATGGGATTATAGTTGGTGCATACTCGGGCTGAATAGTCTCCTGCCCGGTTTCTTGGGAAAGCACTCGGGGCAGACCGTCCACACGGAGGCAAGCATTGAAATTTGATTCAGCAGTTTCGAGGGCCGTCTACATGAGAAGCCCAGAGAGTGGTGAATGTCTGGTCCTGAGGCAGTGGTAGGGGCAGGTTCAATTTTGTCTCTTAAAAAGCATTTAGACAGTTACGTGGGTAAGATGGGTACAGAGGGATATGAGCCAAATGTGGGCAACTGGGATGAGCTTAGTGGTTAAAAACTGGGTGGCATGGACAAGTTGGGCCGAAGGGCCCATTTCCATGCTGTAAATCTCTGATTCTGGTGGCACAGCTATTGAAGATTCCCCAAGGGGAACACCAGTGTGAACTGTGGGTGTCCGTGCCCACTGTCTCACATCAAACTCTTTAATCAGATGACGATGAAATCACTCACAGCTTGGGACATGGAATCATTGAATCCCTACAGTGTAGAAGGATGCCATTCGGCCCATCAGGTCTGCACCAGCCTCAATTCCATCCAGGCCTTATTCCCATGACCCCACATATTTAAATTGTTAATTCCCCTGACTCTAAGTGGCACTTTAGCATGGCCAGTCAACCTAACCCGTATATCTTTGGACTGTGGGAGGAAACTGGAGGAAACCCCACAGACACGGGGAGAATGTGCAGATTCCGCACAGATAGTGACCCAAGTGGGTCCCTTGTACTGAGAGGCAGCAGTGCTAACCACTGTGCCACCGTGTCATGGAATCCCAGAGCTTGGGGCTCAAGGCACAAGCACCAACAGTGGAGGGGAAATTGGGGATGCTCAAGAGGGCCAGTATTAGAGGAGCACAGATACATTGGAGGGTTTTGGGCTGGAGGAGGTTGCAGAGATGGGGAGGGTTTTGGGCTGAAGGAGGTTCCAGAGATGGGGAAGGCTGTTGGGGCTGGAAGAGATTAGAGATAGGGAAGGTTGTTGGGGGTGGAGGAGGTTGTAGGGATGGGGAGAGGCAAGAAGAATTTGAAAATAAAGATGAGAATTTTAAAATCCAAGGTTGATAGTGAGCCCAGGGATGATGGGTGAATGGGACATGTCCAACTTAAGACACGGGCAGCAGAGTTTTGAATGGTCTCCAGTCGATGAAGATGTGGGAGATAAATCAGGAGTGTGTTAGAAATCATCAAGTCTGGAGATAACACCAGCATGGCGAGGGTTTCTGCAGGCGATAGGCTGAGTCAGGCAATGTCATGTATGTAGAAATGGGCAGTCTTTGTGGGGTGGGGTAAATGTGAATATACAAACAGATAAATTAGGGGCAGGAGTAGGCCACTCAACCCTTATAGCCTCCTCTGCCTTCCATAAGATTACAGTTGATGTGATTATAAATTCAACTTTGCGTTTCTGTCTGTCCCTATAACCTTTCATCCTCTTGTTTATCAAGAATCTATCTCGCTCTGCCTTAGAAATATTCAAAACCTCTACTTCTTTGGAAGAGAGATCCAGTGACCCTCCACCCTCAGAGAAAACTCTCCTTGTCTCCGTCTTGAATGAGTGACCTCTTATTTTTAAACAGTGACCCCTAGCTCTAGATTGTCCCACAAGAGGAAACGTTCTCTCCACATGCACCCTGTCAACACCCCTCAGGGTTTTATACTTCAGTCAAGTTGCCTCTCGCTCTTCTAAACTCCAGCGGTTACAAACCCATCTTGTCCAACCTTTTCTGCGTAAGATAACCCATCCGTTCCTGGTGTCGGTCTGATAAACCTCCTGCGAACTTCTTCCAATGCACACGCATTGTACCTGAAGTAAGAAGGCCAGTACTGTACAGAGTTATCCAGATTGCCGGAATTCTCAAATCACATACTCTCCACCACCGCTGCTGGCGAGAATGGAAAATTTGGCGCCCAACCAAATCTCCATTACAGCAGCGGGACTGGAGAATCCCAGTCACGGGTGAGGTAGGAGAATCCAGCCATGATTTCACCAGTGTTCAGTACAGCTGAAGCATAACGTCCCTACTGTTATAATCAATCCCCCCCCCCTCAATAAATGATAACATTCCATTAGCTTTCCTGATGACTTGCTGTGCCTCCGAACTCTAGCCTTTATTGATTCGTGCACCGGGACATCCTTCTGAATCCGAGCTCTGCGATCTCGAACCGTTTAAGGAATAAGCTTTTAAAATTTTCCCTGCCAAAATGGACAATTACATATTTTCCCACAAGGCATTCCACATGCTCCCACTCGCTTGACCTGTGCTCACTTCGGCAGCACATGTACTAAAATTGGAACGATACAGAGAAGATTAGCGTGCCGTCCTCGCGCAGGGGCCATGCAAATTCATGAAATTCTTGACCTGTTTATGCCCCCCTTTTGTAGCCTCTTCATGCCTTTGCAACTTACTTTTCCACCTATCTTCGTGTCATCAGCAGATTTAGCAACCTAGCCCCCAGTAGCTTCATCCGAGGTTATTAATAGTTATTAAAAGAATTGAGGCCCCAGCACTGATGCCTGTGGCGTACCACATCCTGCCAACCATAAAAAGACCCATTTATGTCAACTCTGCTTAAGAACATAAGGGCTAGGAGCAGGAGTAGGTCATCGGCAAGCCTGCTCCGCCGGTCAGTAAGATCGTGGCTGATCTTTTCGTGGATTCAGCTCCACTTACCTGCCCGCTCGCCATAACCCTTCATTCCTTTACTGTTCAAAGAAACCCTGCCTTCAAACTGTTTGCTGTTAGCCAGCCAACCTTCAATCCATGCCAGTGCGTTAACCTCCACAATGAGCTCTTATTCCCCCGTGGTGGCACATTGGACCCTCGGCAGTGAGATTTCTCTTTAAACCCTGACTGGATTTATCAAGGATCTCCCCCTAATCACGGCTCCCATCCTAGCCTGGAGTGAGAAAGATCATCTTTTCCCGTATCCTCTGACTCGGAAATGAATGCGAATAGAAATGTAACCCATGCCATTCTTGGCTACAGTCTCTTTAAGTTGAAGGTGGACATCAGAAAGAAGTCAGAACCGTCGTGATTCACTCTTGCTGTGATCACTTTCGGGGTTAAAAGTTCAGATATCTCTGCTGAAACATCCAGGGTTACCATTTTAAAAGCTTATAATGCAGCTGAAAATAGTGCCTTTAATTATGCCAGAGAATGCAGATGTGCGCATTCGTCTTCCTGTGGCTTTGTGGGCAGTATTCCCACCTTCTGTGTCAGAAGGTTGTGGCCTCAAGCCCCCAAAGTGACCACAGATAACCCAGATGAGCTCTCTCTGCTGCAGTACTGAGGGAGTCAGAAGTGCCGACTTTTGGATGATGAGGAAACGTTTAAATTTCTGCCCAGTTTGGATGGGCATCGTGGACTGCAGCAGTTCAGAAAGGCAGCTCACCACCACCTTCCAGGAGGGAAATTAGGGGTAGGCTAGGAACGCTGGCCCATCAGCAACCCCATGTCCCACGAATTATAAAAAGTCACATTCACAGAAGAGCAGGGGAATCTCCCTCATGTCCTGTTTATATTTACTCTTCCGCTGCTGGGGTTCTAAGAACTGTTAACAGTGCCGAAGGAGGCCATTCGGCCCATCGAGCCTGCACTGACCCTCCGACAGAGCACCTTTACCCAGGCTCTAACCCCATAATCCCACATATTTACCCCACCAATTTCCCCCTAACTTATACAAATTGGGGCAACTTAGCATGGCCACTTCAGCTAGCCTGCACATTCTTTGGGAGGAAACCGGAGCATCCGGAGGAAACCCATGCGGGCTCCGCACAGTCACCTGAAGCTGGAATCGAACCCGGGTCCCTTTCGCCGTGAGGCAGCAGTGCTAACCACTGTGTCACTGTGCAGATTTATGAAGAGAATTACTTGCTCGTTCTTTGTGGGACTTTTGCTGTGCTCTAACCGAGTAGTGATCGGATAAAGAGAGGGGTCTTTTTAAACTTAGGGATTTTTATTAATTTGTGGGACGTGGGCATCGCTGGCTGGCCAGCATTTATGTGCTGTGGGTTGACCCACGATGCCATTATGGAGGGAATTCAGAGTGATCTGTGCAGAAGGAGGCTATTCAGCCTATTGAATTTGCACAACAATCCCACCCAGGCCCTATCCCTGTAACCCCACATTTATCCAGCTAATCCCTCCAACCTACTCATCCCGGGACGCTAAGGGGCAAGTTAGCATGGCCAGTCCACCTAACCCGCACATCTTTGGTCTGTGGGAGGAAACCAGAGCGCACAAACGGGGAGAGTGTGCAAACTCGACATCGACAGTGACCCAAGCCGGCAATTGAACCTAGATCCCTGGGGCTGTGGGACAGAAGTGCTAGCCACTGTGCTGCCCTAGCTTAAGGGAGGCTAGCTTAACATTGGGAGCAAGAGCTAGAAGGATATATTGATAACCTTCCCACTTCTCCATGTGGAGCATGAACGCGGGTGTGGATATGTTTTGCTGAATGGCTCGCTCCAATGCTTGGCTGTTCCCTACATTATAACAGCAATTTTATCTCAAAAACCATGTCGTGAAAGGAACATAGAATCTTAGAATCTCTGCAGTGCAGAAGGAGGCCATTCAGCCCATCAAGTCTGCACCAACCACAATCCCACCCAGCCCCTATCCCTGTAATCCCAAGTATTTACCCTGCTAGTCCCCCTGACACTAAGTGGCAATTTAGCATGGCCAACTTCTCTCCACCATCAACACAATTCAGACCTTGGGCACCACTCTTCAAGCTCAATCTTTTTAATTCATTTATGAGATGTGGACATTGCTGGCTGGGCCAGAATTAGTTGCTCGTTCCTAGTTGCTCTTGAACTAAGTGGCTTGGTAATCTTTTCAGAGGGCATTGCTGTGGATTTTGAGTCACGTTTAGGCTAGACCTAGTAAGGATGACCGATTTCCTTCCCTAAAGAACATTAATGAAATAGATGGGCTTTTCTAAAAATTGACAGTGGTTTCACGGTTCCAGATTTTATTCAATTCAAGTTTTACCATCTACTATGCTGGGATTCGCACTAAGGTCTCCAAAGTATTGACCTGAGTCTCTGGGTCACTAATCCAATGACAATATCACTACACCACCACCTCTGCATTATATGTTGCCTGTGATTTTGATGTAATTACCATCATAGAATCTTACAGCGCAGAAGAGGCATCGAGCACACTGGCCTTCGTCAGTCAGGGCATTGAATATAGGGACATTAGTTTACAGTTTTATAAGTTGTTCGCAAGGCCGCACTTGGAGTATTGTGTACAGTTTTGGTCACCCTGTTATAGGAAAGACATTGATAAATTGGAAAGTGTGCAGAGAAGATTTATGAGGATGTTGTCAGGACTATTGGACCTGAGATGTAAGGAGAGGTTGGCCAGGCTGGAGCTTAATTCCTAGGAGAATGAGGAGGTGACTTTATTGAAGTGTATAAAATCATGAGGGGCATAGATAGGATGAACGCACAGTTTTTTTTCCCAGGATGGGGGAATTGAAAACTAGAGGTCATCAGATGAGAGGGGCAAGATTTAAAATGGACCTGAGGGCAACTTCTTCAAGCAGAATGAGCTGTCAGAGAAAGTGGTTGAGGCACGTTCGAGAGCAACATTTAAAAGGAACTGTAGAAATGCGAGGTTATTTTCGAATGCCTTGAGGAGGAAGAATGCTCTCTTGGTGATTGTGGCTACCACGGAGGGAGTATTTTTGCTGGAAGTGTCTCAGTGGTTTTTGGCTCTTGCTGAAGATGGAGTTTAACACTGGAGTGCTACGCTTAGGCATAGGTTTAAGTTTGAGAGGGGAAAGAAATAACAGGAACCTGAGGAGTACCTTTTTTTTTTGCACAGAGGCTGGTACGTGTGGGGAATGAGCTGCCAGAGGAAGTGGTTGGGGCAGGGACGTTGACAACATTTAAAAGGGCATTTGGACAGATACATGGATAGGAAAGGTTTAGAGGGATGTGGGCCAAATGTGGGCAAATGGGATTAGCTTAGATGGGCTTTTTTGGTCAGCATGGTCCAGTTTGGGTCGAAGGGCCTGTTTCTGTGCTGTAGATTCTGAGTGGAAAAGGGTACCTGGTACATTCTTGGGGTGATGGCAGCAGGGAAGAAGCTGTTCTTCAGTCAATTGTTACATGACCTCAGATTTCTGTATATTTTTCCCAGTGGAAGAGAGAATGTCCAGGGTGTGTGGGGTCCTTTAATTATGCTGGCTGCGTTTCCGAGGCAGCGGGAAATGTAGACAGAGTCAATGGATAGGAGGCTGGTTTGAATGATGGACTGAGCTTCGTTCATGACCCTTTGTAGTTTCTTGAGGTCTTGGGCAGAGCAGCAGACATACCAAGCTGTGATACAACCAGAAAGGATGCTTTCTATGGTGCATCTGTAAAAGTTGGTGAGAATCTTAGCTGTCATGCCAAATTTCCTTTAGTCTTCTGAGGAAGTAGAGGCATAGAGTAGGGTAAGGGACAGGAGATTGAGGGGATTTGAGAGAAAACCTTCCCACCCAGAGCGTGGTGGGAATCTGGAATGTGCTGCCTGGGAAGGTAGCAGAGGTCAAAAACCTTACAATATTTAAAAAAAATATTTGGATGAGCACCGTGGTAGATGGGATTAGTGAAATTTTAGTGGTAGCTATTGTTGGTGCAGACTTGATGGGCCGAAGGGCCTTTCCTGTTCCATATGACTCTCAAACTCGGTGATTTCTTCTATACCTTTTAGATTCCATACTTTTTTAGAACTGAGGTGAGGAGGGATTTCTTCACGCAGAGGTGGAATTCACTACCACAGAATGTAGTTGAGGCCAATACGTTGTCTGATTTCAAGAAGAAGTTAGGGATCGTTCTTGGGACTAAAGGGATCAAGAGATATGGGGGGAAGGAGGGGGGGGAAATCAGGATATTTAAATTTGTGATCAGAATGAATAGTGCAGCAGGCTGGAAGGGCCTGATGGCCAACTCCTGCTCCTAGTTCTTGCGTTCTTAGTAGTGATGCGTTTAAGGGGAAGCTGGATGAATGCACAAGGAAGATAGAAATAGGTGTGGGGAGTAGGGGTGGAGAGGCAGGGATGACGTAAAGTTGGGGAGTGGGGAGCGTGCGGTGGGAAAAGCTGGCATGGAGCATAAACACCAGGGCAGACATGTTGGGCTGAATGACCTGTTGCCGACCTTTCCGTGTAGAACGCGTGAGTTTGCTCTGCTGTTCCAAGTGATTAGTTGTAATCGTGGAATAGTTTCCTTCACGAAAATCTGCAATTAATTTTTGTACTGGAATGAAAGTGATTGAGGAATTTATTTTTCTTCCAAAGTTTGTGTAACAATTATTTTTAGAGATGCCACAATTAAAGAACAAAGTGCTTCAAAACCTCACCAGATGCTGGAGCTTGTTTGGTTGGGTTTGAATAGCTCTGTCAAAGAGCGGGTACAGACGCGGTGGGCTGAATGGTCTCCTTCAGCATTCATCATTCTGCGATTCCAGAGAATTGAATTTTAAAAAAAAAATCTACTGTTGACCATGAAACCATTGTCGAATGTCGGAAAAACCCATCTGGTTCACTGATGTCCTTTAGGGAAGGAAATCTGCCGTCCTTACTTGGTCTGGCCTTCGTGTGACTCCAGAGGCACGGCAATGTGGTTGATTTTTAACTACTTTAATTAGGGATGGGTAACAAATGCTGGCCCAGCAGCCAGTGACACCCATCTCCCATGAAAAAAAGTTTACTCTGTAGGTTCAGCAAGTGATTAGAAAGGGAAATTGAATGTTGGTGTGTGTTGTTCTGTTACAAAGTTTTATTTACTAGTGTCACAAGTAGGCTTGCACTAACACTGCAATGAAGTTACTATGAAAAGCCCCAGGCACAGTGGTTAGCACTGCTGCCTCACAGTGCCAGGGACTCCGGGTTTGATTCCCGGTTTGGGTCACTGGCTGTGCGGACTCTGCAGGTTCTCCACGTATCCGCGTGGGTTTTCTCCGCGTGCTTTGGTTTCCTCCCACAGTCCAAATGATGTGCTGGTTAGGTGCATTGACCGTGCTAAATTCTTTCATGGTGTACCCGAGTGAGCAGGCGTGGCGACTATAGGATTTTCACCGTAACTTCATTGCAGTGTTAATGTAAGGCTGCTTGTGACACTAATAAATAAACTTTAATTTGGGAAGTATTTTTGTACACTAATCGCTAGTTGAGGTCAGAATCCTTTTGAATTGAACTTTGCTCTTCTGTCTTATGAAATTTTATTTATTTGTGTCGCAAGTACGCTTACATTAACAGGGCAGTAAAGTTGCTGAGAAAATCCCCAAGGACTTTTGCTAATTTAAGGATTTAAACTATTGTTTGCTTTAAAAGTCACTGTTAAAATGCCCACGCAGGTATGGGGAGAACGTGCAGGCTCCACACAGGCAGTGACCTGAGCCGGGAATCGAACTCGGGTCCCTGGTGCTGTGAGGCAGCAGTGCCCACCACTGTGCTGTCGCTGAAAAAGAAATTTTGAATTTCTTGTGGAAAAAGTAGTTTGAATTTCAAGTCTGGGATTGCTATGAAAGGTGGCAGCCTCGCTCAGCAAAAGGCATCCTGAGGAAGAGGGCTGTAGATGCATCAGGCAAGGAACTTGATGTAGGTGCAAAGAACTGTGCAGGAAGGGAGATGAGTGGAATTGATTTGGGCCACAGTGTGATGCCTGCAGTAAGCAAAATGGCTCAAAATAACTTCACAATCTTGAGCAATATCTGCACTTGGGAATTAATCACCAGGCAGGGTGATGATTAATGCGTGTCTGTTGCCCGAAACCCTTTATCGTTAATGTGAGCGAGTGTTGGTGGAGGAAGTGGTGTGGTGGTGGGTTTCGACTCTCTCCCCAGTTGAGGTTTTGTTGACCCGAAACCTTCCAATCTAATTCCGCAGCTTAGGCTTACCGACCATAACCTCTGTTTGTAAAGGAAAGTGTAATATTTGAACAGTACTGTTTTTACTGTAGTGTGTATATGTGTGTGTGTGTCTGGTTAATCAATATATCCACAGTCTTTGTTTGGGGCTGATCGATGCAGTGTAATGAAGTCTCTTTTTCCCCCCCCCCCAATTCAGATACAAATGGGGCTGTGATTTAACTGCAATAAATTTGATTGGAGCTGTTTTGCTTGCTTGTGTTTTTTCCAAACTCCCCTCTCTCTTTTGTTCCCCGCTCTCTCTCTCTCTCTCTCCTCTCTTTGCTTATCCTACAGATCATTCTGAATTAAACGCTGCTAATGCAGTCAGATGCTGTTGTTTTTTTTTGTTTGAAAGTCACCTATTTTGGAGATTTGCCCTTGCGGAGCAGTGGGAACGGCAGTGATTGGGTATCCCGGAGAGAGCGAGGGCGAGAGAGATGCACTGCAGTCTTTTGTCTGTGCTCGACAGAATGTGAAGCTGTTCAGGGATTGTATTTTCTCAGCACTAACCACCACCTCCTTCCTCCCCACCTGTATCTATGGAACAACCAGTCTGGAATGCGAGGCTTGATAAGAGTGTCCACATTCTGAAAGGCTTGTTTGTCTGTAACTGTTATCACGGCCTTGGGAAGGGTTGCTAAGTTTGCAGTCACAGAGGTGGCTGTGGTGTGCCATAGAGCACTACAGCTCAGAAACAGGCCTTTTGGCCCTTCTTGTCTGTGCCGAACCATTTTTCTGCCTAGTCCCACTGACCTGCACCTGGACCATATCCCTCCGCACCCCTCTCATCCATGTACCTGTCTAAGTTTTTCTTAAATGTTTAAAAGTGACCCCGCGTTTACCACTTTATCCGGCAGCTCATTCCACACTCCCACCACTGTGTGAAGAAGCCCCCCCCGCCCCAGAAGCCCTCCCATTAAATGATACGTAGAATCCTACAATGCCATTCGGCTCATCGAGTGTGCACCAACCACAATCCCACCCAGGCTCTATCTCCATCACCCCGTGCGTTTACCCTAGCTAGTCCCCCCCCCCGACGCAAAGGGGCAATTCAGCATGGCCAATCCACCTAACCGACGCATCTTTGGAGTGCGGGAGGAAACCGGAGCACCCGGAGGAAACCCACGCAGACACGGGGAGAACGTGCAAACTCCACACGGACAGTGACCCAAGCTGGGCATCGAACCCAGGTCCCTGGTGCTGTGAGGCAGCAGTGCTAACCACTCTGCCACGCCATATAGCAGAGAAAGAGACCATTTGGCCTGACATACCTGCGTCAGCTCCCTTGTGGAAGATCTATTTGATGAATCCCATTTCTCCACTATCTCTCTCTCTCTCTCTCTTTCTTACCCCAACACCCCCCCCCCCCAGCTCCACAGCGCTGTAGATTTTTCCTCTTTTTAAAAGTATTTATCCAACAATTTTTATTTTTGAAATTTCCTATTGAATCTGTTTCCATTGCCCTGTCAGGCAGTGTCTTCCAGACCCTAACCTGTGTTCGGGGTTTGTTAAAACAAAACTCCCCTCTACTTTTGCCAATTACCTTTTAACCTTGTGCCCTCAACCCATTGGAAGTAGAACAGCCATCAGAACCCCTTGTGATTTCGACGGCTCCTATTAAATCTCCCCTTAACCTGGTTAAGAATATTCGAGACTCGGGTGCACAGATTTTATTTTTAAGCAGGAAGCGAATGGACGGCTGTGGGGGTAAGGCAGCAAGGTGGAGTTGAGAATTATGGTATGTAGACCCACCCAAGATGATGTTGGAGCGAGGTGACTGCTTGTGAGCTGTGCCTAGCATACCCCCCATTCTATTTTTTTTTTGATCCTGTTCTGTGCTTTTAAAACTCTAACTCTTTTAAACTTTCTAATAATGTCCTACTTATGCTACATTCTGTACCCTCTCCTTTCCTTCTCCCCTGTTTTAAAAGTTTATTTATTAGTGTCACAAGTAGGCTTACGTTAACACTGCAGTGAATCTGCTGTGAAAATCCCCTAGTCGACACACTCCGGCACCTATTCGGGTACACTGAGGGAGAATTTAACGTGGCCAGTGCACTAACCAGCACATCTTTCAGACTATGGGAGGAAACTGGAGCAACTGGAAGAAACCCACGCAGACTCCGCACAGACAAAAAAGATACAGAATTCTGAGGTCACGTACCAACTGACTCAAGGACAGCTTCTTTCCTGCTGCCATCAGACTTTTGAATGGACCTACCTCGCACCAAGTTGATCTTTCTCATCACCCTAGCTATGACTGTTGCACTACATTCTGCACACTCTCCTTTCCTTGTCTATGAACAGTATGCTTGTGCTATATAGCGCACAAGAAACAGTACTTTTCCACTGTATCCCAATACATGTGACAATAAATCAGTGATCGAATCCGGATCCCTGGCACAGTAAGGCCACAGTGCTAACCTCTAAGCCGCCCTGTTCTATGAATGGTATGCTTTGCATAGTGCGCAGGAAACAATACTTTTCACTGTATCCCAATACATGTGATGATAATAGATCGACTGTCATGATCTTGTTGAATGGCAGAGCAGACCTGATGGGCCTGTATCTTCTGCTCTTTGCTACAAGGAGCGCAATCCCAGTTTCCCCCCAGCTCCCCATGTCTCTGAGTAGAGTATTTGTGTACGGTTACGGCAGCGGGCGAGATGGTAAACACTCAGGAACCCTCAGGACTGCTTCATGTGCGATTTTTTTTTTTTTATCTTCTCAGAATTGGATGAGTAGCAGTTAGCGTTTCCAGAGGAATCTCCACGGAATTTCTACGTGTTCCCGACTCCCAATTAGCCCGTTAACTGGAACGTACCACAATCGTGGCAAGCTGTCCTTGACAGCAGCATCTATGCCGAGTGCAAACTAACACGCGCACACATCTGCTCGAGAGAAGGTTTTATCCCCCTCCCCTCAACGGGACTTTTTGGGAGTTGGATGAGGGTGAATGAGGGGGGGCGGGGGTGGGGGGGTCAGGGTGTTGTACGCGCGTTGTGCTCGGGGAAGTTCTGGCCCTCTGCAGTAAGCTGTTTCCTTTCCTCTTCCTCCCCCTCCCCTCCCCTCCCCTCCCTTTTTAAATACAAGATTCCCTTAAGATTGTAATAAAAGCTTAGAGGCACAGTGGAAAAAACCACACGCACACACTTGGGCCTGATCTGCGAGACAAAAGGGAGTGTGTTGAGTGGAAATCAGCTGACCAAGGGGGAAAAGAAACATTGCGTAATCCCGTTGAGATAATGCTTTCTGTTCTTTCCGAGAAACCGTCTCACCTTTTTTTTTTGGAGTGAAATGTGGAATCCCAGACAGGTTATTGTGCTGTTTCAGAATGAAGTCTTGAAATAGAACCACGTATTGCCTACAGTACAGAGGGAGGCCATTGGGTCTGTGCTGGCTCTCCAAAAGAGCATCTTACCCAGCCCCCCCCCCCGACCCCATCTCGCTCTATTCCCGTAATGCCGCACATTCAGCAGGGCCAATCCACGTCTTTCAGACTTTGGGAGGAACCCGGAGGGAACCCACGCAGACATGGGGAGAACGTGCAAATTCCACGCAGATTGTCACCCAAGGCTGGTATTGAACCCCAGGCCCCTAGCACTACGAGGCAGCGGTGTGTGAGAGAAATGGGAGGCAATGGAATGAGAAAGGACAAAGAAAATTCCAGCACAGGAACAGGCCCTTCGGCCCCTCCAAGCCTGCACCGACCAAGCTGCCCGACTGAACTAAAACCCCCTACCCTTCCGGGGACCATATCCCTCTATTCCCATCCTATTCATGTATTTGTCAAGCCACTCCTTAAAAGTCATTATAATATCTGCTTCCACTGCCTTCCCTGGCAGCGAGTTCCAGGCACCCACCACTCTGTTTCTAAAATAAAACTTGCCGCTCACACCTTAAACCTGTGCCCCCTAGTAATTGACCCCCTCTCCATGCTTCTCATAATCTTGTAGACTTCTATCAGGTCGCCTCTCCAACCTCTCCTCATAGCCAATGCCCTCCATACCAGGCGACATCCTGGTAAATCTTTTCTGTACCCTCTCCAAAGCCTCCACATCCTTCTGGTAGTGTGGTGACCAGAATTGAACACTATATTGCAAGTGTGGCCTAACTAAGGTTCTATAAAGCTGTAACATGACTTGCCAGTTTTTAAACTCAGCGCCCCAGCCAATGAAGGCAAGCATGCCACACGCTGCCTTGAGTACTGGCTTGCGTTTAGATGACTGTCTTGAAGCATTACTTAGCCATCGCACTATGAAGGACTTCTGAAGTGTAGTCACTTCTTTGTAAGCAAACGAGACAATAAGTCTACATGAAGAATAGTTTGATGATGACCAGTTACTGTGTTTATTGTGATGGTGGTTGAGGGATAAATATTGCTCAGTGAATCACAGAGCACTACGCTGTTCCATTGCCATGGGATGGTTGGTGCCCACTGGAGAGGGCAGATGGGGCCTTGGTCTCCTGACAGTGCAGCACACCCTCTGCACTGCGCCCGAGTGTCAGACTCTGTGATCGTGCGCTTGGGTTCTGAGGTAGGATTTGAACCTGGAACCTCATTAATCAGAGGCGAGGGTGCTCACCAAGGAGCAGTTGTTGATGTAAGCACTCCACAAGCTGTCCTGCCTCCAGCTATTGAGGTATTGTTTGATGCCCAGTTTTGCGCTTTGAAAATGCTCCTGTCAAACATCTTGGGATGTTTTATTACATTGAAGACAAGATGCCATACACAGCTCACTCACTCACAGGGCTAGGCGGTCACTTCGTGCTGGAGGGTTGCCTGGTGTCCTTGAAACCTGAGATCAGCATTTCCAGGTGAAAATGGGAGGTAATGTCTGGAATAGATTTCTGGATAGAACAGAGAAAATAAAAGGAGTTCTTAAAGAAAAAAAATCTATTTATATCAAAAAGCCTTTGACCCTTCAGCTGTCTGAGGTAGCACTAGTCTCATTCCTGTTAGATTTTCAACTAGATTCCTCTACCACTAAAGATGGGCAAAGATAATGTTTTTGGACCCTGTTAGTCTGTGATCAATACAACTCCAAAACTAATGAACAATTTGAAGATTTTGGTACACAGAGGAAGTAGAGTTTGGATCAGAATCTAAGAATTCTTTTAAAAAGGTTCTGGGAGATTGGATACATTCACCTTTTTAGAATGTGGTGGAGTTTGCTACAGCTGTCGAAAGAGTGCGCAGAGCTTTCCCAGCAGGTTGTTGGATTATGGATTGACCGGAATCCTCCTCCGCGAGATGGAAGCTCTTATTATTAAGCTTTGTTCTTGACAAAGCACAGCCAGGCAGGGGAAAGCTTCTGGAAGAACTGCGTTAGTGTAGTGATGATGAGTTAATGTAACATGATGGGAGTATGCTCTCAACTGAGTGCCCTCTTGTTTCTGAAAATGGATTGGGACCAGGGTCATGCATGTGAAGGCTTTGAGATCCCCTTTTTTTCCCCCCAGATATTCTAGTGCTTTTGCTGTCCTTGGTTGGCTTGTTTTATTTTACTTCTGCGTTATCGTGACTGGATCCAACACAAGCAAATAGTAACTGGAATTACCCCAACCCAACAACCTTCCAAGTTCGGCACTGCTCCAGTTCCGATCTTCTGACCAATTCCTTGATTCTAATCACTCCGCCTTTTGGTGACCGCACCTTCAGCTGCCTGGATCTGAAACTCCGGAATTGCTTCCCTAAATGCCTTTGCCTAGCCAGCCAAATTCAAGGCACTCCTCAAAAGCTACTTCCGTGACCAAGTTACTGGTCTGTGGCCTAGTATCTGCTTCCATGGTTTATTATCAAATTCTGCCTGGTTTCGTTCGCTGTCAAGCATCTGGGATGTTACTATGTGTAAGGGCGTGATATAAAAGTGTTGGTTGTAAAATAGGGATCCTCCAACGATTGATTGGAAATAGGATCTCCTGGTGGGATATGGTGATGTCACTGGGTTTAGTAATCCAGGTGCTCCAGGTTAATGCTCCGGGGACACAGGTTCAAATCCCACTACAGCGGCAGGAATTGGAATTTAAATTCAATCAAATCTGGAACATAAAGCTGAGCTCCATTTCACAGACACCAATATTGTCTTCGATTGACCTGAAAACCCATCTGGTTCACTGGGCCAGCACAATGGTTAGCACTGTCTGTGTAGAGTTTGTACGTTCTCCCTGTGTCTGCATGGGTTTCCTCCAGGTGCTTCGGTTTCCTCCCACAGTCCAAAGACGTGCTGGTTAGTTCCATTGGCCATGCTAAATTCTCCCTCCGTGTCCCTGAACAGGCGCTCCCGTGTAACAATTAGAGGATTTTCACAGTGACTCCATTGCAATGGAGTTAATGTAAGCCTTCTTGTAACACTAATATTTAAACCTTTTTAATGTCCTTTAGGGAAGGAAATCTGCCGTCCTTGTGCATGAGTCGCAAAAACCCAGCTTGCAGGTGCAGCAGGTGGTCAGGAAGGCGAATGGGATGCTGGCCTTCATAGCGAGGGGGATTGAATATAAAAGTAGGGAGGTCTTGCTGCAGCTGTATAGGGCATTGGTGAGGCCGCAGCTGGAGTACTGTGTGCAGTTTTGGGCGCTGCACCTGCGCAAGGATATTTTGGCCCTGGAGGGAGTGCAGAGGAGGTTTACTAGGCTGATACCGGAGTTGACGGTGTTGAGCTATGAGGAGAGGCTGAATAAACTAGGCTTGTACTCGTTAGAGTTTAGAAGAATGAGGGGAGATCTCATTGAGACGTATAAGATGATGGATGGGATGGATAGGATAGAGGTGGAGAGACTCTTCCCGCTCAAAAAAGACAGTAGGACTAGGGGGCACAGCCTCAAGATAAAGGGGAGGCGGTTTAGAACGGAGTTGAGGAGGAACTTCTTCACTCAAAGGGTGGTGAATCTCTGGAATTCTCTGCCCGTTGAGGTGGTGGAGGCTGCCTCGCTAAATATTTTTAAGAAGCGGGTTGATGGGTTCTTGATAAGAGAGGGGATTAAGGATTATGGGGAGAGGGCGGGAAAGTGGAACTGAGCCACGACAGATCAGCCATGATCTTATTGAATGGCGGGGCAGGCTCGAAGGGCTAGATGGCCTACTCCTGCTCCTATTTCTTATGTTCTTATGTTCTTATCTGGTATGGCCTACATTTGACTCCAGATCCACAGCAGTCTGGTTGATGATCTAGTAAACCCCTCAGTTGAAGGGCATTTAAGAGATTGGGTGACATAATGTTGGCTCAGCCAGTGACACGCACTCCCCTGAGAAGAATTACCCAGGCCTCTTCTGAGGAGCTCTAAAGAGGTGTGGGGGGGGGTGGTGGTGGATGCATAGTGGTGTTGGAGAAGAGAGGGAGAGTGGGGAGAAGATGGCTTGCTTGCACTCTCAGCTAAAACTCATGTATTTCTTTGTCTGGAACAAGGGGAACTTCAAAAACCTGTTTTTTTTTGTTTCAGATCTTTATTTGCACTTTCTGGTTTTTGTGCTGGGTCGGGGTGGAGGCTGAAGCTGGGGGCGTGGTGGTGGTGGTGGGTGAAGTGGGAACGCAGGTTGGAGGTGTGGGGTGGGAACTGAGAGCATGGCAAAGAACCAGGCAACATGATGGTATCTCATTCCCTTTTCCTACTTTTGTAAACCAGGGAGGCTTTGGAAAGGTTCACGCTGGTGTCTCGTGAGTAGATAAATTGGAATTTCAAAGCTGTGTTCATGTCAACGGCTCAAAATAAATATAACCTGATGTGGACGTAAATTTGAACAATGTGTAGTCTGGGCCGTGAGAACTCGCTGCAGAAATGATTGTGACGGACAGTGACAGTCAGATTGGACTCGCTCTGTTTGTTTCCTGCTCCTGACAGCTACTGTGTAAATACCACAGCTGATTGCTGTTGTGTGGGTATCTGTGCACCCAGTGGATGGCCTTCGCAATATCCCACTGTTAATGGTATTCTGTTTTGCTAGTGTCCATTTGGGTCAGGTACCAGGCAATCTTGGCACAGTTGGTGGCACTGACATCTCTTGAGGCAGAAGGTTGGGGGATTAGAGATCCACTCAAGTAGGCGTCGCTGGGAAGATCTGCATTTGTCACCCACCCCTAATTGGCTTTAAACTTTGTTCTGCTGGGCTCATTTCATTAGCAGCGTGGAGTTGCACGTTCTCCCCATGTCTGCGTGAGTTTCCTCCCACGGTCCGAAAGACCGTGTGGGTTAGGTGCGTTGACCTGAACAGATGTCAGTGTGACAGCTTTCACGGTAACTTCATCACAGTGTTAATGTAAGCCTACTTGTGATTAATAAATAAATTTCAACTTCAGAGAAAGATCAACTTAATGCAAGTTGGGTCCACTCAAAAATCTGACAGCAGCGGGGAAGAAGCTGTTCTTGAGTCGGTTGGGCTACGGGGATAGGGGCTGAGCGGTCTGTGCAGACTCAATGGGCCAAATGGCTGCCTCCTGATAAACTAGGCTTTAAATAGCTGTGGCATAAGTGCTACGCCATTATGGTCACGTCCTCTGGACAAGAGGGCTAGTGTTCTATCAGTGTTTTAATGACTGTTACTTGAGAAAGTTCCCATTTAATCCTCCTTTGGGCCCAAAGTGGGTGACCATATGTTTGTCTATATGAAGGTTCATTCGCCGCAGTTTCTGTCTGGTCACTGTTCGCTCCCTATCTCTGACTAACTGTGTGGCTGTTGATGATATTGTTGATGTTTTGATGAGGGACAAATATTTTCCAACAGCAGTGAGGTTACTAACCTGAGGACAGCAAGATAACGGGGGGCCGGACAGGGGAGAAATCCAGTTTGTCTCCCAGCTGGTTATCGTGGTTTGGAATGTGCCCTCTGAAAGGACAATGGAAGCTTTTTCATTCGTAACCTTCAAAAGGGGAATTGGGGACGTATTTGAAGGGGGAAACCTTTTCGGAGCAGCGAGGAAAGAGTTGGAAATGAGAGGGATGAGGCAAAATGGATTAGTAACGCTCAGCGTAGAACCATGGCATCCCTACGTCATAGAATCCCTACAGTGCAGAAGGAGGCCACTCAGCCCATGACTCTGCATTGACTCTTCGAAAGAGCAACCCACCCAGCCCCTCCCCTCCACCCTATTCCCTAACTCCACGGATTTAGCAGGGTCAATCCACCTAACCAGCACACCTTGCGACAGTAAGGGAAAATTTACCCTGGCCAATCCACCTAACCTGCACATCTTGGGACAGTAAGGGGCAATTTCAAGAAAGGGAACAGAGATAGCCCGGGAAATTACTGACCGGTGAGTCTGACCTCAGTGGTTGGTAAGCTGATGGAGAGGCTTCTGAGGGACAGGATTTACGAACATTTGGAGAGGTTTGACATGATCAGGAATAGTCAGCATGGATTTGTCAAGGGCAGGCCGTGCCTTACAAGCCTAGTTGAGTTCTTCGATAATGTGACTGAACACATTGACGAAGGAAGTGCCGTGGACGTAGTGTACATGGACTTCAGCAAGGCGTTTGATAAGGTCCCCCATGCAAGACTTCTTGAGAAGGTGAGAGGGCATGGGATCCAAGGGCCTTTGGCCTTGTGGATTCAGAACTGGCTTGCCTGCAGAAGGCAGAGAGTGGTTGTGGATGGGGCTTTTTCTGAATGGAGGTCAGTCACCAGCGGAGTGCCTCAAGGATCTGTTCTGGGACCCTTGTTGTTTGTCATTTTCATAAATGACCTGGATGAGGAAGTGGAGGGGTGGGTAAGTAAGTTCGCTGATGACACGAAGGTCGGTGGTGTTGTGGATGGTCTGGAAGGATGGCAAAAGTTGCAGCAGGACATAGATAGGATGCAGGACTGGGCGGAGAAGTGGCAGATGGACTTCAACGCGGATAAATGTGTAGTCGTCCATTTTGGCAGAACCAACGGGATGAACGAGTACACTATCAAGGGCAGAAGTCTGAGTAGTGTTGAAGAGCAGAAGGATCTTGGGGTCCGGGTCCACAGGACTCTTAAATCGGCCTCGCAGGTGGAGGAGGTGGTCAAGAAGGCGTATGGTGTACTGGCCTTCATTAATCGAGGGATTGAGTTTAGGAGTCGGGAGGTAATGCTGCAACTTTATAAGACCCTTGTCAGGCCTCATTTAGAGTATTGTGCGCAGTTCTGGTCGCCTCACTATAGGAAAGATGTAGAAGCTATTGAGAGGGTACAGAGGAGATTTACAAGGATGTTGCCTGGACTGGGAGGCATGCCTTATGAAGTTAGGTTGAGGGAGCTGGGACTCTTTTCCCTGGAGAGACGAAGGTTGAGAGGCGACCTGATAGAAGTTTACAAAATGTTGAGAGGAATAGATAGGGTGGACTCTCAGAGGCTATTTCCCCGGGTTGCAATGGTCGCTACGAGAGGACACAGATTTAAGGTGCTGGGAGGGAAGTTCAGAAGTGATGTTAGGGGTAAGTTTTTCACTGAGGGTGGTGAGTGAATGGAATCGGCTGCCGTCAGTGGTGGTGGAGGCGAACTCGCTGGGGTCTTTTAAAAGACTTCTGGATGAGTATATGGGGTTTAATGAGATTGAGGGTTATAGATAGGTCTGTAGGTTGGTAGGTGTTGATGTGATCGGCGCAACTCGTGGGCCGAAGGGCCTGTTTGTGCTGTAGTGTTCTATGTTGACACGGCCAATCCATCCACCTAACCTACACGTCTTTGGAGCGTGGGAGGAAACCGGAGCACGCGGAGGAAGCCCACGCAGGCACGGGGAGAAGGTGCAGGCAGACTCTGCACAGACAGTGACCCGAGGCCAGGATCGAACCCGGGTCCCAGGCGCAGTGAGGCAGCAGTGCAGTTTCTTTCTATGATTCCGCTCCCTCGCTCGCAATCCGGTGGCTTCCTGCCACTGTGTCCAGTTAACTGGCTGTCTGACGGTGGGACTGACCTACCTTTTTGTACAGCAGCTGAGCTAACTGTCAGCACTCTTCCCTACAGGGCGATTGGTCACTTAATGAGGTTTCTGAAGCCTCCGATTCGCTGCTCCAAAAATCTCTTGCATTTGTGTAGATTTTTGGCTGCCAGACCAACCTCTGTGTTGTACATGTTTCCCCAAACTTTTCTGAAATATTTAGAGAGAGAGATGTAGGGAGAGCACATCAGTTACCCTCTGAGAGCTAGCACAGTTTGGGCAGAATGGCCTCCTCCTATACTGTAATAATTCTGCCATTTTGATTTGATTTATTATTGTGACGTACTAATATACAGTGAAAAGTATTGTTTCTTCACACTATTACAGACAAAGGATACGGTTCATACAGAAGGAAAAGAGAGAGTGCAGAATGTAGCGTTATAGTCATAGGTAGGGTAGCACTGTGATTCTTCTTATTGAGCCTCACAGCATCAGGGATCCGGGTTTTATTCCTGTCTTGGATCAGTGTCTGTGTGGACTTGCACATTCTCGCTGTGTCTGCGTGGGTTTCCTCCCACAGTCTGAAAGACACATGGGTTAGGTGCATTGACCCAAACAGATGTCAGAGTGTGACGACTAGGGGATTTTCACAGTAACTTCATCGCAGTGTTCATGTAAGCCTACTTGTGACCTAATAAATAAACTTTAACTTCAGAGAAAGATCAGCTTAATGCAAGTTAGGTCCATTCAAAAGTCTGACAGCAGCAGGGAAGAAGCTGTTCTTAAGTCAGTTGGTACGTGACCTCAGACTTTTGTGTCTTTCCCAATGGAAGGAGGTGGAAGAGAGAATGTCCGGGGTGCGTTGGGTCCTTAATTATGCTGGCTACTTTTTCCGAGGCAGCGGGCAGTGCGGATGGAGTTGATGTATGGGGAGGCTGGTCTGCGTGATGGATGGGCCATGAGACCCCTGTGTCCAATACACGCATGTGGATTAAAACAAATTGTATTTTACAAATTGGGGTGTTGGTTTGTGCCTGGATTTGAACAGCTCTGAGTCAGTGTAACCCAGGAGTGTGTGGGTTAAGCCACCCCCACCCTCCCCCTCCTGACTCACTGCAACATGTTTTCAGTTAGCAAGAAATTTGCACCTTGTATTTTTAACGAAGTTACTAGCTGGGGCTTTGTGGGGTCAGAGTGGTTGCTGGAGCTGGCATTGTTGGGAAAGCGATTGAAACACTTTGTGCTGGCAAATTGTTTAACAAAAAAAAAGACTTTTGGATCCTTAACTTAATGCCTTGTATCGTCCTGAGCAATGTCCAACTTCCCTTTCATAGGTTCTCGTCCTGCGGAACAAAATGCAATAATCTGACCTCCCTGATTGCATTTGGGTTTATTTGAGGTTTTCACACTTGCCATTTTCACCTCCTTACATCCTGCCTTGAATTAAGCTTGTTGTGGACAGATAGTGGCTTGTTTTAATGACAGGCCAATATATATTAGTCTTGCAGTGCACACCAGTCGGTCCACTGTGCCAGCCCTGAGAAAAGTGTCCAAGTGCCAAAGGAGAGAAAATCTCTTAGTCAAAGCTTTGACAAAGGGTCGCACGGACTCGAAACATCAGCTCTTTTCTCTCCTTATAGTTGCTACCAGACCTGCTGAGATTTTCTTTTTTTGGTTTCAGATTCCAGCATCCGCAGTAATTTGCTTTTAAGTGTGTTCTCTCTCCTTCCCCCAGACAGACAGACACACACACAGCCCTGTAATATGTATTTTTTTTATTCGTGGGACATGGGTGTCACCGGCTGGGCCAGCATTTATTGCCCATCCCTAGTTGCCCTTGTTCAGAGGGCAGTTGAGAAACAACCACATTGCTGTGGCTCTGGAGTCACATGTAGGCCAGACCGGGTAAGGACGGCAGATTTCCTTCCCTAAAGGACATTAATGAAACAGATGGGTTTTTACAACAATCAACAATGGTTTCATAGAAGAATAATAGAATCCCTACGGTGCAGAAGGAGGCCACTCAGCCCGTTGGGTCTGTACTGACAACAGTCCCACCCATCTCCGTAACCGCACCTACTTACCCTGTTAATCCCTGTGATACTAAGGGGCAATTTAGCGTGGCCAATCCATCTTTTTAGACTGTGGGAGGAAACCGGAGCACCTGGATGGGGAGAATGTGCAAACTCCACACAGCCACACAAAGCTGAATTGAATCTGGGTCCCTGGTGCATGGTCATCAGTTTTTAAAAAAAAAATCTGGAATTAAGAATCTATTGAATTCAAATTCCATCATCTGCCAGTGGTGGGATTCGAACGCGGGTCCCCAGAATATTAGCTGAGTTTCTGGATTAATAGCCTAGCGATAACATCACTGGGCCATCACTTCACTGAAGCATTTGTGCGATTCCCTGGAGAGAGTTACTGTTGTATCTCCCCTCGGTTTATACCCCTTCAGGGGGGTGAGTGTGTTGCTGACTGGATCAGCTTTTGCTGTCCATCCCTAGTTACCCCCCCCTCCCCCCAGGAAACTGGCGACGAGCTGCTGCACTCCACGTGGTGTAGGCACACCCTCCACGCTGTTAGGGAAGGCATCCCAAGCGTTTTGACCCAGCAGCGGTGGAGAAACTTTGTGATTTTCTTTTTTAACTGGTGCATTCCGGAGCATATTGTTTTTGGCTAAAACAAACCAAGCAGCCTGAATAACAGAAACTTGTTTTTTTTTTGCGTGTGTGATAAGACTTTCTGCATTGTGTCACCTTTTTTTTAAAGTGTATCAGCTGCACTGTTTATTTGGGAAATGATTCTCTTTTTAAAATTCCTTCAGTAACAGTCAGCTTGTTTTAGCTGGGCAGCGTGTCAAAAAATTGAGTGGTTGTAATGGAAAATGTGTTTGTTCTTTTTGCCCTTTAGCTTTCTGAGAGGGTTTTATCATAAATGATGCACTTGTAGCCGCTCACAGCTCAGGGTCATTTCTGTTCCCAGTGGTCTGGGAGAATTAGCTTGACAATTTACTCTGTGCCTTTACCCAGGTAGATGGGGACAGCGCGGTGGCACAGTGGGTTAGCGCTGCTGTCTCACAGCGCCGGGGACCTGTGTTCGATTCCCAGCTTGGGTCACCCTGTGTGGAGTCTGCACGTTCTCCCCATGTCTGCATGGGTTTCCCCGGGTGCACCGCTTTCCTCCCACGTTCTGATGCACAGAAACCCCACAGTATAAAAAGAGGCCCTTCGGCCCATCGAGTCTGCATCGAGCACAATCCCACCCAGGCCCTACCCCCCAAACTGCATATTTTACCCACTAATCCTGTCTAATTTATGCATCTACGGTTAATTTAGCACGGCCAATCAACCTAACCTGCACATCTTTGGACTGTGGGAGGAAACCACAGTACCTGGAGGAAACCCATGCAGATGCGAGGAGAATGTGCAAACTCCACACAGGCAGTGACCCATGCTGGGAATCGAACCCAGGCCCCTGGAGCTGTGAAGCAGCAGTGCTAACCACTGTGTGCTACCGTGCCACCCATAGCTGATGCGCTGGAATTAAGAATCTATTGAATTCTTAACAGGCACTGTTATCTATTGAATCTATTGATCTATCATCTATTGAATTCCCAAACAGGCACTGGACTATGGCCACTAGGGGAATTTCACAGTAACTTCATTACAGTGTTAATGTAAGTCTTACTTGTGACTAATAAATAAATAAACTTTAGTACACACAAACAGACCATTCGGCCCATCAACTATATGATGATGTTTAGGCTCCATATGAACCCCCCACTCACCCTGCATTTTTTTTCAAAATTCGTTTATGGGACATGGACTGGGCCAGCATTTATTGCCCATCCCTAACTCCCCTTCACTTCAGAGGGCCAACCACATTGCTGTGGCTCTGGAGTCCCGTGTAGGCCAGACCGAGTAAGGACGGCAGATTTCCTTCTCTAAAAGACATTAGAGAACCGACAGTCGTAGAATCTCTACAGCGTGCTCCCCAACCACACCACCCCCCCCCGCCTCCCAACTCAACACATTCACCACAGCTCATCCCCCCCCTAACCTACACATCTTTGGAAGCATGTAGACGAGCACTTGAAACACACAGCTTGCAAGGCAATGGACTGGAAAACGGGATTAGGATTGCTAGGCGCCTGTCTGTCTGGTGCAGATTGGATGGGCGGAAGGGTCACTGCTGTCCTGAGCCTTTCTGGAGGGTGGGCAGGCCTGTTGGGAGGTGAATTATATTCCCTGCGTGATGCTCACCCCCATCTAAAAGATAAAACGAAATGGATGCTCCCAGCCTTACTGACCCTTCTGTCGAAATTGAGCTGGCCTTGCTTCAGCTCTCTGCAAATCGGGACTGGTGCTTTGGTCTGCCCCTGAGAGCAGGTCCCAGAGACTGACTGGCCTATGTTAGACCAATAGGTGTGTAATTTTATGATATCCCCGCACCATTCTTCTGAAAGTTTTGGGAATATTGTTGGCAATTCCAGTCCCCCCCCCCCCCAACCCCCTCCAGTTTCAGGAGGTTAAGTCCCGAATCAGGACTGCTCCTGAACACTGCGACTTAGAAAAACATTTACCATCCCCTGGCTTCATTTCAGTACCCTAGGGGAGGGCTGGCAGGGGGCAAAGGTTTAAACAATTTGTTATGGAAAGGAAAAGGTTACCACAACAGGCGGGAGTGGGGGAGTTAGCGGTCGTGTAAATACTTTTTAAGATTGGTAACCAGGGATTAGAAAGAGCTTTGCTGCTTGGGTTTGATGAATGGATTTTGATTTTTCTTCCTTGTGGAGTTGAGCGCCTGATCCTTATTTTCTTTTAAACTAAGCAGGGGCATGAAAGTTTGAAGCCAACTCTTTTTTTTTTTCCTTTCCCTTTGAAATTAATTAAACTGGATGAGAAAAGACCTCTTCTTCCGTCCTTTTTTTATTTCTCCGTTTTCTTTTGGCGTTCGCTGGGCCTTGGGTTAAACCTCGTGCTTTAGTCACGCTCGTTCCGGGTCGGGATTTAGCGAACAAACAACTGCAGATGCTAAAGATCTGAACTTTTTTTCTGACCCTTTTCCACCCCGTGTGTGAACGGAATAGAACGGTGGCCGTTCTGGAACTCGTGTCAGCAGCTTTCTCCATCCCCCCCCCTCCCCGGGTTGAGTTTGCCGCACCGTCTGTAGAACGATTTATTGAGCCAAAGATGAGGTGGAAAAGATTGTGGGACCTTTTTTCTTTTATTTGTGACGGTAAAACTGACCGATCGTTTACCCGCCAGAGTTTACGCTGTTCATAATGAGTGATGTATAGCTTTTTTTTTTGTTTTGGGGCTGTGGATAACCTGTTGCATATTTTATAAAACTAACCCGGTTTACAGTTTTATTGACAAGCGGAACCAGTTGGCTGCAAATAGACTTGAAGCAAGCACGGGGTCAGTGAGCTGGGACCAGCAGTTAAACGTGTCTTGTATGTTGTGTTTCCTTCCTCCCCCCCCTCTCAATCCTGTTCGCCCTCCGAACAAGGGGAATCTTTTCTCTTTCCCCCCCCCCCCCTCCCCTTGCTAAAGGTTTCCAACGGTTACCACAGCACCCCCCCAGCTCATTTTTTTTTGGACCAACATGTGGAATGTTGCAAGGGGCTGATAGCAAGTGACATGCGAGTGCTGCCATGCAAGCAAATATGCGCCGTTTTATTTTTGGTCAGATGACCTGCCTTTGGTTGCATAGCTGAGAGGTGAAATAGTGCAGAGGTAGTTAAGCGTTCAGTTCTTGAGTGGGTGCAACGTGACATTATTATCAGCGTGTGAGGGGGGTTTTTTTTTTCTCTTGAACCAAAAGAGGCTGAGCAAACACTTTGAGTGCTTTGGTCTTGGGTTCTGTTTTTTTTAAAAAAAAAAAGACCTGCCTTTGACAAGTGTACTGCGCCGTTGTTGGCCGCAGTCGACATCCATTTAGCCTTTCTGTGAGGGCTGGGGAGGGGCGAGAACTGGAATCTTGAGTTCCTTGCTTTTCGCCCTCGTTAATTCAATTCGTTTAACGCCCGTCTTCCACTTCAGAGAATCCCAGCAGTGCAGAAGGAGGTCATTCAGCCCATCGAGTCTGCACCGACTCGGAGTATCTTAGCTAGGCCCTCACCTCGCCCTATCCCCGTAACTCCACACATTTACCATGGCTAATCCACCAAACGTACACATCTTTGGACATGCTAAAGTGCACCTCCAGTCTCCAATCCTGCACGTCTTTGGACTGGGGGTGGGGGTGGGGGGGGACCAGAGCACCCGGAGGAAACCCACGCAGACACGGGAAGAGCCTGGGTCCCTGGTGCCAGTCCTGTGCCACCCAGACCATTTAAGAGCACGGTTGAGAGTCGAGCACATTGTTGTGGATCTGGAGTCACACGTAGGCCAGGCCGGGTGAGGATGGTAGATTTCTTTCCCTAAAGGATGTCACTGAACCAGATGGATTTTAATAACCCTTCAACCCTTCCCCCCCTTCCCCGCTGCTGTCAGACTTTTCAAAGAACCTACCTCGCATTAAGCTGATCTTTCTCTACACCCTAGCAATGACTGTAACACTACATTCCGCGCTCTCTCCTTTCCTACTCTATGAGCGGTATGCTTTGTCTGTATAACAAGCAAGAAACAATACTTTTCATTGTATATTGATAAGTGTCAAATCGATCAAATCAAAAGTTTTGATTTGATTTATCATCGCACATTAACATAGGTGAAAAGTATTGACTCTTGCGCGCTATACAGACAAAGTGTACCGTTCATAGAGAATGAAAGGAGAGAGTGCAGAATGTAGTGTTACGCTCGTAGCTAGGGTGTAGAGAAAGATCAACTTAAATTCATTCAAAAGTCTGACAGCAGCAGGGAAGAAGCTGTTCCTGAGTCAGTTGGTACCTGACCTTAAGACTTTTGTATCGACATCCTGATGGAAGAGAGAATGTCCGGGGTGCGTGGGGTCCTTAATTATGCTGGCTGCTTTTCCGAGGCAGCAGGAAGTGTAGACAGTCAATGGCTGGGAGGCTGGTTTGCGCAATGGATTGGGCTACGTTCTTGACCATTTGTAGTTTCTTGCGGTCTTGGACAGAGCAGGAGCCCATACCAAGCTGTGATACAACCAGAAAGAATGCTTTCTATGGTGCATCTGTAACAGTTGGTGAGAGTCACAGCTGACATGCCAAATTTCCTTAGTCGTCTGAGAAAGTAGAGGCGTTGGTGGGGCTTTCTTAACTATATAGTGTTGGCATGAGGGGACCAGGACAGATTGGTGATCTGGGCAGCTAAAAACTTGAAGCTCTCCACCACCTTCTACTTCATCCCCATTGATGTAGACGGGGCATGTTCTCCTTTACGCTTCCTTGAGTCGATGACAGTCTCCTTCCTTTTGTTGACATTGAGGGAGAGAGTATTGTCACCACGCCGGTTCACCAGATTCTCTGTCTTATTCCTGTAGTCTGTCTCGACATTCTTGAGATCCGACCCACAGATTGGCCACACGGCCTTATTGTATAAGGAGTATAGTAGGGGGCTGAGGACACAGCCTTTATATTGTTGTCTGTGCTCCACACGGGTCTCATCCTTCTCCCCAATGTACTCTATGAACGGTATGCTTTGTGTAGTGTGCAAGAAACAATACTTTTCACTGTATCATAATACATGTGACAAATTAAATCCCCACCCTCCTCCTGTTATCCCTCCATCAGGGTATTGTTCTATTCCTTTTACCAAATATTTATCTCGTTTCCTTGAAACTTATTTGCTTCAAGCGTTCCATATCCTCACCACCTGGGGGGAAAAGTTTTTTCGCTTGAACCGCTCTGTACCCCTGGCGTTGCTTCCCAGGATCGACTCCTTCCTAAATTTGAGATCATCCCAAACACTCAAATGTGCCCCAAAACCCGTTTTCCCCACCACCTGCCGTTTAGTCAGCCTCTCTACTTTATGATTCTCGTCCTTGTTTTCAGGTTCCTCCACTGGCTCAGGCCCCTGTCGTTCCCCCTCCAACCCCAGCACCTTCTGGTCTCTCTGCTCCTCCAATTCTGACCTCCTGACAAGCCTCCATTTCAATCGCTCCACCATTTCTTTTCTTTTTCCCAGGGTGGAAGGGTCAGTTACTAAGGGTTTGAGGTGCGAGGGGCAAGGTTTAAAGGAGATGTACGAGGCAATTATATATTTTTTTACACGTAGGGTGGTGGGTGCCTGGAATTCGCTGCTGGGGGAGATAGTGGAAGCAGATACGATGGCGAGTTTTAAGAGGCGTCTGGACAAATACATGAATAGGATGGGAATAGAGGGATACGATCCCTGGAAGGGTAAGGGGGTTTCTAGTTCAGTCGGGCAGCATGGTCAGTGCAGGCTTGGAGGGCCGAAGGGCCTGTTCCTGTGCTGGAATTTTCTTTTGTTCTCTGTATTAGTGGGCTATGTCTTCAGGTGCCTCGATCCTCAAGACTGGAATCTTCCCCCACCACCACCACCACCACCCTCTGCCCCACCACCACCACCCTCTCCCACCACCCCCAAATCACTCTGTCTACTCGTTTGATGTGCTGACAGAAAGCTCGCACTTTTACTCAACTGTGCTAATATCCCGAGTGTCAAGGGTGTTGAGTTTTGTTTTGGTAAAGTGCCTCGGGACTTTTTACCACAGTGGGTGTGGTTGCTTTGTTTTCTGTCTAATTGGAATGGTGACTAGTTTATATTTTATGGTCTTCAGGGGGTCGGCAGGAGTGTGGGGTGAAGGTTCCAATCAGGTCAGCAATGACTTCACTGAATGGCAAAGCAGACTTGAGGGGCCGAATGGCCTGCTCCTGCTCCTGTCATTTATATTCCTGAGTCCCGGGTCTGGGCTTCCACGTACCCTACTGAATTACTGCTTCATTTTTTAAGGATGTGTTATCAAGCCAACCCTCAGCTCTCTGTGGCACCGAGTTACACAAATTCACCACCCTCTGGCTGAAGAAACAATCCCACCCAGGTCCTACCCTCCCCTAACCCCATGCTAGCCCCCCTCTCCCCTGACAGTAAGGGGCAATTTGCCGTCTAACCCGCACATCTTTGGACTGTGGGAGGAAACCCATGCAGGCACGGGGAGAATGTGCAAACTCCGCACGGACAGTGACCCTAAGTTAAGAATCGAACCCGGGTCCCTGGCGCTGTGAGGCAGCAGTGCTAACCACTGTGCTGTCCCAAATTCAATCACCATTGCACCTCCAATGCCCCCAAGAACCATCCCTGTGCCAGGGAGACCTGAGCCATGCTTGGCACTCCCTGGAATGGCTGCACTGAGGCTCCACACTTTTGTTTTGGTTAAGTTTCAGTTTCCTCCTTGGTGCGTTGTTCCCTGACCATCCACAGTCCCAGGGTGGGCCGTGATGGTTGTCCTCTTGTAAGTTCTCCCTTCAGTGAGCTTTGTAGATTGCTCTGTGCACACCAAAGTGTGTGAAGTCTGTAATGAGTAGAGGGCACCAGCTGAATAAAGCAGAGATGAGGATGGATTTCTTCAGCCAGAGGGTGGCGAATCTGTGGAACTCATTGCTACAGGGGGCTGTGGAGGCCAGGTCGTTGAGTGTCTTTAAGACAGATAGATACGACCTTGATTAATAAGGGGATCATGGGTTACGGTGAGAAGGCAAGAGAATGGGGATGAGAATCACATCAGCCATGATTGAAGGTGGAGCAGACTCAGTGGGCCGAATGGCCTAATTCTGCTCCCATTATCTTGTGGTCTGATACAACAACAACTTGCATAGTGGCTCATGAAACATCCCGGGGCGCTTTGCTTATGGGTGATGCCTCTTTGCCAGGAACTTCAGTAAACAGTGTGATACTGAGCTCCGCTCCCCGTCTGCGTGGGCTTCCTTCAGATGCTCCGGTTTCCTCCTGCAATCCAAAAATGTGCGGGTTAGGATGAATTGGCCATGTAAAGTTGCCCCATGGTGTCGGGATTAGCAGGGTAAATATCATCAAGAAACTACACAAACAGGCCCTTCGGCCCACAAGTTGCGCTGATCTTATCTCTACCTACTAGGCTTGCCTTTAACCCTCAGTCCTATTTAGTCCCATGTACTCATCCAGAAGTCTCTCAAAAGATCCCAACGAATTTGCCTCCACCACCACTGACGGCAGCCGATTCCATTCACCCACCATGTGGCATTATGGGGATAGGGCCTGGGTGAGATTGCTGACAGTGCAGACTCAATGAGCCAAATGGCCTCCTCCTGCACTGTAGGAATTGTATTAAAGTGCCAGGTGACTCCTGTCACACTCTCTCTGTTTCTCTGGGTCACTGTGCCTCTGTCCATCTCTCCCTCGCGATAAACTCTGGACTCGGTAAGCGCGCTGCCCCAGACAAAGCTCTGGAGCGAAGGTTATTGAGGGCAAACGCAGTGTCAGTGACTACGCACCAGCTTATATTTGGAGTGGGTGACAGTGCCGTGCTGTTGCTGCCTGATGTTCGCCCCAAGACAGATTGCTTTTGTCTGTCAGTTCTTCACAGTGACATTTTAGATTGACAAAATGCTGAATGTAGATGAGGAAGCAGACAGCGGGGCCTATTGTCTCGGAGTGTACGACTTGCAAACACACTCCGCCAGTGTGCAGGCTGCAATGATGGGCTTCGCCACACCGGAGACACAGCATCGCAGCGTCACTGAGTTTCTCTTCGAAGTTTTCTTACTGCGTCTCTGGGAAATCATTTCCGTTTGGACGGCTATTCCCACGGCAGCAGAGTGCCGTGTTAAACCTTCTGTAGCTGCTGACCGCTGCCTGCCTTGATCAACACACAGTGTTAAACTCCCGCATAACAGGCAAAGCCCAACACCTTTTCGACACTGCCTGGGCCAAACTTCCACTCAGCTGGGTCATTTTATCTCCAACGCCGCAAAGCATTCCTGCCCCCCCGGGGTGGGTTTGCTGGTGTTAGTCGGATTTCGTAGAATCCATGCAGTGCAGAAGGCCACTCAGCCCATCAAGTCTGACCACCATCCCACCCAGGCCCTATTCCCGCAACCCCGCGTATTTATCCTAGCTGGTTCCCCTGACATTCAGAGGCAATTTAGCATGGCCGATCCACCTAACCCGCACACCTTTTGAAGTGTGGGAGGAAACCGGAGCGCCCGGAGGAAACCCACACAGACACGGGGAGAATGTGCAAACTTCACACACACTGACCCAAGTTGGGAATCGAACCCGGGTCCCCGGTGCTGTGAGGCAGCACTGTGAACCACTTGCCACCATGCTGTGTTAATTGGATTCCTTGGAAAATTCATGAGATGACCTTTGACTGGCCTGTCTCACTGAGTTTTTTATATACAAGATGTGGAGATGCTGCCATTGGACTGGGGTGGGCACAGTAAGACGTCCCACAACACCAGGTTAAAGTCCAACAGGTTTATTTGGAATCACAAGCTTTCGGAGTGCTGCTCCCCTCCACTCACTCGATGAAGGAGCAGTGCTCTGAAAGCTCGTGATTCCAAATAAACCTGTTGGACTTTAACCTGGTGTTGTGAGACTTGTGTACAAGCTAGAGTGTTAAGACTAAAACAAGACAGGTGATAAATGAAGGGTGGGGATATGAGATGCTGACCCAGGTGATGTCCCTCTCCTCTTCCCTGTACCATTCTAGCTGCCAGTGCTGTGTATGACTCTGCATTGACCTCCTGCTCCCCACACTAGAAGGCTGTTTGCTTGGGCTACATCACTCACCACGGGTCACTGAAGCTCCTCTCCCCAGAGAGTGTGGTTAAAATGTGGAACTCAGTCTCCTCCCTGCGATAGTGTCATGGATGAGTTTGAGGGGAGGCTGTTTAAACACGAGGGAGAATAGAGCTGAAAGAGTTTGTGTTGAGGGGGATAAGAGGAGGCTTGTGTGGAGCAGAAACACTGGCATGGAAGGCTTGAGCCGAATCACCCGCACACTGTAGCGATGGCCTTCAAAAAATTTAATCCTGTTTTCTTGCAGTGAAAATTGGTAATTTTAATATTTTCTGGGGTGTTCTTTTCTCAAGATGGCTGCAAATTGATAAGACCATAAGGTGTAGGAGCAGAGAGAGGCCATTCAGCCCATCGAATCTGATTCGCCTTCAATGTCATCATAACTGATGTGATAATCCTCGACTCCACTTTCCCACCTTATCCCCATAACCCTCGATCCCCTTACTGAGTCAAAATCTGTCTGTCTCCGCCTTGGACATACTTAACGCCCCAGCCTCTACAGCCCTCTGTGGTGAAGAGTTTAGAATGGCATCGAGGCCTTTTAGCTAAGATGCAAATGAGGTCAAGCACTGGAGGTGATGTGGTGCCTACTCCAATCAGCTTGGATCATGTGGATCAAACCCAAGACAGGAAGAGTCCAGCGTGTCTTGTCAGCTTGGATCAGGAATGTCTCGCAGGTTGAGACTTTGAATTGGACTTTGCATTTGATTTGGATGTAGCTTAAAAAACAGTATTCCACAGATTCAGTCTCCTCAGAGAAGAAATTCCTCCTCATCTCTGTCTTAAATGAGCGACCGCTTACTCTGAGATGATGCCCTCTGGTCCCAGTCTCTCCCACAAGGGGAAACAACCTCTGTGTCTACCCTGCCAAGACCCCTGAGAATCCTACATCTCTCGAGGCAACCTCTTGTTCTTAACTCCAGTGAGGCACAACCTACTCAATCTCTCCTCATAAGAAAATCCCTCCTCACCTGAAATCAACCTACTAAATGTTCTCTGGACTGTCTCTGGTGCCAGTGTATCCTTGCTGAGATAAGGGGTTCAAAATATATGATTTAATTCCAATTTTTTTTACTGTAAACTTTTGTATTTCAAGCTTCTGAGGGGTCTTAGCAAGGTGGATGTAAAGAGGGTAGTTTCGCCTGTGGGAGAATCTGGAACTAGAGAGCAGTGCTTAAAACTAAAGGGGTCGCTCGTTTAAGATTGAGATGAGGAGAAATCCTTTCTCAGTGAGTCTCTGGAGCTCTCTTCCTCCAAAGGCAGTGATATTGGGGGCAGGCAGAAGGGAAGGATTGAGGTTCCAATCAGATCAGCCATGACCTTATTGAATTGCGAAGTAGGTTCGAGGGGCCTGCCCCTGCTGGTAAAGTTGGATTCTGACCGTTATGTTGCCGAGTTTGCTCGGAAGTGTAGAGTTTGAAATATTTATGCAGTGTGTCAGCTGCGAAATACTGAGACGCACCTTTTGCACACGTGTCAATCTGTTAAACATCAAAAATAGGAGCTGGAGTAGACCATTCAGCCCTTCGAGCCTGCTCCACCATTCATTATGATTGTGGCTGATCATCCAACTCAACAGCCTCAAGCGCTCTTCTTCCCACCACCCCCTCCCCAATATCCTTTGATATATCAGGATACGTGAAGCTACATTTAATTCCTTGCTGAATACTTTCAGTGTTTTGACCTGAACTATTTCCCGTGGTAATGAATTCCACAGGCTCTGGGTGGAGAAATGGCTCCTCATCTCCGTCCTAAATGGTCTACTTTGTATCCTCAGACGGTGACCCCTGGTCTGGGCATCCCCACCATCGGGAACGTCCTCTCTGCATCCACCATGACTAGTCCTGTTAGAATTGTGTAGGCTTCTATGAGATGCCCCCATCTCATTCTCCTGAACTCCAGCGAATACAATCCTGAGTCCCTTTGTAGGTCAGTCCCGCCATCCCAGGAATCAGTTTGGTAAGTTGACCCAAGTCTCTGCCCACTTCATGGTCCCATCTCTGCCTTTTCAGCAAAGCTTTCTATTCCTTTTTCTCTCATATACTCTAGTTTCCTCTTTTGAAAGCATCTTGGCTAAATATCTCTCCTGCTTTATGACCCTGCTGTACATATCCATTTTTCACCCACTTTTGGCCAGATGTGACTTGGTGGCAGATTGCATTTGATTACACCCTTGTGGAGTACCGTGAGCCGTCAAACAATGAAGGTGCTGTAGAAATGCAGGCCATACAGTCGTGGGGGTCACTGAAGGCGCAGGAGGAGGTTGTTTGGCCCATCAGCTCCCTGCAGAACAGTCCAGTCAGTCTCGCTGGGTCTGGCTATCCTGCAGCTCTGCACGTTTAATTCCTCCCAAGGACCCATCCAATTTCCTCTTGAAATCATTGGTCATTTCTTCCACTCCTAAACATAGGCAGTGAGCTCCAGGCCATTGCCACCTGCTGCAAGTAAAGAAAAAGTTCTTGTGCCCCTGCTTAGACCTCTTGTCATACAATCCTACAATGCAGAAGGAGGCCATTCAGCCCATTGAGTTTGCACTGACTACGATCCCACCCAGGGCTTATTCCTGTCACCCCGTATATTTCCCCTGACATGGTCAATTTTAGCATGGCCAATCAACCTTAGCCACGCATCTTTGGACTGTGGGAGAAAACCCGAGCACCCGGAGGAAACCCACGCAGGCACGGGGAGAACACGCAAACTCCACACAGGCAGTGACCAAGCCGGGAATCGGCCACTGTGCCACTATGTTGCCCTTTGTACTGGAATTTCCATTTCCGACTTGCCCTTCTATTCCAGCCGGCAATTGCAATCATCCTCTCTGCTCCCGTCTCCGGGTTTGGTATCTTTCACCCAGTTTGAAGTTTTTTTTTCCCCCCGTGTTCCAAATATCAAGCCGTTTGCCTTATGGTAAAGGAAAGCGGTGACCCTCTAAACGAAGTATTAAGTCACAAACGGCCTCATGTTTAACGTGGTTTATCGGGATGCCATCAGATTGTTTCATTGTGAGCGTTCTCCGCTGTGTGCCATATTTAAGTGGTGCTAAAATTTATTTTCTGCTACCTCTGGTTGGTATTGCCCGCAGCCTGTGTTGTGTGGAACAATGAGCAGGCTGTTGTACGGGATTGAAGTGCTCTGTATAACAGCAGCTGTGTGATGCTGGTCTACTGGGAGAAGTTATGGCTGGCATCTGTCCCGAGTGTGTTTAACTGCATTTCATCCGTCGAATCGCTCGACAGCTGAACCTGTTTGTGGGACACGCCAGCGCCATTTCTTCATTTAAGTAGTTGCATGCGTTTTCGGAAGTAATTTTCAGGTTTGAGTATGGCGTTGGGCTCATATTTGATTTATTGTCACGTGTATCGGGCTATAGTGAAATGTATTGTTGCGCGCTATACAGACCAAGTATCTCATACATGAAGCACACGGGAGAGAAGGCGAGACTGCAGAATGTAGCATTACAGTCATAGGGTGTAGAGAAAGATTAACTTAGTGCAAGGTTGGTCCATCCAAAAGTCTGATGGCAGCAGGGAAGAAGCTGTTCTTGAGTCAGTTGGTGTGTGACTTCAGACTCCCATCCATTGACTCTGTCTACACTTCCAGCTGCCTCGGCAAAGCAGCCAGCATAATTAGGGACTCCAGACATTCTCTCTTCCACCTTCTTCCATCAGGAAAAAGATACAAAAGTCTGAGGTCACGTACCAACCAACTCGAGCAGCTTCTTCTCTGCTGTTGTCAGACTTTCGAATGGACCTACCTCGCATTAGCTTGATCTTTCTCTACACCCTAGCTATGAGTGTAACACTACATTCTGCGCTCTCTTTTCCTTCTCTATGAACAGTATTGCACGCAAGAAGCAGTGCTTTTCACTATGTTAATACAAGTGACAATAATAAATCAAAACTTGGGCTTTAAAACACTTGAGAAATCGCAAAGTAATGAAAGGCAGGATATAAATACAAGATAGCACTGCTGTCTCACGGAGCCAAGGACCTACATTCTAATACAGGCTTGGGTGACTGTGTGTGGCGTTTGCACATTCTCCCCGTGACTGCATGGGTTTCCTCTGGATTCTCCAGTTTCCTCCCACGTTCTGAAACGTACGCAGGTTAGGTGAAATGGGCATGCTGAATTGACCCTTAGTGTCCAGGTTGGATGGATTGGCCATGGTAAATGCTCAGGGAAAGGGTGGAGGGGAGGGCCTGGGTAAGAGGCCCTGTCGAGAGTTGGTATGGACGCGATGGGCAGAATGGCCTCCTTTTGCACCGTAGGGATTCCACGATTCTAAGCTCATTTGCCCCTGTTAGAGAAATATCATCTTCAGAATGTCCGCCAGGGTTGCTTGCCTCTGTCATTGACTTCTGCACAAAATGCTTTTGGCCTGTGAGAAGGGTGACGAGGCCCAGGCTGCAGTGTAAGTTGCAGCAGTACCCTTCCGGCGGGCTGGCTGTGACTGAGTGTGAGCGACCTGCTTTGCGAAGAGTTGGCCCTGTGTGTCCCTGGTTGCCAGCGGCAGGTTCACCCCGGGTCGGGTGGGGGGAGCGAATTGACGGTCACTTGGCTGAGTGATGTGAGTGAACGCGGGTTTACTGTTGTTGCTGCCGGGCAGACTCGGGTCTCTGTTTCGTGTCGTCCAGCCTCGGCACTGAGTTGTCTGCCAGTTGGTCAGCGCTGTGGTTCAGGAAGACGGTGTCATATCAAAAGCATCTTTGAGAGAATTTGGCTGTTTGGTTAATCGGGTAAAGCACTTTCACATTGCTACACAACAGGTGCAGCAAGAAGGGATCAAATATAAGCAGAGAGAACGACTGCTACTGTTCAGAGTTATCCCATATGCCTTTTGTTGAGGGACAGCCAACTGTGTTTTGAATTTCAGACAGTGTTCCATCTCTCTCTCTCTCTCTCTCTCTCTCTCTCTCTCTCTCTCTCTCTCACTTCCCCTCCCCCTTGTTGTCTTGCTATCTGCCTTTCTTTTTGTCTGTGCCTGTCTACCCCCCTGACTCTAAAACAAGAAAAGAGGGGGGGAAAAAAGAACAAGGAATCCTGCAGTGCAGAAAGAGACCATTCAGCCCATCGAGTCTGTACCCGCTCTCAAACAGCACCTTATCCAGACCTATGCACGCACTCACTCACCCCATCCTATCCCTTTCACCCCTTCACGTTTACCATGGGGAATCCAGCTAACCTCGGATTGTGGGAGGAAACCCATGCAGACACGGGGAAAATGTGCAAACTCCACACAGACAGTAATCCGGGCTGGGGATCGAACCTGGTGCTGTGAGGTGGTAGTGCTAACCACTGTGCCACCCTCCTCTTTCTGCCCATCTCTGCTAGTTCTCTCTCTTTTTTCTCTCTCTCTTTCTCTTTTTTTTTCCTCTTCTCTTTCTTTCTTTTTCTCTTTTTTTTTCTCACCTTTTATCTCTCTACCTGTGTCTCTGTGTCTGGGCTACCTTTGAACGTGTCTCGGGATTGCATGGGGAGCGTCGTTCTAGATTTTATTCTCCAGCCTCTGGTCTGCAATATCTTTTAAAAAGCTCTCTGATGTTGAGGTAAAATGGAAAACTATTGGGTTCAACCCAAAACTAGATTAAGTACATTTGTCAGCACTGGCAGTGCCTGGGTACCAAGTCATTCGTCATGTCAAGGGCTGTGAGATGCCCGGAGAGATGGGTGGATGATTATTTGTTTTGTGGACATTCCAGACCTTCTCCAGATGCAGACACACAAACACATGTTTTAAAAAAAGTGCACATTTTTAAAAAAAGAAATCTTATTTCACTTGGGAATGAATGTGAATTTTGTAACGTGTTCATCGTTTGGTGGAGTCCGTTTTGTTAATGAGGTGATTATGTAATTGAACTCCAATAGGAAGTCATTCACTGTTTTAAAACTCTCTGCATTCAGTGACTCGCAGGAAGCCATTGAGTGTTCCTGTCATTTCTCATTTCCTGTCCGATCTCCTCCTCCTCCTCCTGAAAGTCTCCTTACCCAGTGGCCTGTTTCACGAGCTGTTGATGGATCTAGTTACAGCTTTTGGTTTGGCTACCTGTGGGGAAACGTGGTAATCAAAACTCTGCAACCTGTAACCCCTTTTCATTTATATCTTCCCCGCTCCAGACTCGAACGAGAAATTAAACCCCCCTTCTCCCCACCCCGCCAACCTTCCCGTGAACTGCGGACGATGTGATGATCATGGTGCTGTATGTGGGAACTGCCTGTGCGTGACTAGGGCACCGTGTTTTCCTGTGTGCCCGGGTTTGGAGAAGCTGTAACTGCGCTTGCCCCTGTATTACACATAACCGACTACACGCACAATGCTTAATCCCCAGTGATATCCTTTCTCCCTTACGCAGGAGATAGGCATGACGTGGAGTTGCCGGTGTTGGACTGGGGTGGGCACAGTAAGAAGCCTCGCAACACCAGGTTAAAGTCCAACGGGTTTATTTATCAACACGAACTTTTGGAACACTGCTCCTTCATCAGGTGAGTATCGTGATTCCGAGTAAACCTGTTGGACTTTAACCTGGTGTGGCGAGACTTCTTACTGTCATTTGTTGTGAACCACTGTGCCTCTAATTTACTTATTGCTATGCCATGATGTTTGTAGTCCTCCCATTCCTATCATCAGCAATGTCCATTCCTTGTAGATATGGGGGTGGTATGGTGGTGCAGTGATTAGTGCAGCTACCTCACAGCACCAGGGATCCAGGCTCAATTCCGGCCTTGGATCATTCTCTGTGTGGAGTTTGCATGTCCTCCCCATGTCTGCATGGGTTGCCTCGGGTGCTTTGGTTTCATCCCACAGTCCAAACGTGCAGGTTAGGTGGATTGGTCATACTAAATTGCCCCATAGTGTCCCTAGATGTGTAGGTTAGGAGGAATTAGTGGGAGTGGGGCAAACAACATTGGAGAATTCTGACCAGTGTAATGATGGGGGCTGGTCACTATTATATTGGGTACGGTTTGTGGGACTGTAACTGACTGACCCTCAAGGCTGAGCAAATCTGGAACCTGTCAAGTTTACTTATTAGTGTCACAAATGGGCTTACATTGACGCTGCAATGAAGTTACTGTGAAAATCCCCTAGTCGCCACACTCCAGCGCCTGTTCGGGACAATGCAGCTAACCAGCATGTCTCTCAGATGGGGAGAAAACCCACGGAGACACGGGGAGAATGTGCAAACTCCACACAGACAGTGACCCAAGCCGGGAATCGAACCAGAGCCCCCTGGCCCTGTGAGACAGCAACAATGACACTGTGCCACTACCTGCTTATTGCAGGCAGCATGGTTAAAAACCAAACTGCCCTCCATGCCAGTGTCTCTCCCCACCCCTGGCTAAGGGGGAAATGTGTGTGCGCGTGCACAAAGACGTCTCTGCATTGCCGTGAGGCGCTGTCGAGAGCTGCCTTCGCTGCATGTTGCTGGTGGGACATCCTGGAGTTGCTGTGAAAGGTGCTATGGAAATCTGGTGCGATGTGCAATGCTGAACTGAGGCCTGGATGCTGCTGAATGGGCTGGACCTTCAAATTAGGGAAATAAATTGGCAGTGATGGGCAGATTATTCTGCTAGATCATTGCTTATGAGCGATGTGGAGCACATTAGCCAAACTTATTAAAGCAGCAAAAGCCTCATTAGAGAACACTCTTTATAAATCTTCACTGGGGCACTTAAATAACTGGAAAATGGATATTTTTATATTCCTCCTGTCATGTGTTTTTGCACTTGCTGCTTTTCATATTCCTGTCCATTGGGAATGTACGTGGAGTGTTTATTGGCACCAGCAGTGTATAAACTCCTCACTGGCTCACTAATGGCAGTCGTTAAGTTAATGATGAGTCGCACGCTGTGATGCTTTGTATTTTAACTATTTTGGAGATTTTTCTGTGATGCATTTGGGATCGAAGCTCCCAATTCTTGGCACTTACAGTTGTATGGGTAAGATGGGTATAGAGGGATATTGGCCAAACGTGGGCAATTGGAACTAGCTGAGGGGTTAAAGAAATGGGCAGCATGGACAAGTTGGGCCGAAGGGCCTGTTTCTATGCTGTAAACCTCTGATTGTGTAGGAGAGGGGTGGTGTTCTTGGTCTAATGTCACAACGGCTCTTGCATCTCTCAAACTTGCACAGGGTATCCGTATCTCTGTGCAAAATCACGGGGCATCCCATAGTCTCTCCAAGTCAATTACTTATTTGAAATACATTAATGTTCGCCAACGTGCCCATTTTTGTGGCATCCAAATTGGAACACAGCACAGCAAGAGAAATGACCAGAAAATGCATAGTGGTTAACACTGCTGCCTCACAACAACCCGGCTTTGATTCCCAGCTTGGGTCATTGCCCGTATGGACCCCCGTGTCTGCGTGGGTTTCCTCCGGGTGCTCCGGTTTCCTCCCACGGTCCAAAGATGTGCTGGTTAGGGGGTTGCCCATGCTAAATTGCCCCTTCGTGTCAGGGGGACTTTTTGTGTTATGGGAATAGGGCCTGGGTGGGATTATGGCCAGTGCAGACTCGATGTGGCGGCTTTGGAGAGGGTACAGAAAAGGCTTGCCCGGTATGGAGGGCATTCTCTGAGGAGAGATTGGAGAAATTTTTGTTTTCGCTTGAACATCGGAGACTGAGGGGCGACCTGATAGAAGTTTACAAAAATTAAGAGGCGTGGATAGTGGGAGTCTTTTTCCCTGGGTAGAAATGTCAATTGCTAGGGGACATACTTCTTAAAGTAAAAGGTGTAAAGTTTAAAGGAGACAATAGCAAGGTTTAAGAGGCAGCTTGACAGATCCGTGAATAGGCAGGGAATAGAGGGATACGGACCACCTAGAGGACTATGTGGCCTGTAGTTTAGAAAGGCATCATGTGTTGGTGCAGGCTTGATAGGCCAAAAGGCCTGTTTCTTGCTGTACTGTTGTTTGAAGCCACCCAAGGCCACCTATTAGGAAAACAAAAGGTAATTTTTCAGGAGGGTCTTAGATTGGGAAAGAAAGACAAAGGCTTCGGAAGGGAGTTTCAGAGCTTGGGGCCCAGGCAACAAAGGCACAATGGAGCGGTTAAAATAGAGGGTGCGCAAGAGGCCAGAGTTAGAGAAGGGCGGATAACTTATTGTAGAACTGAAGGAGGCTGCGGAGACGGTGAACAGTCCGCATTGCTGAATTGGAATGATTCTCAAACAGTGAAACCAACGCCAGCATGTGAAATAGTTCCAAGGATAGAGAGCCACGTACAAGATCATGAATGTCCCGATTGGCCTTAGGGAGATGAGCCCTGGATTCCTCAGGAGATTGGGAGGGGGAGGAGTGTTAGTGGCCTTATGGAATACCCGTAAACTCTGACACCAAAAGCAACTTTATATTGCCTTCCACTCGAATAGCTGAGGGGCATTGTTGTACATGTTGTTTTTTTGTCCTGGATACAACTGAATGGTGATTGAGGAAGGCTGAAATCCTGCCAACTCTGGGTAAATCTGCTCTGTAGGTAGCCTGTCTGGTTTATTATTACCAACGGCTAGACAACGTTGGAAATGTGCAAGTTGCTGATCGAGTGTGTAAACTGGGAACCTTGTGTTTGAATAGACCCACATTCTATATCCATACGCACGCTGCTATAGATATATGTACATATATGTATGTGCATGTGTGTGCGCCATATATGTGAACAAAGAGCAATACAGCACAGGAACAGGTCCTTTGGCCCACCAACCCAGCCCAGTAAGCAGATTCTATCTCTTGGTTCGCCTCCTGTTCATGTGTCTATCAAGATACACCCTGAATGTTGCTAATGTGCCACTTCCACCACGGCAGTGTGTTCCAGGCACCAACCACCCTCTGTTTCCCCACACAACTCCCCTAAACTTATCACCTTAAAAAAAAATGTAAAGTTTATTTGTTCGTCGCAAGTAGCCTTACATTAACACTACAATGAAGTTACTGTGAAAATCCCCTAATTGCCATACTCCGGTCCCTGTCCGGGTACGCTGAGGGAGAATTTGGCATGGCCAATTCACCTACCCAGCACGCCTTTAGGACTGCGGGAGTAAACCCACGCAGACATGGGGAGAACGTGCTGACTCCACACAGTCACCTGGGCCAGGAATTGAACCCGGGTTCCCTGGCGTTGAGGCAGCAGTACTCACCACTGTGTGCCGCTCCGTGTCTCAACTTAAACCTGTGCCCTTTCATTGTTACACGTACACACACTATAATATAGAAACATAAAAGATAGCAGCAGAAGGAGGCCATTCAGCCCTTCGAGCCTGCTCTACCATTCATCACGACCATGGCTGATCGTCCCACTCAATAGCCTAATCCTGCTTTCTCCCCATAACCTTTGATCCCATTCGCCCCAAGTGCTATATCCAGCTACCTCTTGAATACATTCAATGTTTTGACATCAACTACTTCCTGTGATAATGAATTCCACCACTCTTTTTGGGTGAAGAAATGTCTCCTCACCTCCATCCTAAATGGTCTACCCTGAATCCTCAGACTGTGACCCCTGGTTCTGGACCCCCCCCCCCCCCCCCCCCCCCAATGGGGAACATCCTCCCTGCATCTACCTTGTCTAGTCTTGTTAGAATTTCATAAGTCTCTATGAGATCCCCCCTCATTCATATGAACTCCAGCGAGAACAATCCTAACCTAATCCATCACTCCTCATACATAGGCACACAAATTTTATATAAAGACTCTCATTTCTACTTGTGTAATTGCATATACACCTATAATATCGGTACACAGACCCAAGTGCACCAAGTTTATATCTACATTCACTAGCTACACATACAATGGGGTGGCACGGTGACACAGTGGTTAGCACTGCTGCCTCATGGTGCCAGGGACCTGGCTTCGATTCCTGCCTTGAGTCGCTGCCTATGTGGAGCTTGCACTTTCTCCCCATGTCTGCATGGGTTCCCCCCCCCCCCCGGGTGCTCTGGCTTCCTCCCACAGTCTGAAAGACGTGCTGGTTAGGTGGATTGACCCGAAAAAGGAGTGTGGCGACTAGGTAACTTCATTGCAGCGTTAATGTCAGCCTTACTTGTGCCTAATAAATAAACTTTTTATTTTTTAACAATGTGCTTGCACCTGTACATCGGTATATAATACACACACACACGTGCAGCCCCTTCTAACACTGCAGTGCCATGTGTGCTGTTGGAACTTTTGTGGCCCAATCCTTTGTCTTGTTTAAAAGCTTTGATGAATTGCCCAAAGTCTTGTCCTCCCTTTGTCGAGTGTGGGTTTGTCTGGACGAGTGGGATGGAGGAGAGATGGGGAGAGGAGTACGCGTTTTGTTCACGTTTCCAGTGTAGCGATCTTTTGTCTGGCAGTCTCTCTTTAGTGGCACCTGGTTTCTGCTTCATTCAAATCTGCGGAGGCAGCGTAATGCGTTACAGATTAAGTGGGAAAGTGTGTCTCTCCGGGAGCCATTGCCGATTGATTCGCTACTGTTCAGCGAAGACTGGTAATAAGGTTGCAGGGAAGGGGGTGGGGGTGAGCAGTTTAGAACATTACAGCGCAGTACAGGCCCTTCGGCCCTCGATGTTGCGCTGACCAGTGGAACCAATCTGATGACCCTCTAACCTAAACTATTCCAATGTTATCCATATGCCTATCCACTGACCATTCGAACGCCCTTAAAGTTGGCGAGTCCACAACTGCTGCAGGCAGGGCATTCCACACCCTTACTACCCTCTGAGTAAAGAACCTACCTCTGACATCCGTCCCATAATTAAGGCTGTGCTTTCAGGAGAAACCATCTCACGATGGTATTGTGGGTGTATTGCCTGCGCAGGAAACCACTCTGACCATAAAGCTTCTCAGATGTGTTGTTTGAGAGAGATTTATCTCCCGTTTCTCACTGCCTTGCTTTCACACGTAGTTAACGTGTCTGCTGTTTGAAACCTGGTGCCGACAGGGCGGGATGTGTCCAACAAAGCTCCCTGATCGAGGTGTCAACGTGAGAGATTGTAAAAAATGTTTTATTTTGTCCGATTTCAGAATCGGGTCTCCTTATCTAAGAAGGGATACGCTCTCTTGCCACAGAGGGAGTGGAACAGAGCTAGGCCTTTTAATTCACTCATGGGACATGGGTGTTGCTGGCTGGCCAGCATTTATTGCCCATCCTGAGTTGGTTAGCACTGCCCCCTCACAGCATGGAGACCTGGATTCAATTCCGGCCTCGGGTCACTGTCTGCGTGGAGACTGCATGCTCTCCCCGTGTCTGCGTGGGTTTCCTCTGGGTGCTCCCGTTTCCTCCGGTCCAAAGATGTGAGAGTTAGGTTGATTTTGGCCATGCTAAATTGCCCTTTCGGTGTTGGGGATTAGCAGGGTAAATATGTGGGGTTTCGGGAATAGAGCCTTGGTGGGATTGTGGTTGGTGCAGACTCAATGGATATAATGGCTGCCCCCTGCACTAGGGATTCTATGATTCCTGGGATACGCAGATTGGCTGTGTTAAATTGCCCTATAGAGTCGGGGTGGGGGGCAGGTTTTAGCAGGATAAGTATTGGAGTTCTGGTTGAGATTGTTGGCGGTGTAGGTTTGTTGGGCTGAATGGCCTCTTTCTGTACTGTAGGGATTCTGTGAATAATCCATGGGATTGCTGGATTTTCTCCTGGGGAGACTGGGCCTGGATTCTCAAGTGTTTGAAGAATGAGAAATGAACTCAGTGGCATTTGTAGGGTTGATGTGGTTGGATGCTTCCCCTGGCTGGTGAGCTCTCTACCTCAGAGGCTGGTGGAAGCTCAGTCAACAAGCACATTCAAAGCAGAGGTCAACAGATTTCTAAATACCAATTCTGTCATGAACCCACACACCCTGGACATTCTCTCTTCCACCCCCTTCTGTCTGGAAAAAGGTACAAAAGTCTGAGGTCACGTACCAACCAACTCAAGAACAGCTTCTTCCCTGCTGCTGTCAGACTTTTGAATGGACCTACCTTTCTCCACACCCTAGCTATGACTGTAATGCTACATTCTACACACTCCTTTCCTTCTCTATGAACGGTATGCTTTGTCTGTTTAGAGCGCAAGAAACAATACCTTTCACTGTTAATACATGTGACAATAAATCAAATATGGGGGCAGTGAAGAAAATTGACTGAGGTGTATTATCAGTCACGATCTGTTGAATAGTTGATAGGCTGAATCATAGAATCCTGACAGTGCAGAAGGAGGCCATTCAGCCCACCGAGGCCATTCGGTCCATTACTATGTACAGTTCTGGTCTCCCTATTACAGAAAGAATATTATTGAGTGCAGTAAAGATTTACTCAGATGCTGCCGGGGCTTGATGGCTTGAGTTACAAGAGAAGGTTGGATAGACTGGGACTTTTTTCTCTGGAGCATAGCAGGCTTCCAGGTGATCTTATAGAGGGGTATAAAATGATGGGCATAAATCAGCTAGATAGTCAACATCTTTTTCCCAAAGGTACTGGCGTCTAAAACTAGAGGACATAGCGGAGAGATACAAACGGATCCCGAGAGGCCGTCTTTTCAGCACCACTGCCCTGCCCCGTACTTACCCTGCAAATCTACCTAACCTACACATCTTGGGACATTAAGGGGCAATATATTTTGTGGAATTCCTACGGTATATACGGAGGTCATTTGGCCCATTGAGTCTACACCGACTCTCTGACAAAGTGTCTTTTAACCAGGCCTTTTTCCCCATCCTATCCCCATAACCTCATGTATTTATTCCACTAGTCCCCCAGCCTACACATCCTGAAGCACAAAGGGGCAATCTAGTATGGCCAATTGGACTTTGGGAGGAAATCCACGCAGACGTAGGGAGAATGTACAAACTCCGCACAGTGACCCAAGCCAGGAATTGAACCTGGGTCCCTGGCTCTGAGAGGCAGCGGTGCTAACCACTGTGCCACCCTGTTCCTGCTCCTTTTTTCTTCAAAGCTGGCTGCAGTCTCCCCAGTGATGCACCGAGCGAAACTCGGGTCTGTAGTTCTGTGCCTGGAAATGAGAGGAGCCCCAGTCTCCTTCATGGAAGTTGTGAATTTGAATTCAGTTGGTTCCTATGGATAAGAAAGTAAACGGAACAAAGCTGGAATGATTATCTGTGAAGATGCTGGATTGTCAATTGAAAACCCATCTGGTTCGCCAATGCACTCTTTCTAGGGAAAGAAATCTGCCATCTTTGCCCTGTCTGGCCTCCCTGTGATGCACACAACCTGCAACGTGGTTGCCTCGTAAACAGTTCTCTGCAATGACCTAACAATGAGTTAACTCAAATGATTTAGTATTGTCACTGCATTAGTATACAGTGAAAGTATTGTTTCTTGTGTGCAATACAAAGCATACCGTACATAGAGAAGGAAAGGAGAGAATGTAGTGTTAAAGTCATAGCTAGGGTGTAGAGAAAGATCAACTTAATGCGAGGTAGGTACATTCAAAAGTCCAACACCGGCATCTCCCCATCATTCAAAAGTCTGGCAGCGGGGAAGAAGAAGCTGTCCTTCAGTCGATTGGTACGGGTCCTCAGACTTTTGTATCTTCTTCCTGATGGAAGAGAGAATATCCGGGGTGCGTGGCTTTCTTGATTATGCTGGCTGCTTTTGCCGATGGATAGGAGGCTGGTTTGTGCGATGGACTGGGCTTCATTCACAACCTTTGGGGCTACAAATGGGCTGCAGGGATTTACACTTGGGGGTGGGTGATCAATGCTGACCTTACCATTTCAGAAGTTAACAAAAAACAAACTTCAGCAACCTTCTTCAAAGGTTATTCTGAATATGAGAGGCGGCGTGTTAGTGACTGTCAGCATGGGCAGGGAAGAGCGAGAGGGTTGTCCAGACGTTGTGCTGTCCTGTCCTGTAGTGTGAGGTTTAAAATCGACCCGAGTAGGTTGCCGGCAGTGTGCACGCCCTCGTTTTAATTGTAGAGGAATATTGAAATTGTCCCACTGGCTTTTGGCCCAATTCATTGTGCAGTATCTGGGTTCCAGCCTTCCTGGTGAAGGGTTGGGGGTGGTGGGATAGGCATTTGGAAATGGTGGGGGGGGGCGGTGGTGTGGTGGGCAGCAGGGAAGAGGAGATATTTGGTGGCAAGCCGCCCATTGAGGTGAAAGAATAAAGCAAGCCAGTGATGGTGGAATGATTTTGGTTGCCATGGCAATGTGGCCTACTTGTGCTCTAAGCCATGCAATGCCTGCGATTTAATCGGTTGTGGAACTCCTGTGTGTGTGTGTTTTTTTTTGCCTTTGATTGCCTGTGATTGTTGGCTAGCCTGTCATCAAATAGTAGGCACCCTACGTCAAATCTCTTTTTTTTTATTAGAGGAGAGATCACTTCTTTCAGAGTGGGTTTGGTTAGGACTACAGTTGGAAAGGTGGCTTACGGTATCTGGATTTATTCTACTGACCATTTTAGCCCAACTGGTGTTTCTGTTCCATTTATGAGCTGCCACCTCTCACCTCTGTCTCACCTCCATCTACATATATCCTTCTACCCCTTCCTCCCTGGTGCTTATCCAGATTCTCCTTAAATACAGCGATACGTTTGCTCCAGCACACCCTGTGTTGGCAAGTTCCGCATTCTCAGATGGAAACGCAAAGGGTAGATTTGATTCCCGGCCATACCGTTTAAAATGAAGGGAATTCAGGCATTTTTATTAAGTGGAGTGGGGGGGGGGGGAACGTCTCTCATTGTTTGCTGTGTCTTGGACTAACACAGCTGTTGCTTTGGACCTCCTTCACCCCACCTCCCCCCTCCCCCAACCACAGCGACTGCTACCCCCAGTATTCCTTTTGAAATGGTATTTGGTGTCAGTGGTTTAATGAGGTTACATAAAGCCTAGACTGTGGAAATGCCACCCATTGTTAATGGACATTTCCAAACAATAGAATGTGCAAAAGCAACTCTTATCAGTTTCAGCACCATGATCGTGTATTAGCCATTGTCTGTTCTCCCCCTGCCCCCCACCCAACTATGCTATCATCGTGGCAGCTTTATGATGTTGATTTATCTGGCGATGAATTTCGCTATGTAGACAATAGTTTGTATTTACGTAGTGCCCTCTGTAAGTTTAAGTTTATTCATTTATTGTCACAAGTAGGCTTACATTTAACACCGATATAGAAAGGATATTATTAAACTAGAAAGAGTACAGAAGAGGTTTACTAGGATGCTACCGGGTCTTGATGGTTTCAGTTATAAGGAGAGGCTGGATAGACTGGGACTTTTTTTCCCTGGAATGTAGGAGGCTGAGGGGTGACCTTTTGTAGAGGTCTATAAAATAATGAGGGGCACAGATCAGCTAGATAGTCAATGTCTTCTCCCCTACCTTTTTAGGAATCTAAAACTAGCAGGCATAGGTTTAAGGTGAGAGGAGAAAGATAGAAAAGGATCCAGAGGGGCAATTTTTTCACACGGAGGGTGGTGAGTGTCTGGAACGCGCTGCCAGAGGTGGTGGTAGAGGCGGGTACAATTTTGTCTTTTGAAAAGCATTTAGACGGTTACATGGGTAAGCTGGGTATCGACGGATATGGGCCAAAGGTGGGCAATTGGGACTAACTTTAAATGTTCTCTTAAAAAGAAGGGCAGCAATGGGCAAGTTGGGCTGAAGGGCCTGTTTCCGTGCTGTAAACCTGCCTTTAAAGATTTGAATTTTCCAACTTTGAGTAAAATCCTTAAGGATTTGCGCAGAGAATATTAGGAATGTTTACCAGGTGAGTACGGGGATGGTGATGAAATAGATTTGAAACTGAATAGAGTGTAACTCGCTCTTCCCTCATGATGAACTTGCTTGTTGACTGAATTAATATTGGTGACTCACTCTGTACACTGCAGATAACTGGTGTATTTATGTTGCTGATTCATTCTACTGCTACTGTGTAAACTATGATTTATCTAGTAGAGTGGGTTCTATATTCATATTATCTGCTTTGATTTATTCTTGTCACGTATTGGGAGCCAGCAAACAACAGTATTGTTTCTTGCACGCTACACAAACATGGCACATTGGTCATAGTGAAGGAGAGGAGAGGCTGCGGAATGTAGTGTTACAGTCATAGGTAGGGTGGAGAGAAAGATCAACTTAATGCGAGGTAGGTCCATTCAAAAGTCTGGCAGCAGCAGGGAAGAAGCTGTTCTCAAGTTGGTCGGTACGTGACCTCAGACTTTTTCCCCGACGGATGAAGGTGGAAGAGAGAATGTCCGGGGTGCGTGGGGGTCCTTGATTACGCTGGCTGCTTTGCCGAGGCAGTGGGAAGTGTAGACAGAGTCAATGGGTGGGAGGCTGGTTTGCGTGATGGATTGGGCCATTTCCTTGTTGACACTAAGTCTGTTCACCCATCACCCCTGCCTCCTCATGGTCCACTGTCTGGCAATACTTGGATTAAGATTTGTTTTGCTGTTTCCTAAACCCTCCATGACTTCATCTCTCCCTGTCTCTGCAATCTCCTCCTCCAGCCCCTCGACTCCAAGATCTGCACGCCCCCTCCAATTTTGAGCTTGGCTGATTTCCCTCCCTTGACTGTTGGTCAGGTTTTCAGTGAGCAGCCTGGGCTTGGAGCTCTGCTATTCCCTCCCGAAACCTCTCCTGCCTCTTTCTCTTTAGGATGCCCTTTTCCCAGTTTGGGTGAATGTCTGGATGGAGTCTGCACGTTCTCCCCATGTTTGCGAGGCTTTCCTCTGGGTGCTCCGGTTTCCCCCCACAATTGAACGCAAGCCCCCGGCGCCATGAGGCAGCAGTGCTAATCACTATGCCACAGGCTACACTAGTTAGACTCTTGTTCAGATCAGCCATGATCTTATTGAATGACGGGGCAGGCTCAAAGGGCTAGATGGCCTACTCCTGCTCCTATTTCTTATGTAGACCTCAGCTGGAATATTGTGTACAGTTCTGGGTGCCACACTATAGCAAGGGTGTGAACGCATTGAGAGTGCGGAAGAGGTTTACTGGACAAAGTTTAAAGTTCATTTATTAGTGTCAGAGGTAGGCTCACATTAACACTGCAATGAAGTTTCTGTAAAAAAAAAAAATCCCCTAGTTGCCACTCTCCCGCACCTGTTTGGGTACACTGAGGGAGAATTTTGCATGGCCAATGCGCCCTAACCAGCGCAACTTTCAGACTGTGGAAGGAAACCAGAGAGCCCAGAGGAAACCCATGCAGACATGGGGAGAACACGCCGTCCCCACACACACACGATAACCCAAACTGGGAATCAAACTCGGGTTCCTGGCACCGTTAGGCAGCAGTGCGAATCACTGTGCTACCGCGCCACCCCAAGGTGAACCTTGTTACTGGTTGTGGCTAGGTGCAAGACAGCTTCATTTAACTCCAAGGGGTGACGCAATTTGGTGTGGTGGGGGAGGTTGGGTGAGAAGGTTTTTGGAAGGTGCTCTTGCTGTGCGGTTCGTGTTCAGTTTTGAAGCTGCAATCTCCTCTGTCTCCACCGATTTGCGCTGATCATTCTGCTGGAGGAATTATTTCCAACTTGGGTGGAAAGTTTGACAGGGAACAAATATTCCTGATAAGCAAGTGGCTTCAACATTCCTTTCTTCACTACCAGTTAACAGGAGGAAATATAAGTATTGCTGGGACCTGTTCACTCCATCCTACTGTGGGTGGAGTGTGTGTTAAATACAAAATTCACTGCACCTTATGGAATATACAATTAAATATGATTTAAACATCTGTACTTGTATCTACCAGCAGTTCAAATGCAGGGTTAAATTTTACTGACATTGACCATCTCCAACAAGAATGAATCTAATATTCGTGCTTTGACATTCAGTGAATCCCCCACTATGGGGTTACCATTCACCAGAAACTGAGCTAGACCCAGCTGGATAAATGCTGTAGCTACAAGGTCAGAGGCTGGGAATCCTGTGGGGAGTGACTTGCCTCCTGACTTCCCAAAGCCTGTCCATCATCTACAAGATGCAAGTCAGGAATGTACTGGGATACTCTCCACTTGCCTGGATAGCACAACTTCAGTAACACCATCCAGGACAAAACGGGCCACTTTTTCCACTGCCATCTATGTTCACTCCTCTGTGACTGCACAGTAGCAGCCATGTGTACCGTCTACAAGATACACTGCAGCAACTCAACAAGACTCCTTAGGCAGCACCTTTCAAACTCACAACCAGTACCATCTTGAAGGACAAAGGCAGCAGATACTGGGAGCACCACCACCTGGAGGTTCCCTTCCCAGCCATTCTCCATCCCAACTTGGAAATATATCGGCCTTCCTTCACTGTCGCTGGGTCAAATCCTGGAACTCCCTCCCTGACAGCACTGTAGGTGTACCTATACCACATGGTCCACAATGGCTCAAGAAGGCAGCTCACCACCACCACCACCACCACCTCAAGGGCAATTCGGGATGGGCACATCCTATGCACCGAATTTTTAAAAAAAGCTGTGTCTGTGTCACCACTTTGACCAAGCCTTTTCTCATGTCTTTATCTCCTTACGTAGCTCAATGTTGTGTATTGTTTGAGAGTGCCCTGTTGTTATTTTAAAGTTTTAGTCACTAGTAAAGCTTACATTAACACTGCAATGAAATTACTGTGAAATTCCCCGAGTCGCCATACTCCAGTGTCTGTTCGAGTCATTGCGCCTCACCCAACATGCCTTCCCTCCCACATTCTGAAACCGGAGCACCCGGAGGAAACCCACGCAGGCACGGGGAGAACATGCAGACTCCGCACAGACAGTGACCCAAGCTGGGAATCGAACCCGGGTCTCTGGTGCTGTGAGGCAGCAGTGCTAACCACTGTGCCACCGTGAGCGCTGCACAAGTGACTTGTCATTTCAGGGATGCGGTGTCCAGGAAGAGGTCCGACCAAAGTTGGTCATGGTCTGGATTAAAATTGGGTGGAGATGGCTGGAGTGTGAAGGTTTTGTGCAGGATCTCCCTGTACGCTGAGTGCAGCCTTTTCTCTCAGAGCCCCTTCGTACACTGTGTGTTGCTTTTGAGTTGGGGTTGTGTATTAATTGATTGCTGTTCACGTGGTGTTTGATGAGTTTGCTTCTTAACCGCTTGTCCTGGTTTACACAGACGCAGCTGTCTTTGTTAGTTCTCTGCCCCACTCTCCCTGCCCCCCACCCTGTGGTCCCCACTGCCTATTTTCCCCACATTGCTACTGATGTGGCAATTGCTCACCCCAGGAGCTGGGGGGGGGTGCAGAACCGAATAGTTGAAGGATGTCTTTCAAAAGTGGCATTTGATTGACCATTCGGGATGTAAGTGGGGGAGGGGGGGGGTCGGTTGTTGAGGAAAGAATGTGGCTGCCATCGCTCAGTATGAATGGGGTTGTAATGATAACAAAAGGGGCCACATACTGTTCAGTCTCTTTGTCAACATCCAGTGAAGGGTTTCGCAATGTGAATAACCTTTGACCCTCCCATCACTGTATGCAAAAGAGCAGACTGAATGCTGCATTGTTTGTGAACCAGCCCCCTCCCAAACCAAGGACACAGCCCACCATTCCAAGGGGACCGCCTTAATTCCTTCTGTAAAAATAGATGGGAATTTCAGAACGTTGCATTTGATTGTGTTTAATTAGATGTAATTTCTAACACTCTGGCGATGCTGTGGTGCAGGGAGGTAAGGATGCGACCTCAGCATAGCAACTGTTATAGGTCTGAGACTGAAAACATCTTTAAAAAAACACAGAACTGCACTTAAGATCAGTGCTCGATTCACCAAATTATGTCCCAGAGAGAGAAGCTATCTTCTTCTCAAGATGCATATCGTGCATTTTGTCACCATTCCTTGTTCTGCACTATTTTCTCTCTCTCTCTCTCTCTCTCTCTCTCTCTCTCTCTCTCTCTCTCTCTCTCTCTCCCCCTCTCCCCCTCTCTCTTCTTTTTCTCTCTTTTTTTCTCTCTTTCTCTTTTCTCTCTCTTTCTTTTTCTTTCGCTTTCTCTTTTCTCTCTCTTTCTTTTTCTTTCGCTCTCTCTTTCTCTTTTCTCTCTCTTTCTTTTTCTTTCGCTCTCTCTTTCTCTTTTCTCTCTCGTTTTTCTCCTTTTTTTTATATACATCTATCGTTCACGTTCGTCCCAAGTGTGAGTGGTGCTTGTACATTTGAGCCAAACAAAGCCAGGAGGAGAGATGGAGCATGCTGGAAACATAGCAAGCAGGTTTGGGTCAAAACCCTTGCTAACAGCACCATGGATGTATTTACTCTGCATGAATTGCAACCATTTAAGAAAAAACCAGCACCCCCACCCCTGCCACCTTCTCGATGGGCAATAATTACTGGCCTAGCCAGCGATGTTCACATCCCATGAATGAGTTAAGAAAAATCCATCAACAAAATAGATGGCTTGGTCAAAGTGGCAGGTTCAGGTTCAAATCCCGCCACTGCAGATGGTGGAATTTAAATATAATAAAAATATCTAGAATTAAGAATCTACTGCTGACCATGAAACCATTGTCAGAAAAACCCATCTGGTTCACTAATGTCCTGTAGGGAAGGAAATCTGCCCTCCTTACCTGGTCTGGCCTACATCTGACTCCAGAGCCACAGCAATGTGGTTGACTCTTAACTGCCCCCCCCAAGGGCAAATAGAGATGGGCAATAAATGGTGGCTAGCCAGCGACGCCCATGTCCCACGAATGAATTTTAAAAAATGGAATTTAACCCTGAAACACGTGAGGTGATAACACTTCGGGAGGAGTAATTTGAGAAGGAAGTACTCGATGAATGGTAGGACACTGTGGAGTTCTTTAGAGCAAAGGGACTTTGGCGTGTTTGTCCACAGATCTCTGAAGGCGGAAGGGACATGTTAGGCTGGTGAAAAGGCATGTGGGATACTTGCCTTTATCAATCGAGGCACAGATTACAAAAGCAGGGAAGTCATGTTGGAGTTGTATAAAACTTTGAGGCCACAACTGGAGTACTGTGTGTAGTTCTGGTCATTATTGGGAGGATGTGATTGTACTGGAGGAGGTGCGGAGGAGATTCACCAGGATGGAGAAGTTGGGTAGGCTTGGATTGCTTTCCTTGGAGCAGATAGACTGAGAGGCGACCTGATTGAGGGACATGGACAGAATGGATGAGGAGCAGCTGTTCCCCTTAGTTGAAGGGTCAGCCACAGGGGACAGAGGTTCAAGGCGACGGGCAGGAGGTTTAGGGGGGGTGTGAGGAAAAGCTTTTTTTACCCAGAGGGTGGTGATGGCCTGGAATGCGCTTACTGGAAGGGTGATGGAGGTGAGTTGCCTCACATTCTTCAGAAAGTACCTTAATGAGCACTTGGCACATCATAATATCTGAAGTCCATTTTCAGAAGTATCCTCATTCTCTTCCCTTTGGCTTCAGTGTTGTGAATTTTTGGAATTCTGTCTGAAAGCCAGGACACTCAGTTGTTGAATACACTCGAGACTGGATTTTCTGGGCATTGAGGGGCGTGTGGATAGTGCAGGAAGACAGAGCTGGCCCAGAGCATCAGCTAGGATCATATTGGTTGGTGGGGCCTCTGTGTTGTTGGGCGAATGTCTGAAGACCTGATGGCAACGGATGTTCTCCGTATCTGTGTAAGGAACAGTTGGGAAAGGAATTCCCAGGTCAGCAGGATTTGCTCTTTTTTTTGAAAAAGAGTTTGACCTTTGCCCCTCTGTGCCGATGTCTCGATGCTGTTGCAAAACAGCTGTTCCAAGGCTACCGCAAAGAAAATGTTCGGGTTGCAAACTGGCTGGATGCCTGGATATCGTGGTCTGTGATGGCGCTCAGTTGGAAGTTTGTGTCGCCACTGGAGCGATGGGGAGAATGCTCTGGAGATTTGCCCGACTGTCAGCTACAAACTCTCCCTGGCCTCAGTACAGAGAATCACAGAACGACTCGGTAAAGAAAGAGGCCATTAAACCCATTGTGACTCTTGTAAAATGTATACAGCAGTCCCCCTAGCATTCTTCCCTTGTATATTCCATTTACTTTTCAACTATTTACTAGACTGATTCCTGGGCTGGCAGGAGGTTGATTTTTGATTTGATTTATTGTTGTCACATGTATTAGTACACAGTGAACAGTATTGTTTCTTGCATGCTATACAGACAAAGCATACCGTTCATAGAGAAGGAAAGGAGAGAGTGCAGAATGTAGTGTTGCAGTCATAGCGAGGGTGTAGCAGAAGATCAACTTGATGCAAGGTAGGTCCATTCAAAAGACTGACAAGAACAGCATCTTCTCTGCTGCTGAGTCGGTTGTTATGTGTCCTCAAATTTTTGCATCATTTTCCCAATGGAAGAAGGTGGAAGAGAGAATGTCCGGCTGTGTGGGGTCCTTAATTATGCTGGCTGCTTTTCCAAGACAGTGGGAAGTGTAGACAGAGTCAATGGATGGGAGGCTGTTTTGCGTGATGGATTGGGCTACATTCATGACACTTTGAAGTTCCTTGCAGTCTTGGGGAGAGCAGGAGCCCATACCAAGCTGTGATGCAACTAGGAAGAATGCTTTCTATGGTGCATCTGTAATAAATCAAATCAAAAAACCTCATTTCATACTCACTATCTTGGGCAGTGAAGTCCTCCTTTTGTATCCTAGAACCAGTATGTTCCTTATCCAGTATGAGAACTGATTACCCGGTCATTGTCACTTTGCTGGTTGTGGGATCTTGCTGCCACATATTGGCTGCTATTTCCACGACATTCCAACAGTGACTGCACTTCAAAGGTACTTCATTGGCTTTGGGATTGTGACAATCATCGGAAATAGGAACAGGAGTAGGCCATTCAAGCACTCGAGCCTGATTCCATACAGTCGCAGCTGATCCGATTGTGGACTTCACATGTATTTTCCTGCCAGATCCCCCATAACCCTCAACTCCCTCGTCAATCAGAAGTCTGTCTAACACAGCATTCAGTCCGGAGAAGTGTGAGGTGTTGCGGTTTGGAAAGTCCAATCAAGGTAGGACTGTCACAATGAATGGTAGGACCTTAGGGGTATGGTGGAACAGAGGGACCTTGAAGTTCAGGTGCACGGTTCTCTAAAGGTGGAGTCACAGGGCAGTGAAGAAGGCTTTTGGTGTGCTAGCCTTCGTCAATCAGGGCATTGAGTATCAAAGTTAGGAAGTTATCTTGCAGTTGTACAGGACATTGGTGAGGCTGCGCCTGTAATATTGTGTTCAGTTTTGGTCACTTTGCTATAGGAAAGACGTTATTAAACTGGAGAGAGTGCAGAAGAGATTTACAAGGATGTTGCGAGAACTCGAGGGACTGAGTTATAGGGAGAGATTGGACAGGCTGGGACTTTTTTTATTTGGAGCGTAGGAGACTGAGGGGTGATCTTTTATAGAGGTGTATGAGATCGTGAGAGGCACGGATAGGGTGAGTGCACTCAGTCTTTTTCCCAGGGTTGGGGAATCGAGAACTAGAGGATATGAGTTTCAGTTAAGAGGGGAAAGAATTAATGGGAGCCTGAGGAACAACCTTTTTACACAGAGGGTGGTACGTGGTGTGGAATAAGTTGCCGGAGGAAGTGGTTGGGGCAGGGACATTGACAACATTTAAAAGGCATTTGGACAGATACACGGATAGGAAAGGTTTAGTGGGATGTGGGCCAAATAGAGTTAGGGCTTTTTGGTGGGCATGGACGAGTTTGGGGAAGGACCTGTCCCTGTGTGGAGATTCTAATGAATATATGCAGTGACATGGCCTCCAGGGTTGTTGATGCCTAATTAAATTGCACCCCCCCCCCCCCCCCAACTCCCAACCCTCAGTTCAGATTCACCCCAGGGGAACGGGTGGTGAAGAATGTCCCCTGAGCATCAGTGTGCCTGGCCTACCCTACACATGCCTCCAGGCCCAGAGCAATGTGGTTGACTCTGAACTGATCTCGAGGGCGAATCTGGCCTTGCCAGAGTGGTGCCCACATCCCATGGGGGGGAAAAAAAATTAAAACAGCGGTTCTCACTGCAGAGAGCGCGTGTGTTTGTTCTGATAGTTATTTTCACGATCCCCTCTCTCTGCCTGATGTGTTGCAATAATTAAATAAAACAGCACGCTGGGTCTCATTATTCCCAGGCCTCTCCACTTCCATCACCATCTCCAGCACGATCAATATGACTCTGGTGTACTGAGAATGGAAGAGGGGGATGCTCCTGGAAATGTTATGGGTTTGACCCAGTCAACGTAAGGGTTAAAAATCCAGTTCTGCTTAAAAAATATCCTTTTGTAAAAAGCAAAAAGAAACACGGATTCAATAGGGTCTTTTAAGAGACTTTTAGATAAGTACATGGAACTTTAGAGGGTTATAGGTAAGCCTAGTAATCTCTAAGGTAGGGACATGTTCGGCACAACTTTGTGGGCCGAAGGGCCTGTATTGTGCTGTAGTTTTTCTATGTTTCTGTGATGATTTCTCTCATGCACACATGAAGGCGTGAAGGACTTGACCTGTGGCGGCACAGTAGTTAGTACTGCCGCATCACAGCGCCAGGGACCCGGGTTCAATCCCATCCTCGGGTGACTGTCTGTCTGTGCAGAGTCTGCACGTTCTCCCCATGTCTGCGTGGGTTTCCTCCGGGGCACTCCAGCTTCCTCCCACATTCCCAAAGATATGCAGGTTAGGTTGATTGACCGTGCTAAATTGCCCCTTAGTGTCCCAAGATGTGTGGGTTAGGTGGATTAGTCATGGTAAGACCATAAGACGTAGGAGCAGAATTTGGCCACTCAGCCCATCGAGCCTGCTCTGCCGTTCAATCATGGCTGATATTTTTCTCACCCCCATCCTCCTCTGTCTTTTCCCTGTAAGTGTGAGAGGTTGCAGGGATGGGGGAAAAGGGCCTGGGAAAGATACTGCTTCAGAGAGTCAGCACAGACTCCAATGGGCAGAATGACCACATCTGCACAGTGTTGATTCTATGATAGATGTCTACCTTTTTGTATTTATACGTGGATAAATTAGTTTTACCACCATTTGCACAGCAATATTCAAAATATTACTCTAATGCAAGGTTTAGGCTAAGATATTGTTAATAGCCATTATAAAAGTCCGTACTCACTCTGTAAACCTCAAGGACCTTAACTCTTCGAGAATAGTTCCTCGTGCGATTCTAAATCCCGAGAGGGTTAACTTTGCTACAATACATGTGTATATTTTATTCTGAGATACCTTTTGTTTAGTCTAAATACTCCTGGATGAGAGGACACTTTATCTTAAGACTGTGTCGATAGTTGACACAGCTGATTTACACTCTCATGATTTAGAATCTTTCTTGTGTTTGACTGAATAATTTTATCATGCCAGGGTGAAAAGAGAATAAAGAAAAGTGAACCCTCAGATTCCAGTTTTGTGTATGTGACGCTCAATGTGACCAGTAGTTGTACCAGGTGGCACAGTGGTTAGCATGGCTGCCTCGCAGCACCAGGGGCCCAGGTTCGATTCCCGGCTGGGTTGACTGTCTGTGTGGAGTTTGCACGTTCTCCCCCCCTCGTCTGTGTGGGTTTCCTCCCACACTCCGAAGGTGTGCGGGCTAGATTTGATTGGCCATGCTAAATTGCCCTGAGCTATTCCCCTCACACTAAGGGAAGTGAGGGTTATGGGATTAGGGCTTGGGTGGGATTGTGCAAACTCGATGGGCCAAATGGCCTCCTGCTGTACTGAAGTGATTCTATTCTCCACCTAATAATGTCAACATTATTGAGTCACAGGAAGGTAGAGGTTTCTTTCCTTCATTCTGTTAAGAGTTAAACCAGTCAGATCGTCATTTTGCAAACACACTCTCTCTGCAGTCCTGAACTCTTGGTGTCCCTGCAGAGATCTGGGGGCATCTTCATTTTTATTTCTTGCTACCCTGAGACCAGCAGCCGTGACTGACGGAAATCCTCCCCCCTCCCCCTTCCCCCCCCCCCACCCACCGATCAAGCAAGAAAGCGATGCCCCGCTCACCTCCCCTCACTAGTCCACTGTTTGTTGTGTTGGCTGCTGAGTCACTCCCCTGGCCTTTCTCTTCGACAACATCCTCCTTCCCAAGGCTGCCGATCGGAGGCGATTAGACCGTGAGCCCACGCGAGGAGATAATGCAGCAGGTGGCCAAATGTTTTGAGAATTCCGCAGCTGAAGGCTGCGATGGAAGTTCGGGATGCGCGAGTTGCCAGGGTTGGGGTGAGCAAAGAGGCTTCCGGGTGTGCAGCAAGTTATAGCGATGGGAAGGGACAAAGTGGAGGAGCAGAGTCTGGAGTGAAGTGGGGGCAATGTTACAGGGGTGGGGCTTGAGTAGTCTTGGTGATTCACAGAATGGGATTATGGAATCCCTACAGTGCAGAAGAAGGCCATTCAGCCCATCGAGTCTGCACAGACTCTCCGACAGAGCATCAGGAGCTCCTGGATAAAAGCAAATTATTGCGGATGCTGGAATCTGAAACCAAAAGAGAAAACGCTGAAATGTCTCCCTTTGGGGTCATCAGGGCTCAAAACGTTGGCTCTTTTCTTTCCTTACAGATGCTGCCAGACCTGCAGAGACTTTCCAGCGTCTTCTGTTTTGGTTCCATCCAGGTCCTATCCTTGCAACCCCATACACCCAACTTGCCAAGACACCCAGCCTACACATTTTTAGACACTAAAAGACAATTTAGTGTGGCCAATCAACCTACCTCACACGTCTTTCGGACTGTAGGAGGAAACCGAAGCACCCGGAGGAAACCCACCCAGACACGGGGAGAATGTGCAGACAGTGACCTGAGGCCAGAATCGAACCCAGGTCCCCAGCACTGTGAAGCAACAGTGCTAACCGCTGTGTCACCATGGCACTCTATCCACGATGGTGCTGGTCTATGTCTGAATGCTCATCCGGCTATGTTGAAGACAGTTTGATAGATCCCTAAATATTAATTACACAAAGGGATTTGGGGGGGGGGGGGGGGGAGTAGTGTGGGGAAATGGCATTGGGGTTGATATTCAGCCATAATTGAATGGCAGAGCAGTCTCAAGGGACTGAATGCCAAATAGGAGCAAGACTACTAGGCCACAGTGGTTAGCAGCACTGCTTCACAGCGCCAGGGACCCATGTTCGATTCCCGGCTTGGCTCGCTGACTGTGCGGAGTGGTGATCTCGGCCAGAGGGGGAGAAGTTGGGGCCGTTCCCCTGGACTGGGGAAGTGGAGATTTGTTTGAGGTGTTGGGAGGGAAACAGATGTGTCGAGTATAGGGCTAACGGGAGGACTTTGAGTAGTGTGGATGAACAGAGGGATCTAGGTGTATGTGTACATAGATCCCTGAAAGTTGGGAATCAAGTAGATAAGGTTGTTAAGAAGGCGTACGGTGTCTTGGCGTTTATTGGTAGGGGGATTGAATTTAGGAGTCGCAGCGTAATGTTGCAACTGTACACTACTCTGGTGCGGCCGCACTTGGAGTACTCTGTGCAGTTCTGGTCCCCACATTACAAGAAGGATGTGGAGGCTTTGGAGAGGGTGCAGAGGAGGTTTACTAGGATGTTGCCTGGTATGGTGGGGAGGTCCTATGAGGAGAGACTGAGGGATTTAGGGTTGTTTTCGTTGGAAAGAAGGCGGCTAAGAGGGGATCTTATTGAAACATATAAGATGATTAGAGGTTTAGATAGGGTGGATAGTGATAGCCTTTTTCCTCGGATGGAGAAGTCTAGCACGAGGGGGCATGGCTTTAAATTAAGGGGGGGTAGTTATAGGACGGATGTCAGGGGTAGGTTCTTTACCCAGAGGGTGGTGAGGGATTGGAATGCCCTGCCTGCTGCAGTTGTAAATGCGCCTAGTTTGGGGGCGTTTAAGAGATCCGTGGATAGGTTTATGGACGAAAAGGGATTGGTATAGGCTAGTGGGTCATTGTTTTTGTAACTGGTCGGCGCAACATCGTGGGCCGAAGGGCCTGTTCTGCGCTGTAATGTTCTATGTTCTATTTGCGGCGATAACCAGAGGACGCAGATCAAGCTCTGCCTGAAAGGGTGATGGGAACCGGTTCATAACTTTACGAATTGGCCACACATTTTGGAGGAGGGGGGATGGCGGGGAGAATTTTAACAAGGCTCCAAGGAACGCGAGGTTAATTGGATTGCTGCTCCAAAGAGCTAGCACGGGCACAATGAACTGAATGGCCTCCTCTTTGAGTTATGATGCTATGGAGCACACCTGGGGTTGAATTGTCTCAGTTGGAGAGGCTTTCCTGGGCTGAAGTTTGCATCTTGGTTCAATTGGCGATAAAGCAAATGGCCACTGGGTGGCTTTTTCGTAAATTTTGCTTTTTTTAATGGATTTTGCTTTTCTCTGAATGATTTATCTTGATGTTAATTGGCCGCACACACACCAGGTGAAGAGAACTTTAGTCACAACAAGCTGGATGGATTTGATCTTGGTTAAGCCAAGACCAGTATTGTTTGATGGGATCTGTCTTGTTTAATTGGAATATCCAGTATCTATTACACATTAGTAGTTATGCCATTGATTTTTTTTTTGGATAATTTGCTGTTCAGTAGTGTTCACTCATACTGCTTCCACATAATAATATTTGCAGGATAATTGAGTTTCCAGCAGACTATTTGGACTAACGGCTCTCGGTCAGTGTTTTACACTCCACATGAACCTCCACCACCTTCCTCATGTTTATCCACGGTCAATGAAGGTGAGGTGGAGAGACTCTTCCGGCTCAGAAAGGACAGTAGGACTAGGGGACACAGCCTCAAGATAAAGGGGGGGCGGTTTAGAACGGAGTTGAGGAGGAACTTCTTCACTCCAAAGGGTGGTGAATCTCTGGAATTCTCTGCCCGTTGAGGTGGTGGAGGCTGCCTCGCTAAATATTTTTAAGACGCGGGTTGATGGGTTTTTGATAAGCGAGGGGATTTAAGGGTTATGGGGAGAGGGCGGGAATGTGGAACTGAGCCACGACAGATCAGCCATGATCTTATTGAATGGCGGAGCAGGCTCGAAGGGCTAGATGGCCTACTCCTCCTATTTCTTATGTTCAATCTCACCGTTCAACCCCTTCCCAATAAAAAGGTCACCCTGTGTGGCTGGTTTGTTTCTCACACACACACACACACACACACACACACACACACACACACACACACACACACACACACACCACGTCATTTCCACACAGCCCTCCATTCCCTGATCTATCCACCTCGGACATTCTCTCTTCCACCTTCTTCCATTCGAGAAAAAGATACAAAGGTATCTAGCAACTGACTCGAGAACAGCTTCTTCCCTGTTGCTGTCAGACTTTTGAATGGACTTACCTTGAATTTCACTGATTTTTCTTATACCCTAGCAATGACTGTAACACTACATTCTGCATCCTCTCCTTTCCTTTCCTTTCCCTATGAACGGTATGCTTTGTCTGTGTAATGTGCAAGAAACAATACTTTTCACTATGTACTAATACATGTGACAAACACTTTTAATGATCCAGCCTCCACCACCCTTTGGAGCAGAGAATTCCAGAGATTTACCACCCTCTGTGTAAAGAAATTTCTACGCACCTCAGTTTTAAATGACCGGCCTTTTATATTGTAGCTCTGTCCCCTTGTTCGAGACTCTCCCACTAGTGAAATTATCTCCTCACCTACCCTGTCGAGTTCCCTCAGGAGGCTAAGTAAATAGGGTCATCCTGATCAGACTGGTACTCTGTGATCTGTAGGAGCTCCCTTTTGACTGAAGCTCTTTGTCTTAACTACTCCATGTGGGAACTACTCTGGAACAATAAAGTTTTTCTTGGGTTTACAATTGTTTCCAGTAGTTGCAATGTGCTGTGTTGTCCCTAGTTCTGATCCCTTAGGCAAGACATCTTTGGGACACCTATCACTTTGATAACCTTCAGGATCATTTTGAATCTTTCCCTTAATGTAAAACGCTTTCAATGCTGATACCGACACTGAATGGATGTTAAGGGACGTGTCTTTGGGAAAGGCTGATCGTAGAATCCCTACAGTGCACTTTGCCCCTTTGAGTCTGCACCAACAATAATCCCACCCAGGTCCTATCCCTGCAAACCCACTAATTTATGCTGCTAATCTCCCTTTTACATTAAGGCTTAATTTAGCATGGCCAATCCACCTAAATACGTTTTGTTTTGGACTGTGGGAGGAAACCGGAGCACCCAGAGGAAACCCATGCAGACATAAGAACATAAGAAATAGGAGCAGGAGTAGGCCATCTGGCCCTTCGAGCCTGCCCCGCCATTCAATAAGATCATGGCTGATCTGTCGTGGCTCAGTTCCACTTTCCCGCCCTCTCCCCATAACCCTTAATCCCCTCTCTTATCAAAAACCCATCAACCCGCTTCTTAAAAATATTTAGCGAGGCAGCCTCCACCACTTCAACGGGCAGAGAATTCCAGAGATTCACCACCCTTTGAGTGAAGAAGTTCCTCCTCAACTCCGTTCTAAACCGCCCCCCCCTTTATCTTGAGGCTGTGCCCCCTAGTCCTACTGTCTTTTTTGAGCGGGAAGAGTCTCTCCACCTCTATCCTATCCATCCCATTCATCATCTTATACGTCTCAATGAGATCTCCCCTCATTCTTCTAAACTCTAACGAGTACAAGCCTAGTTTATTCAGCCTCTCCTCATAGCTCAACCCCCTCAACTCCGGTATCAGCCTAGTAAACCTCCTCTGCACTCCCTCCAAGGCCAAAATATCCTTGCGCAGGTGCGGCGCCCAAAACTGCACACAGTACTCCAGCTGCGGCCTCACCAATGCCCTATACAGCTGCAGCAAGACCTCCCTACTTTTATATTCAATCCCCCTCGCTATGAAGGCCAGCATCCCATTCGCCTTCCTGACCACCTGCAGGCTGGGTTTTTGCGACTCATGCACAAGGACCCCGAGGTCCCTCTGCACCGTCGCCTGCTGCAGTTTTTCGCCACGTAAGTAATAGTCCTTCCTACCATTCTTCCTACCAAAGTGGACCACCTCACACTTGCCAACATTAAATTCCATTTGCCATTTCCTGGCCCATTCGCCCAGCCTATCTAGATCCTTCTGCAGACTCTCCACACCCTCCGCACAATTTGCCTTTCCCCCAATCTTGGTGTCATCAGCAAATTTCAACACCCTACACTCGGTTCCCTACTCCAGATCATCTATATAAATGGTGGAGAATGTGCCAAATCCACACAGACAGTGACCCAAGCTGGGAATCGAACCCGGGTCCCTGGCACTGTGAGGCAGCAATGCTAACCACTGTGCCACCATGCCTCCCGACTTACTGTGCTTGCAAAATACTGCAGATGCTGGAAATCTGAGATTGAGAACAGGGAATGCTGTCAGCCGTTTCGTGGGGATGCTGGTGTTAGACTGGGGTGGACACAGGAAGAAGTCTCACAACACCAGGTTAAAGTCCAACAGGTTTATTTGGAATCATCAGCTTTCGGAGTGCTGTTGCCTCATCAGGTGAGTGGCTCACTTGAGGAAGGAACAGCGCTCCGAAAGTTTGTGCTATCAAATGAACCTGTTGGATTTTAACCTGGTGTTGAGAGACTTCTTGCTGTGTCAGATGAGCTTCTCCAGCATTTTCTGTTGGCATTCAATGCGCAAGCTGTTATTGACTCAGGACTTGCCTGTTACGAGTAGTTTTCAAGCACAAAGCCGCTACCTTTAGGAATGTTCTATCTTTCATCTTGGTGAGTGTCAAGAGGCTTGTAAAAGGCCTTAGCAAGCTGGCACAGCTGTGTACACTGTGTGTGTGTGTGTGTGTACTTGGGTTTGTTTACCTGGGTGTTAAGAACAGGTTGTTTACCCACAGTGCAAACTGCCTGAGCATTGGAAGCAAAAACTGTTATGTGTCCAGCCCTTCACTGTGTCAAAAATAATGGGGGTGGAGAGGTGGGGGGACGGTCTCCCATTTTAAGACAGAGATAAGAAGAAATCTTTTTCGAGGTTGGGGAATCTTTGGAAAACACTTCCTGATAGAGTGTGCGCAAAGGACTGGACCTATAACAGTTTTTGCCTCCAATGGCCAGGCAGTGCGGACAGGGTCCTTGAATATTTTTAAGGCAGAGGTGGATTTTTGACTAACGAGGGAGTCAAAGGTTATCGGGGGAGTGGGTGGAGACAGGAATGAGAGAGAGAATCTGGTGAGCTGGTGCATCAACAATAACCTCTCCCTCAATGTCAGCGAAACGAAGAGATTGTCATCGACTTCAGGAAGCGTAAAGGAGAACATGCCCCTGTTCTACATCAATGGGGATGAAGTAGAAAGGGTTGAGAGCTTCAGGGTTTTAGGTGTCTCGATCACCCACAACCTGTCGTGGTTCCCCCATGCCAACATTATAGTTAAGAAAGCTCACCAACGCCCCTACTTTCTCAGAAGACTAAGGAACTTTGGCATGTCAGCTATGACTCTCACCAACTTTTATAGATAAAACCAGAAAAAATGCTTTCTGTGGTGTATCACAGCTTGGTATGGCTCTGCCCAAGACCACAAGAAACCACAAAAGGTTGCGAGTGTAGCCCAATCCATCACATAAACCAGTCTCCCGTTTACTGACTCTGTCTACACTTCCCACTGCCTCGGCAAAGCAGCCAGTATAATTAAGGACCCCACGCACCCTGGACGTTCTCTCTTCCACCACCTTCCTTCAGGAAAAAGATACAAAAGTCTGAGCTCACGTACCAACCGACTTGAGAACAGCTAGGTAAAAGCAAATTACTGCGGATGCTGGAATCTGAGACCAAAAGAGAAAATGCTGGAAAATCTTAGCAGGTCTGGCAGCATCTGTGAGCAGAGAAGAGAGCTGATATTTCAAGTCCAGGTGACCCTTTGTCAAAGCTAAAAGGCAGAGAAAGTGGGAGATGTTTATACTGTAGGGGGGGAGGGAATGAAAGATGAGTCATAGCCACACAAACAGAGGAAAAAGACTGCTAATGGCAGCCCATAGAGAAAGTAAAGAGTGTGAATGGCCAAACAGCAGAGAAACAGTAAGCTGTGAGAGGTAAAGAAGTTGGCCCTGGAAGGGGGTGGGTGGAGAAATGAAGAAAGACGATAAGAGATAAAGAACAGTAAAAGTAAGTAAATTAGAATGAAAACAAATGGGTGGAGGTGGGATAGAATAAACTATCTGAAGTTGTTGAATTCGATGTTGAGACTGGAAGGTTGTAAAGTGCCTCGCTGGAAGAACAGCTTCTTCTCTGCTGCCATCAGACTTTTGAATGGACCTACCTCGCATTAAGTTGATCTTTCTCTACAGCCTAGCTATGACTGTAACCCTACATTCTGCACTCTCTCTGCTTTCCTTCTTGATGAGCAGTATGTTTTGCCTGTATAGCGTGCAAGAAACAATACTTTTCACTGTATGTTAATACATGTGACAATAATAAATCAAATCAAAGGAATGTGGATTCGATCAGGCACAATCTTCCTGGCTGGCTGAGTAGGTGTGTGGGCCAAATGGCCTAGTCCTGTTTGTATTTGACTTTACAGGGTCGATGAGACCACACCTGGGGCACTGTGCACATTTTTTTTTTGGATCTCCGAATTTCAGGAGGGATATACTTGCATTGGAAGCAGTTCAGAGAAGATTCATGAGGCTGATGGCTAGGACGAGAGATTCCTCTGAAGGAAGGTTGAGAAAGTTGGACCGATTCTCATTGGTATTTAGAAGAATGAGAGGCTCGCTCGAGGGGCCGGTTTTGGCCCACTCCTGCTTTTCCTCATGTACTTAATTTACAAGCAGCTTAAATAGACTAATAATCATCCTGCAACTGGGTGTTTTCCTGGTTTGTATGTTCGTAAAACCAAGTCAATCTCTGAATGTTGTAACGTGATCAGAGTTTATTGTTCTGCCGAAATTGAGATGTTTCGTTCTGTGCCAATGGCTGTCATGGTGTCAGGTACGTGGTTCTGTCTGCTTGAGTTGGTTAACCATAACCTGACACAGGTTGAACTGGTTAACAGGCTGATTGAATACAGGAGTTGGGACATCTTGTTGAAGTTGTTCAAGACATTTGGTAAGGCCATGCTTGGAATACAGTTCTGGTCACCCTATTATAGAAAAGATGTTAAACTAGGAGGAGTGCAGAAGAGATTTACTAGAATGTTAATGGGACTTGATGGCTTGAGTTATAAGGAGAGGCTGGATAGACTGAGTTTTTTCTGAGGGGCGACCTTGTAGAGGTCTATAAAATAATGAGGGGCACAGATCAGCGAGATAGTCAATATCTTTTCCCAAAGGTAGGGGAGTCTAAAACTAGAGGGTGTAGGTTTAAGGTGAGAGGGGAGAGATACAGAGGTGTTCAAAAGGGGAATTTTTTTTCACAAGGTGGTGAGTATTTGGAACAAGCTGTCAGAGGTAGCAGTAGAGTTGGGTACAGTTTTGTTGTTTAAAAAGTGTTTGGACAGTTACTTGGGTATAGAGGGATATGGGCCAAATGCAGGTTAACTTAGGGGTTTGAAGAAAAAAAGGGCAGCATGGACAAGTTGGACCGAAGGGCCTGTTTCCATGCTGTAAACCTCTGACTCTATAAACTGTAACCAGAGACAGGCTGGGCGTGGATCCAGCTGCCTTCTTGGGGCCATTATTCCAGGACTGAGATCCTTCCGCAGTTGGAATTTTTCACCATGGCAACTGGCAGATTCCAAACCTGTTTGAGGATGAACCCTGGGCATCTGGTCCTGTTCCCCCTTTTAATTCTTTGTCCCCGTTTAGGAAAAAGGGGTTAAGTGGGAAATCTGTTTGCAAGTTGGGATAAGGTGGATTTGATGGAGATTCCTTCTCTCTGACACCAAGCTTCAGCAGTGGTGTTTGTTGTGGTTTGAGAGTGGGCTAACTGCTATTTGCAATTAATTTATCAGGCCTGATTACTCACCTTTTTAAAAGGCAGTGATTTGGTACAGTTGGAGTTTGGAGTTGCTCAGGATCGATGACTGTAGGTTCTGGTATGCAGACCTTCATTCCTGGTTTATGACGATGGCTGGTCTATCTCTCTCCGGCCTTTTATCCCGATTTATAAAGCACGTCAGACCCCATGAGCACTGTGTGGATTGAGTAGTGCAGTCACATAGCTACTGGACACGCAGTCCAGGGTGCTGGGCTAATGTTCTGGAGACATGGGTTCCAAACCCCACTTCAGTTCAGCCAATAAGGTCCAAAATAAAATGTTTAGTCACCTTTTCAGGGTGGCCCTGGCATTGTTGGATTGTTATAAAAACCAACCTGTTCACTTGCGCCTTTCATTCTGTCACCCTTCTTAACCTGCTGTGAGGTTAATGTGGCTCAGTGATGTAACTGCCCTCCGAGCAAACCACTCCATTGTATCCACACTGCGTGGAAGGCAACCCTTTATAAAAAGGTGGTTCTTCACTACCTCCAGGGCTGTTAGGGATGGACAACAAATGCTATCCTTTGCCGGCAATGATCGTATCCCACAAATAAAGGCGCAGTGGTTAACACTGCTGCCTCTCAGACCCGAGCCCTTGGGTTCAATTCTGGCCTCTGGAACGTGTGGAGTCTGCATGTTCTCCCTGTGTCTGCATGGGTTTTCCTCCAAGTGCTCCAGTTTTCGCCCACAGTCTGAAAGACATGCTGGTTAGGGTGCATTGGCCACGCTGAATTCTCCCTCAGTGTATCTGAACAGGTACCGGAGTGTGGTGACAAGGGGTAACTTCATTGCAGTGTTAATGTAAGCCGACTTGTGACACTAATGAATAAACTTTACTTTAAAGGATCAAAAATAGCATTTTGAGGTCTGGCATGTTTTGAATGTGGATGCGAGTAAGCTCCTTAACACACCAAAAATACAACATGGCCAACCTGATTTGAACACCTGGGGACTGACGCCAGGCACGCTTTGCTGGAAATACTCGGGTCGGGCTGTATGTGGGGAGAGGAAAACAGCTCTTTATTCATTCATGGAACATGGGTGTAGCTGGCTAAGCCGGTATCCATTGCCCAAGCCGAGTTGCCCTTGGACTGAATGTGTCACTCAGCCATTTCAGAGGACAATTAAGAGTCAACCACATTGCGGTGGACCTGGAGTCACATGTAGGCCAGATCAGACAAGGGCGGCAGGTTTAAGTTTTACGATCTGGCTCAATAACTCCCAGTTCTGATTACAAATCGGCGCAAAGCCAGGAAAAGGCAAGTGGGCAGGAGGGAGAATAAATGGAAGGCTTGTGATGGGATTGATGGCAGTGGGGATTAAGTGACAATTGGGACCAAATGGTTAAAAACTGGGCGGCATGGACAGGTTGGGCCAAAGGGCCCATTCCCATGCTGTAAGCCTCCAGGAGTCTGACTCTCTGACAAAGGGGGATGATGCTGGAAGGCAGAAGACGGTAAAAGAGAACTGAATCACAAAGGCAGGTATGCAGTACAACGAGTAATTAGGAAGCTAATAGAATGTTATTGGTGATTATAAGGGGAGCTGATGACAAAAAGTAGGGAGGTCATGCTTCAGTTGTACAGGGCAATGGTGAGGCTGGAGTATTATGTTGGTCTGCTTATTTGAGGAACGGTGTAAGATGCATTGGAAGCAGTTCAGAGAACCAGTAATGGGCAAGTTGTCTCCTGAGAAAATGGTGGAGAGGTTCGGTTCGTATCCACCACAGTTGAAGGTTTCTGTCAATTCACCTGTTTTAGATCCTGAGACAGGGTGCATGCAGAGAGGATGTTTCCTCTTGTGGAAGAATCTAGAACTAGGGGTCACTGTTTAAAACTAAGGGGATGTCCATTTAAAATGGAGAAGTGTTTGGAGGGGGATGAGTCATAAAATCAGAATCCTGCAGCACAGAAGGAGGCCATTTGGCCCATCGCTACTGCACTGACAGCAATCCCACCCAGCCTGTATCCCGGTAACCCCATATATTTACCCTGCTAATCCCCCAAATGGATAATTTATCATAGCCAATTTCTGAAACACACTTCCTGAAAAGGCAGTGGGAGCAGAATCTTTGAATATTTTTAAGGCGGAGTTTTAAGTTTATTAGTTTCACAAGTAGGCTTACATTAACACGGCAGTGAAGTTACTGCGAAAATCCCCTTGTCGCCACACTCCGGCGCCTGTTTGGATACACTGAGGGAGAATTCAGCATAGCCAATGAATCTGACTGGTCTTTCCGACTGTGGGAGGAAACCAGAGCACCTGGATGAAACCCTCGCAGACATGGGGAGAATGTGCAAACTCCACACAGACAGTGCCCCAAGCCAAGAATCGAACCCGGGTCCTTGGCACTGAGAGGCAGTAGTGCTAACCACGGAGTGAGCCTGTGAGAACAGCAGAGGCGTAAAGGAGCTGGATGTCTTTGTACACAGTCTCGAAGCTTGTGTTCGGGCGTAAAATATAATCCGAGGTTAATGGGATGCCGAGCTTCATCTCCAGGGGGAATGGAATGCAAAAACAGGGAAAGCAACTGAACTCGAGTGCCGAATCCCAAAGATGTATGGGTTAGATGGATTAACCATGCTAAATTAACCCTTGTGTCAGGGGGATTAGCGGGATAAATATGTGGGGTTATGGGGATAGGGCCTGGGTGCAGACTTGATGGGCCAAATGGCCACTTTCTGTGCTGTAGGATGCTGTGATTCTAAGGTATTCCAGCCTGGTTTTGGGGAGGGAAGAATGCCTGCTGTGTAGCTTTGGAAACATCACCATAGCACCCTTCACCACCCAGAATGGTAGCACAGTGGTTAGCACTGCTTCCTCACAGTGCCAGGGAGCCGGGTTCAATTTCTGGCTTGGGTCACTGTCTGTGGAGTTTGCACGTTCTCCCCATGTCTACGTGGGATTCCTCCGGGTGAGCTGGTTTCCTCCAACAGTCTGAAAGACGTGCAGGTCAGGTGGATTGGCCTGGCTAAATTACCACTTTGTGTCAGGGGGGCTAGCTAGGGCAAATGCATGGGATTATGGGGATAGGGCCTGGGTGGGGTTGTGGTCGGTGCAGGCTCAATGGGCTGAATGGCCTCCTCCTGCACTGTAGGGATTCTATGATTTTATAACACCTCCACCAGTGAAGTTCCTTTTTAAGTGCAGGCATTGTTGTCAATGTAGGAAACACTGCGGCTCATTTGCACACAGCAAGATCCCACAGCAAGTAAATGCGAAAGTAACCATGCTGACTGCGGGCCAAACGTTGGCCAGAGAAACACGAGGAGAAGGCTTCTTCCAACAGAGTCGCCACATCTTTCTATTTATTCCCTTGAGGGGGATGTGAGAATTGTCTCGATGACTCATCTGAACAACAGCATCTCTGGAAAATGGGATTAGAATAGACAGGTGCTTGAGGACCGATGCGGACTCGATGGGCCAAAGGGCCTCTTCTTTTTTCCGCTGTAAAACTCTATGACGCTGACTCGAGCAGACTCTCTGTGTAATTACTCCCTCTTCAGATGAGAAGTGCTCGAAACGTTTCTGCTGCAGTTAATTAGACTTCCTCTGGAATAATCCTTTTGTTTCTAACAAGTGTGTGAATCAGGAGCAGGAGCCCCCTTGAGCCTGCTCTGCCAGTCCGTGAGATCACCACCTGTCTGATTGTCATTCCTGCCAACCGTCCCCCGATAGCCTTTCACCCCCTTGTTAACCAAGAATCTATCTAGCTAGGACGGCATGGTGGCACAGTGGTTAGCACGGCTGCCTCTCAGCGCCAGGGACTTGTGTTCGATTCCCGGCTAGGGTCACCGTCTGTGCGGAGTCTGCACCTTTTTCTCCGTGTCTGCGTGGGTTTGCTCCGAGCACATTGGTTTCTTCCCACAGTCCAAAGATGTGCCAGTTTTTAGGTGGCTTGGACATGCTAAATTGGCCATCTGTGTCCAAAGATGTGTGGGTTAGATTATGATGTGGAGTTGCTGGTGTTGGACTGGGGTAAGCAGCCTCTCAACACCAGGTTAAAGTCCAACAAGTTTATTTATAAACATTTATTTATAAACCCGTTGGACTTTGACCTGGTGTTGTGAGACTTCTTACTGGGTTAGATTAGCCATGGTAAAACATCCAACAAAAGAGGCCCTACGCACCCAGGACATACTCTCTTCCATCAGGATAAAAGGATACAAAAGTCTGAGATTCTGCATTCTTCCCTTTCCCTCTATGAATGGTATGCGCTGTCTGTGTAGCGCATGAGAAATAATACTTTTCACGTGTATTAGTGAAAATAATAAATCAAATCAAGTAAAAGTATGGTGTTGCGGTAGGGAAGTGGGCTTGCGTAAGGTACTCCGTCAGAGAGTCAGTACAGACTCGATGGGATGAATGGCTTTTTCTGCACTGTGGGGATTTGGTGATTCGAACTCAGCAGGTCTGGTAGCATCTGTGGTGAGAGAAACCCAGTTAACATTTAGAGTCCATGTGACACTTCTACAGAACATGCTAGCCCACACTGGTATTTATGTGTGGGGCGGTACAGTGATTAGCACTGCTGCTTCACAATGCCAGTGACATGGGTTCTGTCCCTGGCTTGGGTCACTGTCCGTGGAGTCTGCACATTCTCCCCATGTCTGTGTGGGTTTCCTCCGGGTGCCTCGGTTTCCTACCACATACTGAAATGGTTTGGTGCATTGATCCAAACAGGCGCTGGACTGTGGCGACTAGGGGAATTTCAATGCAACTTCACTGCAGTGTTAATATAAACCTTACTTGTGACTAATGAAGTAACTTCTTTATGCTCCATGTGAGCCTCCTCCGAGCGTTACTACCTCCATAGCCCATTAAAGGCTTGGAGCCAAAATTGCAGCATGGCTAGGGCCAACCAATTGCTATACAAACTCGGGTTAAAAACATCTGACACTCATGACAAAAATAAGCGCCAAAAGAAATTAGCAGGTAACAAGGAGATGGTGAATGGGAGGTTTAAAAAATGGATAGTCATTTGATTTCAATTTTATCCTGTGTTCCATAGCTATGATACAGCGATCCTTCCTTTTATCAGTTGTAACACAGAGTACCAGAGCAGGAAGGTAATGTTGGAGCTGTACAGAACATTGGTTAAGTCGCAGTTGGAGCACTGTGTGCAGTTCTGGTCACCTCACTATAGGAAGGATGTGATAGCACTCAAAAAGATACAGTAAATAGTCTCATGACACCAGGTTAAAGTTCAACAGGTGTGTTTGGTAGCACAAACTTTCAGAGCGCTGCTCCTTCATCGCACTTACCTGGCGAAGGGGACAGTGTTCCAAAAGCTCGTGCTACCAAATAAACCTGTCGGACTTTAACCTGGTGTTGAGACTATTTGCTATGCCCATCCCAGTCCAATGCTGGCATCTCCACATTGGGGTACAGAGGAGAATGTTGCGTGGGTTGGAGTATTTGAGCTATAAGGAGAGAATGGATAGGCTTGGATTGTTTTCTCTGGAGCAGAGAAGGGTTGGGCGGGGGGCGGTAATGACTGGATTAGATGGTTAGGTGATTGAGGGGTACAGACAGGGTGAGCAGGGAGCCCTTGGCTGAGGGGTCAATCACAAGGGCGACATATTTTAATGGGGTAGGAAATTCGGAGGGGGTTTGAGAATTTATTTTCACTCGAAGGGTGGTGGGAATCTGGAACGCATTGGCTGGAAACCATACAACCTTTAAAAATTATTTGGATGTGCACTTGAAAAATCGTAATGTTCAAGGATGTGGGATGAGTGCTGGGAAGTGGGATTTACACCACTTGTGGTTGATATTGTTGTTGGACTCGATGGAGCCATTTGATTTATTATTGTCACAGAATCACAGAACCCCTACAGTGCAGAACGAGACTATTCAGCCCATTGAGCCTGTACCGATGACAATCCCATCCAGGCAATATCCCCCATAACTCCACGTATTTACCCTGCTCTAAAGGTCAATTTAGCATGGCCAATCCACTTAACGTGCACATCTTTGGACTGTGGGAGGAAACCAGAGCACCCAGAGGAAACCCACGCAGACACAGGGAGAACATGCAGACTCCAGATGTGCAGTGACCCAAAGCCGTATACTAATGTACAGTGAAAAGTATTGTTACTTGCATATTATGCAGACAAAGCATACTGTTCATAGAGTACAAAGGGGAGAAGGAAAAGAGAAGGTGCAGAATGTAGTGTTACAGTCATAGCTAGGGTGTAGAGGAAGATCAACTTAATATAAGGTAGATCCATTCAAAAATCTGATATCAGCAGGGAAGAAGTTGTTCTTGAGTTAGTTGGTACGTGATCTCAGACTTTTATATCTTTTTCCTGATGGAAGGTGGAAGAGAGAATACCTGAGGTGGGTAGGGTCCTTAATTATGCTGGCTGCCTTTGAGGCAACGAGAAGTATAGACAAAGTCAGTGGATAAGAAGTTGGTTTGTGTGATGGATTGGGCTATGTTCTTGACCCTTTTGTAGTTTTTTGCGGTCTTAGACAGAGCAGGAGCCATACCAAGCTGTGATACACGTGGAAAGAATACTCTCTATGGTGCTGTCTGTAAAAGTTGATAAGAGTCGAAGTAGACGTGCAACATTTCCTTAGCCTCCTGAGAAAGTAGAGACATTGGGCTTTCTCAGCTTTTGCATTGGTGTGGGGGGACCGTGACAGGTTGGTGATCTGGACACCTTGAAAATCTCGACCATTTCCACTGCATCCCCATTGATATAGACAGGGTATGTTCTCCTTTACACTTCCTGAAGCACTTTTCTATTGTGTATGATTCTGATTGGAGTACATAATAAATTTAAATCAATTAAATACCTCACTGTGCTCCAGAGAAACAATACTTTCAGAGTGTGGTGAATGTTTGGAACAAACTGCCAGAGGTAGTGGTAGCGGTGGGTACAATTTTATCTTTTAAAAAGCATTAGATAGTTACATGGATAAGATGGGTATAGAGGGATATGGGCCAAATGCAGGCAATTGAGACTAGCTTAGGGGTTTAGAAAAAAAGAGGTGGCGTGAAAGAGTTGGGCGGAAGGGGCTATTTCCATTCTGTACGTCTCTGTGACTGAGGTCCCAGACCAGGGGAACACCATCACCTGCAAGTTCCCCTCCAAGCCACTCACCATCCTGACTTGGAAATATATCGCCATTCCTTCGCAGTCACTGGGTCAAAATCCTGGAATTTCCTCCCTAACGGTATTGTGGGTCAACCCACAGCACATGGACTGCAGGCGGCTCACCACCACCACCTTCTCAAGGGCAACTAGGGATGGCCAATAAACGCTGGCCCAGCCAGCGATGCCCATGTCCCACGAATGGGTTTAAAAAAAAAAATTACGTGAGGGATTTTCTGAACTTAGTGTGGATATTATTGCTGGAAAGAGTCAAGAACTTTTTTTGTGTAGCGGTAATGAGGACAAACACCAGGCTGGCAACAGATCATAGTGCAGGAAAAAAGGGCACTGGTTGGCTTATTTAAAATAAAGTTTATTAGCGACAAGTAGGCTTACATTAACACTGCAATGAAGTTACTGTGAAAGTCCCCTAGTCGTCACACTCTGGCGCATGTTCGGGTACGCTGAGGGAGAATTTAGCATGGCCAGTGCACCCTAACCAGCACGTCTTTCAGACTGTGTGGGAGGAAACCGGAGCACCTGGAGGAAACCCATGCAGACATGGGGAGAATGTGCTGACTCCATAAAGACATTGACCTGAACCAGGAATTGAACCCGGGTCCCTGGTGCTGTGAGGCAGCAGTGCTAACCACTGCCAGTGCACCGCCCATTAGTTGACTCTGGCCCAGGAGTTGTCCCAGAGAAGGCAATGGGGAACTACAGGCATCAATATTATTATTGCTATTCCTGTTTCCTTCGTGTTTCTTTATTATGTATCTTTATCATTCACTTGAACCTCTCCATGTGGTGGGGAAGTTCACGTTCTTGCCACTGTGGTTTCCTATTGAATTTCCTATTGAGTGTATCTTGGCCTCTCCACACTGAGCCAATCTCCTGTGTGTTTCACTCCTCCCTCTCTCTATGACCTCCTCCTCCCTCTTATCCCGACAATCCGCTGAGATCCCTGCACTTTTCCCATTCTGCCTCCTTCACAGCTCTGCACATTAGTTGCGCAAATCGAAACTCTACAATTCTTGGCTGGCCTCTGGGCCGAATAGCCTCGAATGCTGTACTTTGTTTTTCTACGATGCATGAACGTATCTGTCTCTCGGGCCAAGCTTTTGATTGTCGGTCGCAGCACAGTGGTAGTGGTTAGCACTGCCGCTTCACAGCGCCAGGGACCCGGGTTCGATCCCCGGCTTGGATCACTCCTCCTGTGTGGAGTTTGCACATTCTCCCCGTGTCTGCGTGGTTTTGCTCCGGTTTCCTCCCACAGCCTGAAAGATGTGCTGGTTAGGGTGCATTGGTCATGCTAAATTCTCCCTCAGTGTACCCAAACAGGCACCAGAGTGTGGTGACTAGGGGATTTTCACAGTAACTTCATTGCAGTGTTAATGTAAGCCTACTTGGGACAATAATAAATAAACTTAAAACAATAGTCCCTTGCTTGGCTCAGTGTCAAAACTTGGTTTGATGATCATTCCTCGGAATGGGGGCGAAGGGCATGTTGCTACTTCAAAGGCGCTATACGAATGCAAGTCGGTCAGTCATACTTGAATTGTTGAATTGCCTTTTGTGTAGTGCAGTTTTGTTTGGATAAATCGGTGTTGATTCGGCAGGGTGCTGCTGCTTCTTCCTCCCAGCTCTTTCTTATCGCCCTGAAGCTTTGATTTACAGCACAGTTCAGTGGAGAAACCTCTCGAATCGCAGCTGCAAGGCATTTGTTCCTGCGACTTTGCCAAGCCAGCTTCTGCTTCTGGTACAGCTACTGAAGGTCACTCTTTTTTTTCCTTTTCTTAATTGGAACCTTCCCCTCGTGTTTGCATTACTGTCAGAGAACAAACGTCTTACTCCAATCAAACACGCACGCTTTGCTGTGGCGAATGAGCAGGGGCTGTGGGACTAATTAGATGGCACTTTGAAAAGGAAAAAGAGCTGACACAATGGAGATGGGCAGAATGGCCTGCAGTGCTATGAGATTCTACGATTAATGTCTCTGAGCCTGAGATTGAGGCCCCTATCTCATTAAGTGGCCACACAAGAGGGTATTTTGCGCCCTGGGATTCCCCAGGGGAGATGCCGGCGTACTGAAGTAGTAATCCAGAGGCCTAGACTTCTGGGGACATGGGGGGTTCAAATCCCATCAAGGCAGCTGGTGAGATTTGTATTCGATTTCATTAAAATCTGGAATTTAAAAAAAAACTACCTTCCATAATGGCAACCATGAAACCATTGTCATAATAACCCATCTGGTTCACTAAAGCCCTTTAGTGAAGGAAACCTGCCGTCCTTACCTGGTCTAGTTGACATGTGATGTGGGCATGCCGGCGTTGGACTGGGGTGGGCACATTAAGAAGTCTTGCAACACCAGGTTAAAGTCCAAAAGGTTTATTTGGAATCACAAGTTTTCGGAGCACTGCTCCTTCAGGATAGCCTCTGACTATCCACCCTGTCTCTGTCTCCCTCAATTTTGTAGACCTCAATCAGGTCTCCCCTCAGCCTCCATCTTTCCAGTGAAAACAGCCTTAATTTATTGATCTTCTCCTCACGGCCAACACCCTTGAGACCAGGCAACATCCTGGTGAACCACCTTTGCTCTTTCTCCAAGGCTATCACATCCTTCTGGTAATGTGGTGACCGGAACTGCACGCATTATTCCAAATGCGGTCTAATCAAGGCCTGTATAGCGGCAACGTAATTTCCCAACTCTTGCACTCCATGAAATAAAGGCAAATTACTGCGAACGCTGGAATCTGAAACCAAAAGAGAAAATGCTGGAAAATCTCAGCAGGTCTGGCAGCATCTGTAAGGAGAGAAAAGAGCTGATGTTTTGAGTCCAGACGAGTCCAACTTTGTCAAAGGGTCATCTGGACTTGAAACGTCAGCTCTTTTTCTCTCCTTCCAGATGCTGCCAGACCTGCTGAGATTTTCCAGCATTTTCTGTTTTGGTTTTGGACTCCATGCCCTGACTGATGAAGGCGAGCATGCCATATGCTTTCTTAATCATCTTGATCACCTGTTTTGCCACTTTTAGGGAACTGTGGTGAGATGTTTTACTAAACTAGCTTTCTCCAGAGGTTTAGGCTTCTATCTTCACTCCATTTCTGAGTCTCGGTGTGTAACTTTTTAAAAGGTTAGTTATTATTAAAGCACTAATATGTTAAAAGATCTAATTCTGAAGTAGATGAGGGCTCTGAGCATCTAGTGATATACAAACCATTTGAAGGTGACTGGGCAAGTTGAGAAAGAAACATCATAGGATACTTGTTGTTACAAATACAGGCAGAATACAAAAGCAGTGAGGATTTGTTAAACTTGTATAAAACACGGAACTGGCCTTAACTGGAATGCTGTTACCCGTGTTGGCCACCACATGTTAGGGAAGATGTGAAGGCGTTTGGAAGGGCTGTGGGAAAGATTCTCCAACACGGATCCGAGGATGAGGAGCATCATTCCGTGGATAGCGTGGAGAAGCTGAGACTGTTCTCCACTTGAGAAGATGGAAAGGAGATTTGATACGCTCAGAATTATCGGGGGGAGTCTGGGCAGAGTAGAGCCCATTCCCATTGGTGGAAGGATGGAGGACAGAGGGTGTAAAGCAGTTGGCTAAAGAAGTGACGGTGAAACGAGGGAAAGCTTTTGTGTGCAGTGAGAGGTTAGGATTTGGGACGTGATGTCTGAGTGTTGGAAGCAGATTCAGTTGTGACTGTTTAGATTATTATTGAATTAACTTTACAGAGAAAATATTTACAGGGCTACATGCACGGAGCAGGGGAGTGGGACTAGGTTAGTTCTTAGAGTCGCAGATTCCCTACGTGGCAGAAGGAGGCCATTTGGCGCATCGAGTCTGCACAATCTTACCCAGGCCCTATTCTCGTAACCCCACACACACATTTGCCCTGTTAATTCCCCGGACACCAGGGACAATTTAGCATGGCTAATTAACCTAACCCGCACATCTTTGGACTGCAGGAGGAAACCATGCAAACTCCGCACAGATAGTGACCCGAGGGGCAGCAGTGCTAACCACTGTACCACTGTGCTGCCCACAGGTTGCACGGATAGGATGGGGCCCAACAGCCTGATTCTGAGCCGTGGCCATCCTGTGATTGTGTTTGTTTCCTGATTAGCTGTCTGTGAGAATTCTTTAATGCGATTGGCTGCCTTGATAGCAGGCTGACTTTACTACAGCCCTACACTGGGAAACCTGTTGAAGGTGAGTGTGGCCCAGTGCATGGGGAGAGGGCTAAAGGTCTCTATTGCTCTGGGATGCTCCTTTCGAGATGTGTAGCCAGTGCCAAAATCCAGGCCAGCATCTTAATCAGGAGTTTATTCCACACTCTCTCAGCCTAATGACTGTTGTGTTGACAGGGAACCTCCCTGGTCTACGATCAGCTTGCTGTACAGAGTAGCTATAAACCATAATGGTGCAAATTCAGAGTGCCAACATCATTTTTCTGAAGTAAATTACCCAATCGCAGCATCTGAGAAGCTTCAGATCAAAAGCGTAAAGGAAGCCAGGGTTTCTGTAGCCGCCTTCACTACAGAGCGTGGCAAAGCTGCTCACAGCTGACCAGATCGGTGGGACTTTCTGGTCCTTCCCACCCCTGGTCAGTGGACCTCTGGGTGGTCCGCCGCCAACTTGCCCCATCCTGCCCGTGGCGATTCCCAAAACAGACGGGATTGGAAAATATACCCCAGTGCTTTTCCGTGCTGTCTGAAATGGAACCAGTTTGCGCAGAGTCAGGTTTTTGCTGCCAAGTTCCTTTCCACCTCTGCAGAAGGTGATGGGCGTACAGGCTGGGGTCAACTCGCAGGTATCTGGGTTCTGACAGGGCTATACGAGACATTTTGTTGAATCTGTTGATTTCCATCCATGTAGAGTAATGTAACGTTGGAGATAATGGCAAGAGAATTTTAAATCTTTTCTTCCAGACTAGTTTTGATGAGTAATTGGTTTTTGGCCAGGGTGGTTCAGCCCAGCTCTGCTTTGAGATGATGTCACGTGATCTTCTGCATCCACCTTTTTGGTGGCATTATGAGGCCTCAGTTAAATGTCTCTCCCAGATGTTTACTGAAGTTTATTTGTTAGGTTAACAAGTAGGCTGACATTAACATTGGAATGAAGTTACTGTGGAAATCCCCTAGTCACTACACTCCAGCACCCGTTCGGATAAGCTGACGGAGAATTTAGCGTGGCCAATGCACCCTAACCAGCACATCTTTCAGACTGTTGGAGGAAACCGGAGCACCCGGAGGAAACCCAGGCAGACACGGGGAGAACGTGCAGACTCTGCACAGACAGTGACCCAAGCTGGGAATCGAATCTGGGCCCCTGGCCCCTGTGAGGCAGCAGTGCTAACCACTGTGCCACCCCCAGCCGTGCAACGTAGCACAGTGGGTTAGCACTGCTGCTTCACAGCTCCAGGGTCCTGGGTTCGATTCTCGGCTCGGGTCACTGTCTGTGTGGAGTTTGCACATTCTCCTCGTGTCTGCATGGGTTTCCTCCGGGTACTCCGGTTTCCTCCCACAGTCCAAAAATGTGCAAGTTTGGTTGATGGGCCGTGCAAAGAAATTGCACCTTAGTGTCCAGGGTAGTGAAGATTAGAGGGATTAGTGGGTATAAATATGTAGGGATATGGGGGTAGGGCCTGGGTGGGATTGTGTTCGGTGCAGACTCGATGGGCCGAAGGACTTCCTTCTGCACTGTAGGGTTCTATGATCTATGAACATTGCTTTCAGAAGGTGAAGCGGACATGTATGTGGGGCTTGAAGAGTCGGTTGAGTAGGATTAATGAGAGAGATCTTACAAGGAGTCGGCACACATACAAAAGGCCAAATGGCCTCTTTCTGTGCTGGATCATTCTATAACTTTTTAAAACCATGTTCTGGGGAAAGAGTGGTGTGGTCGCAGGTGGTGGCTGAGTCTTCCATTTTGCGGGAGTTTGAATTGATTTGTTAAACAGTCAGTGGAAACCTCAACTACCCCCACTTATCTGCATAACTAACTAGCTGAGAGAGTATGGCGTTGAAAGGCCAGTTCTGCTGTAACGGACGTTCATTAGAGGAAGGAGCTGTGCCAGCTTCTCTTTTAAAGCTGTTTTTTTTGCCAACTTCCTTCACCACTTCCACGCCACAAATTGGCAATTAGACTTCTTAATAGTGGCACAGCGGTTAGCACTGCTGCTCACACAGTAATCACAGATGCTGCCTTACGTGTAAAGACTTGCATTCCGACCATTATCTTGTAAATTGAGTTTGTGTCTTTGTACGCCCTGTGTGTGAACACGGCTCCTGCTCGCCTGATGAAGGGGACAGCGCTCTGAAAGCTAGCGGCTCGTGCTACCAAATAAACCTGTTGGACTTTTAACCTGGTGTTGTGAGACTTCTTGCTGTCCTTTTTTTTACCGCAGTCCAACGCCGGCACCTCCACAACGTGCCTCGCAGCGCCAGGGACCCAGGTTCGATTCCCGGCTTGGGTCACTGTCTGTGTGGAGTTTGCACCTTCTCCCCGTGTCTGCGTGGGTTTCCTCCCACACTCCAAAGACAGGTGGGTTGGCCGTGCTAAATTACCCCTTAGTTTCAGGGGGAGGGGGTGCTAGCAGGGTAAATGTGTGGGGCTATGGCGATAGGGCCTGGGTGGGATTGTTGTCAGTGCAGGCTCGATGGGCCGAATGGCCTCTTTCAGCACTGGGGATTCTATAATTCCCAGAATTGAACCCGAGCATTTTTATGTTACTTCAGGAAGGAATGCGGTGTATGTAATAATGGGCTAACAAATTCAACTAAATATTTCCAAATGTCAGAAGTTTAGTTTTTAGTTTCACAAACCGTTATTTTGAAGCTCCCCTTGGCGAAGGAAAACAGTTTCCTGTCGCTAAAAGTCTGCGGCAATGACGCTTGTTTTGGCTTCTACGCATACTGTGGCTACGTACATTAATTCACCCCAACTGCTGTTAATTCAGGTGGCAGGAAGCTTGACTTAACACCGATTTTAATGTGATTATATTTGAAACCAGCTCGATGATTCAAGGTAAACGGAGGAGTGAAGAAGATCTTGACTTCAGCCTAACACACAGCCTGCACGGTTTGATTACTCAGAGCCCCTACCTCTGGGCCAGAAACTCCAGGTTCGAATCCCACTGCAGCCCTTGATGGCAGGCGCCCTCGTTATTTGGCCGGACAGGCTGACTGTCGCTCTGTGTACGTCCCTCCAATAAGCCCGTTGGTCGGTGGGGAAAGAGCAGGAGAGATTTCCGGTTGGCCAGATTGCGGAGGACACGGCACTACTCCACCTAGCAAGTTCACGGACCAAACCAAGGGAAGGCCATGGTCGCTAACACCCTCGTCGGACCTGGGCCTGGAGAAGGAGGCTCGGTTGCTTGGAGGGGGCTGGTTACTGTGGGGACAGCAAAGTAAAATAATGTTTGTTTATTAGTGCCACAACCGCAATGAAGTTACTGTGAAAATCCCCTAGTCGCCACACTCCGGTGCCTGTTCGGGTACACTGAGAGAATCTAGCACGGCCCATGCACCTAATTAGCATTTCTTTCGGACTGTGGGAGGAAACTGGAGCCCCTGAAGGAAACACAGAGAGACTACACAGATAATGACCCAAGGAATCGAACCCTGGCGCCATGAGGCAACAGTGCTAACAACTGTGTCACCCTTTTGGATATTAGTGGAGTGCCCCAAGGTGCTCTTGGACACTGAACACCCACACCACCTCCCCTAGTCCAGGGAGGTCAAGGTTGAGACTTCAGTAGGAGCAAAGAATAGAATGTTTACATCTGTGGATAAACTTTCACCTTGGGCAGAGGAAAGACAGAGCAGGGCCTCAGTGAGAAATAAATAACGAATGTGGTCAGTGAGAGCAAGGAAGCTGTGAGCTCTCTGAGCTGCTGGGATATAATACAGGAACAAACATAGTCAAACAGCTGAGAAATGTGTAGGATTCAGCGAGGGAGAAGTGGATAGCTGGGGTTGGTGTTTGATAGGTTCCTGTCAGAACTGTTATTCTGTGGAACTGCTGGCGTTGGACTGGGGTAAACGCCATAAGAAGTCTCACAACACCAGGTTAAAGTCCAACAAGTTTATTTGATAGTAAACCCACAAGCTTTCGGAACGCTGTTCCTTCGTCAGGTGAGTGGAAAGTTCTGAGCAGAAACAGGGCGTATAAAGGCACACAGTTTACAGAATACTGATTAGAATGCGAGTCTTTACGGCTAATCTGCTATTCAAGTCTTAAAGGTGCAGACAAGGTTGCAGAGACCAGAATGTAAAGTATAGCGGAGGTGGGAGATACAGTGGGCGGAGGCGCGGGTGTTGGCTTGTGTCCAAGAGCACCTTGGGCCATTATACTATATCCAAAGGCACTATAGAATTGCAAGCTGTTGTTGCCAAGAGTGTGCCCAGTCTGTGCCAGCACCTCCCTCCCTGATCACAAACCCTTTTGCCTTGCTCTGTCTGTCTGCCCCCAATTTTCCTCCACCCCTGCTTACTGTTCAAAAAACCGCTTGGGCGTACAGGACGTGAGTGTTGCTGGGAAGGAGACATGTCAAAGCTTTCTGTCTTGCATTCATCAGATTTCCAGAATACCAGTCTAAGGGGAGAATAGAAGAGAACGCTGATTGGTAGGTGTGTTGCTGTGGAGAATGCGACAATTAATGATAACTGACATAATTGCCAAACAATTTCCCTTTATTCATTTGTGAGACATGGGCGTCGCTGGCTCAGCACAGCATTTATTGCCCATCCCTAGTTGTCTTTGAGAAGGTGCTGGTGGGCTGTCTTGAAACCGCTGATATAATGGAGTGTCTCACTTGGCCATGTCAGAGGGCTTTTGGGAGTCAACCACGTTGCTGTCACGTGTAGGCCATACCAGGCAAGGACGGCAGACTTCCTTCGCTAAAGGGCGTTAGAGAACGAGATGGGTTTTTCTGATGATGGTTTCATGGTCATCAGTAGATTTTTAATTCCAAATATTTTTTATTGAATTCAACTTTCACCATCCGCATTGGTGGGATTTGAACCCGGGTCCTCGGAACACTAGCTGAGCTTCTGGATTAATAATCCAGCGATAATACCACTAGGCCATGGCCTCCCTGGCAACCAGGCAACTGGACTCCTGTCGAGGATAATGAATTAGTGAATGGCTGTCACTTATTTTGTTTTGCTGAAACAAGTGCAATGTGTGTAAATGTTCTTCCTGCCTGTAAAGAACAGGGCCCTGTGCATTATAGTCTCCAGTACATGTAAGTGTGCCACACTCGGAGCCCAACTGACAATCTTAAATTGGTTGTCAGCATAATTCTCAGCACGCTCAGTATTGTTTAGGAAATTTTGTCCAACTACTGAATTACATTGAGTGTTGGGCACCGTTTCCAGAACTTTACAGGCTTCTCAGTGGCATGAGGTGGATTCAATGGGGAGTCTCATTGATCAGAAAATCCCACCACTGACGAATGGTACGTCCTATGAGAACCACGTGGGAGGGGGCCAGAAGATCTCACCATATTTTCAATACGGCAAACACGGGTTGGTAGGGTACGGGTCACTACTTTGCCTGTTGTGAGCAAGGGCTGAGACATTCTATTTGATACATCCTGAAGACTGGCAGGTTGTATGGCCTACTTGCCTAGCATCACACTGGCATTCGTAGACCACACTATTCATTTGTTTTGATGGGCAGCATCTTGGGCTTGTTGGCAGCATCTTGATCGTGGACAATGCCACTCATGTTGCGACCGCATCGTAACGGTGTGAGACACCTCTCGCTCAAATGTTTGAGATATCTCACCCTCCCAGAGTAATTCTGGGAACTTCTCAGGATGGGAAGTGGGCGCCTGAGGTCTGTACGTGGGTTTGTGTGTTACATACAGTGAGCGATGATCTAATCAGGATGGCAGTTATCTTTGTGCACTATTTCAGCACCAAGCTCCTGATAAGCTTGGGTTGAGTCCAATTTGCTGATAGGAGTCTACGGACTTATAGGAATCCCAATGTGTGTATTGACCAGTGGAAATGAGCTTGCGTTAGACTGTACTAGACACCCCCACCTCCCCTCCTGGACAATTTATCACCTAGCTGATTAAGATAAATGAGCTCATTAAGGTGTGCGAGGAAATTCTTACACGCAACCATGGATTCACATACTGCAGAGTTACCATCTCGGTATGGGAAATGTGCCAGTGGGTAGGAGTTTGGGTGTTACCCATAGAGTTGTAGAATCCCTACAGTGCAGAAGGAGGCCACTCGGCCCATCATGTCTGTATCGACCACAATCCTACCCAGACCCTATTCTCGTAACCCCATGTATTTACCCTGCTAATCCTTCTGACACTAGGGTCAATTTAGCATGGCCAGTGCACCTAACCAGCATGTCAATCAGACTGTAGGAGGAAACCCATGCAGACATGGGGAGAACATGCAGACTCCACGCAGACAGTGACCCGAGGCCAGGGATTGAACCCTGGGTCCCTGGTGCTGAGAGGCAGCAGCGCTAACCACTGTGCCACCCATTCCATGGAACCCAGCAAAGATGTTTGTGATTGGGCCTAAGAGTGGATCCCATGGCAACACCACCTAATTGGGCATACATGATTTCATTAAAACTTAAATTTTTGAGTTCATAAGCTCAATGAATATCTACTCACACAGTGGGTGGTGCGCCTAGATCAGCATGATATAGTGTGGCAGTGCAAACATGGCTTCCTTAATTGATACATTGAGGAATAGACCAGCAATATTAAATGAATTCATGGACACGACATTACGATTGACATGCAAGTTCTGTATGGTCTTCAGCCACGTTTGCTGTTCATTTTTCTGGCCTTAATTCATCTTGTTAAACAGCACAGTGGTTAGCACTGTTGTGTCTCAGCGCCAAAGGCTTGGGTTCGATTCCCAGCTTGGGTCACTGTCTGTGTGGTGTCTGCATGTTCTCCCCGTGTCTGCGTGGGTTTCCTCCGGATGCTCCGGTTTCCACCCACCGTCTGAAAGAGGTGCTGGTTAGGGTGCATTGGCCGCTCTAAATTCTCCCTCAGTGTACCCGAACAGGCGCTGGAATATGGCAACAAGGGGATTTTCATAGTAACTTCATTGCAGTGTTAATGTAAGCCTACTTGTGGCACCTAATAAACGAATAACACCTACCAGCTTAAAAAGCCGCCAGTTGGTAGGTTTTCCACTGCTGCCTGTCCAGGTTACTCATTGGAATGAGTATCAGAATTATAGGATCTACAGCACAGAGACAGGCCCTTTGGCCCCAAACTGGACCATCTAAGCTAACCCCATTTGCCTGCCTTTGGCCCACATCCCTCTAAACCTTTCTTAGCCGCGTATCTGTCCAAATGCCCTTTTTAAATGTTGTCAATGTCCCTGCCTCATCCACTCCCTCCAGCTGTTCATTCCACACACGTACCACCCTCTGCGTGTAAACAAGATACTCCTCGGGTTCCCATTAATTCTTTCCCCTCAATTTAAACCTCTGCCCTCGAGTTCTCGATTTCCCCAACCCTGGGAAAAAGGCTGAGTGCACTCACCCTATCCGTGCCTCTCATGATCTTGTACATCTCCTACAAGATCACCCCTCGGTCTCCCACACTCCAAAGGAAAAAAGTCCCAATCTGTCCCTATAACTCAGTCCCTTGAGTCCTGGCAATATCCTTGTAAATGTCTTGTGCACTCTCTTGACTTGATCTGATTTATTATTGTTGTCACGTGTATTTAACATACAGTGAAAAGTATTGTTTCTTGTATGCTGTACAGACAAAGCATACTGTTCATAGAGAAGAAGAGGAGAGAATGCAGAATGTAATGTTGCAGTCAGAGCTAGGGTGTAGAGAAAGATTGACTTAACGTGAGGTAGGTCCATTCAAAAGTCTGACAGCAGCAGGGAAGAAGCTGTTCTTGAGTCGGTCGGTACGGGACCTCAGACTTTTGTACCTTTTTCCCGTCGGAAGAAGGTGGAAGAGGGAATGTCAGGGGTGTGTGGGGTCCGTAATTATGCTGGCTGCTTTTTCCGAGGAAGCGTAGACAGAGTTAATGGATGGGAGGCTGATTTTAAGTATGGCAGAACCCAAAGCATTGCAAGTTGTTCTGAGAATATAAAGCGTGTGTGTGTGTGTGTGTGTGTGTGTGTGTGTGTGTGTGTGTGTGAGAGAGATCCCTTGGGAGCTGAGATCTATCAGTTGGGATGGCCATTAAGAAAGCGCAGATTAGTTCAGACCTGTTTGGGCAGGAGTTGTGGATGATTTGAGGTGAATCAGCGGTGCGAGACTGGAGGGATGCCTTGATGGTGCTGGATTATTGTTGTGTAAACTTGTAAAAGTGCTAATGCACAGTAATGTGAACCGTAGCGCTCCAGCGGCCTTTCAGTTAAGGAGCTGCTCATCTTTTAAATGGGGCTGTGTTCCGTTTGGTTCGGCAGTGCAGCAGAACGTGAAAGAATTGTCCATTTCTTCATGTAAATGTACAGTTCAATTGGCCGTTCACAGGGAAATGGAATGGACTGATTTGTAAAAGAAAAGAAATATGAAAGTGAATCTTGCTGCTTTTCTCCTGAAGATTTTAGGTTTGAGTCTCTTGTGAGATTTTGATTTGATTTATTATTGTTACGTGTGTTAACATAGTGAAAAGTATTGTTTCTTGCGTGTTATACAGACATAGCATACTCGGACCTCTGAATCTTCGTTAGGTGAGCAGAGAGTCCACTCAACTGATGAAGGGTCAGAGGCCCGAAAGCTAGTGGCTTTTACTACCAAATAAACCTGTTGGACTTAAACCTGGTGTTGTTAGACTTCTTACTGTGTTTACCCCAGTCCAACGCCAGCATCTCCACTTCATGATATAGACAGTAGCGTGTATGGTATGCTTTGTCTGTATAGCAACAAGAAACAATACTTCTCACTGTGTATCAATACATCTGATAATCATCAACCATCTGATATAGGTGTCACTGGATAGGTTAGCATTTATTTCCCATCCCTAATTGCCTCTTGAGAAAGTTGTGGTGAGCTGCCTTTTTGTATAAAAGCTTTATTTACTAGTCACAAGTAGGCTTATATTGACATTGTAATGAAGTTATTGTGAAAACCCCCTTAGTCACCATACCCTGGCGCCTGTTTGGGTACAGTGAGGGAAAATTTAGCACAGCCAATGCACCTAACCAGTACGCCTTTCTGACTGTGGGAGGAAACTGGAGCACCCGGAAGAAACCCATGCAGAAACGGGGAGAATGTGCAAACTCCGCACAGACAGTGACCCAAACTGTGAATCAAATCTGGGTCCCTGGCGCTGTGAGGCAGCAGTGCTAACCTCTCTGCCACTGTAGCCTTGGCAGTGCAGGTACACTCAGAGTGCTGTTAGGGAGGGAGTCCCAGGATTTTGACCCAGCGACCTTGAAGGAATAACCAATATATTTCCGAGTCAGGTTGGTGAGGGGAACCTCCCGGGTGGTGGCGTTCCCATATGTCTGCTAGATGGTAGTGTTTGCGGGTTTGGAAGGCACTGTCGAAGAAGGGCGGCATGGTGTCACAGTGGTTAGCACGGCTGCTTCACAGCTCCAGGGTCCTGGGTTCGATTCCCGGCTCGGGTCACTGTCTGTGTGGAGTTTGTATGTTCTCCTTGTGTCCACGTGGGTTTCCTGAGTGCTCCGGTTTCCTCCCACAGTCCAAAGATGTGCGGGTTAGGTTGATTGGCCATGCTAAGAAATTGCCCCTTAGTCTCTAGGGATGCGTAGGCTAGAGGGATTAGTGGGTATAATATGTAGGGGTATCGGATTGTGGCTGGTGCGGACTCAGTGGGCTGAAGGGCCTCTTTCTGCACTGTAGGGTTCTATGATCTAAGCCTTGGTGAGTTGCTTCAGTGCATCTTGTAGATGGCACACATGCTTGCAACTGTCTCAGTGTTGGAGGGATTGAATGGCACTCCATCCACAAATAATCAAGCGTGGCTGCTTTCTCCTGGATGTTTAATCGTAGAATCCCTACAGTGTGAAGGAGGCTATTTGGCTACCCTGACTTTCCGAAAGAGCATCTTACCCAGGCCCACTCCACTGTCCTATACCCATATCTCCATGGCACGATGCACATCTCTGGACCTTGGGAGGAAACTCCTGCAGACATGGAGTGTGTGTGTGTGTGTGCGCAAACTCCACACACAGACACAGGGAGAATGTGCAAACTCCACACAGTCACCCAAGCCAGGAATCAAACCTGGGTCCCTGGAGCAGTGATGCAGCAGTGCTAACCACTGTGGCACCCAGTGTAGTGTTCAGTTTCTTGTGATGTTGGAGCTGCGCTCATACAGGCAAATGGAGAATATTTTATAAACTTCTATCAGGTCGCCCCTCAGCTTCTTTGTCAGGGAGAACAATCCCAGTTTATTCAGTCTCTCCTCATGGCTAATACCGCACCCCCCCATGATGTGGAGATGCTGGCGTTGGACTGGGGTAAACACAGTAAGAAGTCTCACAACACCAGGTTAAAGTCCAACAGGTTTATTTGGTAGCGAAAGCCACTAGCTTTCGGAGCGCTGCTCCTTCATCAGGTAAGTCACAGACACTCCGGTTTCCTCCCACATATTGAAAGACATGCTGGTTAGGTGCATTGACCCGAACAAGAGCCAGAGTGTGGCGACTGGAGGAATTTCACAGTAACTTCTTTGCAGTGTTAATGTAAGCCTTACTCGTGACTAGTCAATAAACTTTACTTCCTATGACTTACCTGATGAAGGAGCAGCGCTCCAAAAGCTTGTGGCTTTTGCTACCAAATAAACCTGTTGGACTTTAACCTGGTGTTGTGAGACTTCTTACTGTGAATACTCTCCATACCAGGCACCATCCTGGTAAATCTTTTCTGTACTCCCTCCACGTCCTTCTGGGAGTGTGGTGAGCAGAATGGCCAACTTGGAGGGAGAGGAGAGAGGTTTGGGGAAAGGTGAGGTTCGACGGAGGGGCTGGGGAGAAGTGGGGTTAGACGGAAGGGGAGAGGGGCTGGGGAGAGGTGTGGGTGGAGGGAGAGGAGAGAAGCTGGGGCAGGGAGAGGTGGTTTGCGAAGAGAGTCTGCTTTTATCTTATTGTATGATGCCACGCCATCAATGTGCCTTTAGATTGTAATAAATCTTCTGAAGTGATCTTCCTCAGAAATGTTTGATTATGTTAAAACCTGCAGTTTACAACCATCTAGCTCCCCCAAGACTTGACAAAGGAATTGTAAGTAGTTGCTACTGGAGGATTTTTATTCTTCAATCGCAGTTTAGCAGTTGTTAATGATGCCATTTTGTGTGAAAGCTATACCTCGACGAGAGGAGATAGGATGTGGAGCGCATTAACACTGTAAGCAATTGTTTTAATTTTAACTACCCCCTGATGGAATGGGTACTTGAGTTTGCCACAAAAAATATTCAATGATTGGGCGAGAATGCCTTGTTGATGGGTCGTTTACATTCCGTTCTCAGATTTTTGGAACTAAAGACACACACAAACACTGGAAAATCTCAGCAGGCCTAACGGGATCTGTGGGGAGACAATAGAGCCAACGTTTTGAGCCTAGATTTGACTTGATTTGTTATTGTCATGTATTAACTTGCGGTGAAAAGTATTGTTTCTTGCTCGCTATCCAGGTAAAGCGTACCATTCACAGAAGAAGTGTCTCAACATCAGGTTAAAGTCCAACAGATTTATTTGTAATCACAGACTTTTGGAGCACTGCTCCTTCCCCCACCTCTCTCCTCTTGTTTTTGTATGCCCACCGTATTCTCCATTCCACCATTGCGGCCATGTTTTTAAAAGCCTTGACCCTAATCTATGGACTTCTCATCCTAAGGGAGATTTATCTCTCTCCCCTCTTTTCAGATCCTCTTCTCTCTCTGGGCCCAGGCTGTGGGTCACCTGTACTGACATCTACGCCTGGTCGTTGTGGAATTGTGTACAGTGCTCACATTGTGGATCATTTGACTGGGCTGAAAGATCCATACCAGTGTGTACCACATCAAGCTTCCCTTCCCAACTCTCTTGTACACCCAGTGATGATGCAAGATGGAATGTATTCGTATAGTTTGATATAAATAGATCACACACTTCATTGTTTTGGTGAGCATCAGTCCCCTGAGCATCAACCTGCGCCGTGCTGTCACACTGCGATTTGAGTGTTTTATTATTAAGTTGCCTAGACCAGATTGGTATTCTTTGGTTATGAGCGCAGACCATTTATAGAACTCTTTTTCAGAAAATACCTGGATCTGCACCTAAGTGGCATATGCTACAAGGTTGTGGGCCAGGTGGGGTTAGAAAGGGCACCTGTGTGTTCTTGGGCTGGTATGGACAAGATGGGCCAAATGGCCTCCTGTGTTGCAACACTCCTTTGGTTCTGTTGGGGGGGGGGGGTGATCTCATTCAAATGTTGGAAATGATTTAAGGGCTTGATAGGACAAATGGAGTGAAATTATTTCCTCTGAGAGGAGTCCAGCACAAAAGGGCAAAACCCTAAAATTAGAGGGCACAGTTTTAAGGTGAGGGGGAGATATCTGGGGCGGTTCAGTGCTTAGCACCGCATCAGGGACCTGGGTTCGATTCCCAGCTTGGGTGTCTGTCTGTGCGGAGTTTGCATGTCCTCCCCATGTCTGTGTGGGTTTCTTCCAGGTGTTCTGGTTTCCTTCCACAGTCTGAAAGAGGTGCTGGTTCGGTGCATAGGCCATGCTAAATTGCCCTTTTAGAGTACCCGAACAGGTGCCGGAGTGTGGCGACTTGTGGATTTTCACAGTAACTTCATTGCAGTGTTAATGTAATCCTACTTGTGACACTAATAAACTTCAAACTTTAAACTCCAACTTAAAAACACTGGGGAAAGTTTTTCACACAAAGGGTGGTGGATGCCTGCTGCCAGTGGAGGTGATGGAACCAGGCACATTATCAAGATGCACCTTGATCGTTGCTAGACACATGAATGGGAGGTGAGCAGAGGGATAGGAACCATGTCAGGGCAGGCTTGGTGGGCCGAAGGGCCTGTTCCTGTGCTGTGCTGATACCGGAGTTGAGGGGGTTGAACTATGAAGAGAGGCTGAATAGACTGGGTCTGTACTCGTTGGAGTTTAGAAGGATGAGGGGGGATTTTATAGAGACGTATAAGATGATGAAGGGGATGGATAGGGTAGAGGTAGAGAGATTCTTCCTGCTTAGAAAGGACAGCAGGACTAGAGGGCACAGCCTCAAGGTAGGGTGGGGGGGGGGGGCTCGGTTTAGAACGGAGTTGAGGAGGAACTTCTTTACTCAAAGGGTGGTGAATCTCTGGAATTCTCTGCCTGTTGAAGTGGTGGAGGCTGCCTCGCTGAATATATTTAAGACGCGGGTAGATAGGTTTTTGGTAGGCAAGGGGATTAAGGGTTATGGGGAGAAAGCGGGAAAGTGGAACTGATCCACTTCAGATCAGCCGTGATCTTATTGAATGGCGGGGCAGGCTCGAAGGGCTAGACGGCCTACTCCTGCTCCTATTTCTTATGTATTGTTCGTTCTCCTTGGGGCCTGCCAAATGTGACACCAGCAAGCAGCATTTCACACAAAAAAAAAACAGTAGTGGAAATCTGCCCCCACGGGAAAATCTCGAAGCCGATTTGAAAACTGAGATCGATGTTAGTTCACTTAAGAAGTGCTACGGAACCAAGGTGGGGAAACAGAGTTCAGGCACAGGTCCGCCATGGCCTAACTGAAAGGGCAGGAGAGGCGTGATGGGCTGAAGGTCCCCTCCCACTCCTCCCCCTGTTCCTTTTTTTTGCCTGTGAGCTGCGGCTGGTTGTGTGTTTTGTGAGGCTGCCTGTGTTTTTGCTGTTGGGTTTGCGAGGCGGTGCTCCAGTCACACACAACAAAAGCCTACTGTTGGCACAAGCCTCCCCTTTTTCCCACCCTCCCCCCCCTCCGCCCTCTCCCCACCCCAATCGCGCAGATGTCAGCGTCAGGGGGATTTCTCGACAAAGGGAGAGAGAATGAGTCAGCAGAGCGAAGCCAAGTGCCCGCCACAGCGTTTAATCCAGAGTTTACCCGCTCTGCCCTTGTCAGCAGGTTCTCTGCCCTGCCACCAGGCTGTTTGTGACTCTCTCTATTTGCGATGGAGGTCGCCCTCCATTTATATAGTAAATTCAGATTTAAACCAAAATATGGCTGCAAATTCCAATATTTCCCTTCCCAAATCTTCACTTGTGTTTGCCAGAAAATGGTGGATATTTGGGATGTGGAAAAAGGTTGGGGTATAATAAATTAACGTGGTTATTAAATGGATGGGAATTACAACGTGTCTCGTCTGTCTGTGTGTGTGTGTCGTGTGCCCACCCCTGTCTGTCTGTGTGTCGCACGTGCCTGCCTCCCCCCCTCTCCTCCATGGCATTTAATCCTGTGTGTCGATTTTGAAGGCCCGAGTGCTATTCTAGTAGGGGGCGGGGGGGGAGGCGATTCGCAAAGAGGGTTGCGGATCCGAGGAAAATGAGAGTGCCCGTGAACTCCTGGCGTTCGTCTAACCCGACCGAGTACAGTGTAATTATAAAGCACCGCGCCAATAGGGAGCGCGGGCTGGAGAGGGTAACTGCCTACTGAGGTCCCCGTTGGACGGTGGCGCGATGGGTAATACCGTCGGTTATGATCTGCTATGAAACTTCAAAGTTAAATCTCTTTATTCAGATCAGTCTGCATCGGGAAGCAGGCTCCCACTGTCAGGTCGGGTTATACACTAGATCGGGAGCCCCTTTCATGGACATGAGGTAATTCTGATCTGCAACCTGAACGTTTTAGGAATGCTTTGTAGTGAGGAATTCATGCAGGGTTAATGTGTTACACTTAGCTGGACAGTACATGCTCTCGAGTTACTGAGCAAGTCTGCTCATTTTTAGACTACGCTTCGGCTAATTGCACCGTGCCTTTGCTGTTTTCGATTTATTGTGTCGGTCCTGCAAGGATCACAGATCCCTACGGTGCAGGAGGAGGCCACTCAGCCCATTTGAATCTGAACTGACCCCCAAAGTGCATCTTACCCAGGCCTATCCCCGTGCATTTACCATTGTTAATTCATCTAATGCCTTATTGTTTCTTGTGCGCTATACAGACAAAACATAGAGTACACAGAGTATGTAGGGAAGAAGGAAAGGAGAGGGGGCAGGGTCTTGGTGCCTTTGGATGCTAAAGGGGCAATTTATCATGGCCGAACACAGAGCATCACAGAAACAGGCCTTTGGCCCACCAAGCCTGTGTCGATCACGCTGTCCCACTTTAGACCAACTGCCTGTATCCCTCTCTTCCCCACTGTTCATGTGCCTATCCAGATGAGTCTTAAATATCACTAACATGTCTGCCCCAATCACCTCACTTGGCAGCGCATTCCAAGCCCCCACCACCCTCTGTGTAAATTAAAAAAAAAACAACCTTCCCGCACATCAGAATGATGGGGAGTGGGATAGCTTGATCTTGGGTTTGGACATAGAACAGTACAGGCCCTTCAGCCCTCGATGTTGTGCTGAGCTACGTTCTACATCTCTACTGAACCCACTTGTGCCTCCTTGTAATTGGCATTTCTGCCCTGGGGGGGGGGGGGAAAAGCTTCCAACTGTTCACCTTATCCACGCCCCTCATAATTTTAAACTTCTGTCAGGTTACCCCCTCAGCTCCCGTCTTTCCAGGGGGAACAAACCCAGTTTCCACCTAACTCGCACATCTTTGGACTGTGGGAGGAAACCGGAGCACCTGGAGGAAACTCGCATAGACGTGGGGAGAAGGTGTGAGGCAGCAGTGCGAACCACCGTGCCACCTATAAGGTGCTCTCTTCCACGCCTCCACCCTCTTCCAGTCATGCACTATCAGCAGGTATTCCAACCCTCATGTAGATGCTTAGCCTCACAATAGATGTTTTTTTAAAGTTATTTAGGGGTTTGAGGGATACAGGAAGCAGGGCTGAGGTGGTGATAACGCCACTGGGCTAGTATTCTAGTGGGATGGGAAAAAGTTCCAGAGACACTGATTTGAATCCCACCATGGCAGCCTTTTGAGATCCTCGATTTTGCTTCTCGATCACAGGAACAGTGATCTTCCTCACATTCCTTCCATAAGAACATAAGAAATAGGAGCAGGAGTTGGCCATCTAGCCCCCCGAGCCTGCCCCGCCATTCAATAAGATCATGGCTGATCTGTCGCGTCTCAGTTCCACTTTCGCGCTTTCTCCCCATAACCCTTAATTCCCCTGTCTATGAGAAATCTATCTACCCGCATCTCCTGCTGACTAGGTTAGGATTATACTCACTGGAGTTTAGAAGAGTGAGATGGGAATGTCATAGGCACTTGTAAAACTCTAACAGAGTTAGACAGGGTAGATTCAGAAAGAATGTTTCCAGTGGTGGGGGGAGTCCAGAACTCGGGGTCACGGTTTGAGGATAAGGGGTAAACCTTTTAGAACTGAGCTGAGGAGAAATTTCTTCACCCAGAGGGTGGTGAATGTGTGGAATTCACTCCCACAGAAAGTAGTTGAGGCCAAAACGTTGTCTGATTTCAAGAAGAAATTAAATATATCTCTTGAGGCTAAAGGGGTCAAGCGATATGGGTGGAAGGGGGGATCAGGATATAGAATTTGATAACCAGCCATGATCAAAATGAATGGCGAAGCAGGCTCGACGGGCCAAATGGTCGCCTCCTGATCCTAGTTTCTATGTTTGCCCAAAATTGTAACTCCTTGTCCTTGGCCATCAGCTACTGGAAACAGGTTTACACACAGATTTTCCTAGTGTACTATCATAATCTTGTTCACCTCTGTCAAATCTCTCTACAAAGATAGCAAGCCTAGCTTCTTCAACCTAACCTTGTAGTTAATCGCTCTTGAAGCACCCCCTCCCAGAGTTTTGTATGCTTTTGATTTGATTTATTATTGTCACATGTATTAACATACAGTGAAAAGTATTGTTTCTTGCGCACTGTACGGACAAAGCATACCATTCATAGAGAAGGAAATGGGAGGGTGCAGAATGTAGTGTTACTGTCATAGCGAGGGTGTAGAGAAAGATCAACTTAATGCGAGGTAGGTCCATTCAAAAGTCTGATGGCAGCAGTAGGGAAGAAGCTGATCTTGAGTTGGTTGGTATGTGACCTCAGACTTTTGCATCTTTTTCCTGATGGAAGAAGGTGGAAGAGAGAATGTCCGGGGTGCGTGGGGTCCTTAATTCTGCTGGCTGCTTTGCCGAGGCAGTGGGAAGTGCAGACAGTCAGTGGATAGGAGGCTGGTTTGTGTGATGGATTGGGCTACATTTGCGACCTTTTGTAGATTCTTGCGGTCTTGGGTAGATCAGGAGCCCATACCAAGCTGTGATACAACCAGAAAGAATGTTGTAGCTGTCCTGCTGCTTTCTAAGATCTTTGCACATGGACGTCCAGGTCCCTCTGTTCTTGTACATACTTAGCTATGATGTTATGTCCATGTTGCCTCTCCATATTCCTTCTGCCACAATGTATCATAGAATCCAGGAGGAGGCCATTTGGCCCATTGGGCCTGCACTGACCACAATCCCACCCAAGCCCTAACCCCTTAACTTCATGTATTTACCCTGCTAATCCTCCTTGCGCTAAGGGGCAATTTACCAGTCCATCTAACCTACACATCTTTGAACTGTGGGTGGAAATTGGAGCACCTGAAGGAAACCCATGCAGACACAGGGAGAACGTGAAGACTCCACACAAGGCTGGAACTGAACCCAGATCCCTGTGAGGCAGCAGTGCCAATCCATCTCACAAACCTGTGCCACCATGCTGCCCATCATCTCCCACTCCCTCAAAAAGATACCTAAGCTAGAACTTTGACATTTTTTTTCTATTTGTGTTTGACAGTTTAGCGTACAGTGAAGACTCTCAGGCGCTGAGTCATCTTTTGATTTTTAAAAAAAGCACATCCCAGATTAAAGCTGTATTTGAAATGCAAATCTGATGGTTTGGGCTTTAACACCACAATTCGGTCGCTGTAAAACCAGCGCCCGTCATTGTGTGAGTTGTGTAAGAGTGCTTTTATCATTCGTTGTAAATCAAGAAAAACTGTGATTACCACGAGGCCTCTGTTCAAAACCCTGACAAATACAAGTCCGACAACTGCACGGATATCTGAAGTAAAAGTAGAAAATGCTGGAAAAGCCCAGACAAAGGGTCTTCCAGACTTGACGTTGAGTAAAAGCAAAGTACTGCAGAATCTGAAACCAAAAGAGAAAACGCTGGAAAATCTCAGCGTATGTAAGGAGAGAGAAGAGGTGACATTTCGAGTCCAGATGACCGCTTTGACAAAGGGTCATCCCGGTTCAAAACATTGGCTCTTTTCTCTCCTGACAGATGCTGCCAGATTGAGATTTTCCAGCGTTTTCTGTTTCTGAAGCACGCTGGAAGTGCTTGATTCACATTAAGAGGCGCTACGTGAATTCAATTGCTTTCCCGACTGCGGCAAGTTCTAAGCTGCAGTATATAACGGAACTTTTCACAGAATGGTTATTCCAACTGGCACAGAGAAGATGGACCAGGCAGTAGGCTGTCTGTGGATTCGAACCTCTGTGGGCTCCAGCATCTGACCAGAAGGAAGACATTTCAGTTATATAGCACCTTTCACAACATGATGTAGAATCAGAGTATTAGTCACTGCTTGAGGGCAGCACAGTGGTTAGCATGGTGCCAGGGATCCGGGTTCAGTTCCTGCCTTTGGTGACTGTGTGGAATTTGTACGTTCTCCGGGTGCTCTGGTTTCCTCCCACACTCCAAAGATGTGCGGGTTGGGTGGATTGGCCGTGCTAAATTGCCCCTTAAGTGTCCTGAGATGTGTAGGTTAGAGGGGTTAGATACGGGAAATGCATGGGCTTACGGGATAGGACAGGAGTGAGTGACTGGGTAAGATACTCTCAGTGTTTAAAGTTTATTCATTAGTTGCAAGCAGGCTTACGTTAACACTGCAGTGAAGCTACTGTGTGAACCTGATAGTCGCCACACTCCAGTGCCTGTTCGGGAACACTGAGGGAGAATTTAGCACGGCCAATGCACCCTGACTAGCACATCTTTCAGACTGAGAAGAAACCGGAGCACCCGGAGGAAACCCACGCAGACGTGGGGAGAATGTGGAGACTCCACACAGACAGTGACCCGAGCCAGGATTCGAACCCGGCTCCCTGGCGCTACGAGGCAGCAGTGCTAACCATCGTGCTGCCCCAATTTTGCTTTGAACGCTCGATGGGCCGAGTGACCACCTCCTACACTGTAGAGATTCTATGATTCTAACACTGCAACCCATTTGTACACAGCCAGTTCGTACAAGCAGTGTGGCAAGGACCAGATTATCTGTTTCAGTGCCGTCGGCAGAGAGAGAGGAGAGGAGTGTTATTGGCCAGGACCCCATGCTGTTTGTAATGGTGGCTAGCGTCTCCTGCAGCACTTGAGAGGGCAGATGGGGCTGTGTTCAGAAAGACAGCAGCCCTGACGATGCTGTCTGCTCGAGTCTGCAGTGGGACTCGAACCCGCCACCCACTGACTCAAAAGTGCTACCTTCTGAGCCACCGTTGACTCATCTCGTTTGGGAAGCAGTGACTCCCTCAGTTGGTCCCGAATAGCCTGTTTGCGGGAATCGGATCTGGCCGAGACTCCTGAGATCGACACCTCCTTGTGACTCTGATCCGAGGCGTGTAGGCGGGTATTATTTGATGACTGGGCTTGCTTTAACTTTGATGTCTTTACGGCTTAACAGTTTAGTACAAGCAGTGAATTATTCTTGCATGTTCTGAGTGGCCATTTGGGCGAGGTTCTGTTGAGGGGGTGGGGGGGGTGGGAGTTGGGGAGGGAAAAGTGGAAGCTGTCAGCTTTTCAAAAGAAATAAAAATTTCAAAGACATTTTGACAACCAACACTCACTGACGGATTTTACTGGGGTTTGCTTTGCTGTAACAACTGACATTTTGTAATGTCCACTCGCCAAACGACAGTGACTGCGCTTCGATAGTACGTCACTGGGAGAAAAGCGCCAAGTAAATGATTTTCCTTTGCTGCTTTTTAATGTAGTAATACGCTCATGCACAGAGCAACATGAACTATGAGGGTCGTTACTCAAATGTTTGGTCAGAGGTAGCTTGTAAACAGCATCATAAAGGAATGGGAGTGGGGAGAGGTTTAGGGATGGATTTCCAGAGATTCGGGGAGAATCTTGGAATCCCTGCAGTGCAGAAGGAGGCCACTATGCCTATCAGGTCTGCACCATCCACAATCCCACCCAGGCCCCAGCCCCATTAACACCAAGCACTTACCCCACTAGCCCCCCCCCCCCGACACAAAAAGGGGCAATTTAGCATGGCCAATCCACCTATCCCGCACATCTTTGGACGGCGGAAGGAACCCGGAATACCCGGAGAGACAGAATCCCAGAGAGGGGGGGCGGGGGGGAGAGATTCTGGGACAGAATCCCAGAGAGAGCTGGGGAGAGATTTGAGAGACAATCCCAGTGAGGGGGTGGTGGGCGGGAAGAGATTTAGGGATTGAATTCCAAAGATTCAGGGGACGTTTAAGGACGGTACACAGGGTTGAAGTTAGTCAGATGACTGTCTGTCTTCATTTTACTCAGTGTTTTGGGAAGTGGAAGGGTGTTGTCCAATTTGGTCAAGCTTGTATCGTCGATTTTTAACATCTCAGGCAAGGCAATTTGACAGTTGGGTTTGTTTATCTTTAAATTCAGCGTGGTTTTGTGCCTGAAAAGTGTGAAGTTTGAGATGGTGTACAAAGGAAGGAAAGATTTATTTTGGGGAAATCCGTCTGCGCTCATCCGGAATGAGACAATAGTGCGAACAAACGCACCTTGGGAAGAAAATCTGCCATCCCTAACTAAGTCTGGCCCACATGTGACTCCCGTCCTGCAGCAATGTAATCAACCCAAGTGACACTCTGGAATGTCCCCTAAATGCCACACTGTTGTAGGCCTCTGGGAGGGCAGTTAGGGATGGGCAATAAATGCTGGTCTTGGCAGCGATACCCGTTTTCCAGACCAAGAACAAATTTAAGAGGGACCAGAAGTTGGGCATCCTTGTGATATCCATTTAAGTAGCGCCTTTCACACATTCGGGCTGTCCCACAGACAGTTAAATATTCAGGAATGCTCTGTAATGTAGCACAGTACCTACCTTGGGGTTGGCCACCTGATATTGACAAGGTAATCTGATTTTAGTGGTGCCAGTTTTATGGGGCAGATATTGGACAGTGCCTCGGGGTGACCACCCCTCTCCTTTTGGAGATAGTGGCTGGGGGATCACTGATGTGAAAACTTTCATCGTGCGTTAGTTTTTCCTTCTCTTTCAATGAAGACTTCACATTTGGGCCCTGTGTTGTGTTATGGAACCTCCAAAGTGCAGAAAGACCCATTGAGTCTGCACCAACTCTGAAAGAGCATCATCCCCACCCAGGCTTTGCACTTACCGGAGCCGATCCACCTAACCTGCGCATCATCTTTGGGCTGTGGGAGGAGACACACGGAGAACGTGCACACCCTGTGCAGATAGTCTTGGTGACCTGACGAAGGGTCAGAGTCAGAAAGCTAGCGGCTTTTGCTACCAAATAAACCTGTTGGACTTTTAACCTGGTGTTGTGAAACTTCTTACTGTGTTTACCCCAGTCCAACACTGGCATCTCCACATCATTCCTCCCACAGTCCAGAGATGTGTGGGTTAGATTGATTGATTGATTGACCATGCTAAATTCTCCCTTAGTGTCCCGTAATGTGTCGGTTAGAGCGATGAGTGGGGTAAATATGTGGGGATAGGGTCTGGGCGGGAATGTTGTCAGTGCAGACTTGATGGGCTGAATGGCCTCCTTCTCCTGCACCGTCAGGATTCTATGATTTCCGTGAACTAAAATTGCCGTGTCTGCTTTTTATTTTCCCAGTGGGATTTAACGACTGTTACGGCAGCGTGGTGATACAGTACGAGACCAGCGATCCCAGTTTCCGGGTTCTACGCGATGGTGTGGTGTATGCAACGGAAGATGTCCACCTCTCCGGAAAACAGTTGAAGTTTGCAGTGACCGCACACGGAATGCAGGAGCAGCAACAATGGCAAGCGGCGATCCGGCTGACGGTCAGAGCCGAGAGCAGTGCCAAGCACAATGGGCAGAAGGTACCTCGTCCATAACGTCTACTAACCGGTGCCGCATCTGTGGTCTTTGCACTTTGTCTTTTCAGTATCAATTTCCCCCTCCATGCTGTGGACCTCCCCAAGCCATGCAGCCCCTCCAAGTTGATTAGCCACATTCCCCTCAACCTGGAGTTCATTGGAACATGCAGGAGGCCATTCAGCCTCTCCACCCTTTTATTACATTCTTCCGTGACAACTTGTCTGATTTTGTTTAACGCTCTAGCTCCAGTTCCTTTTAATTAGCTTGGTGGGCAAAACTCTGGGAGCGATGAATGCTGGAATTGAGTGAGTGAATGCACAAATCGTGTGAATGAAAATGAGAGGTTCCTGTGTCCACCATCCTCTGTGGGAAGAAGTCATTGTTTTACTTGAGGCCAGAATTGGACCTGGGTACCTGGTGCTGTGAGACAGCAGCGCTAACCAATTTAGCATGGCCACTTTTTTACCCAGTTTAGCATGGCGAGTAAGTGGAACTGATCCACTTCAGATCAGCCATGAACTTATTGAATAGCGGGGCAGGCTTGAGGGGCTAGATGGCCTACTCCTGCTCCTATTTCTTACATTCACTCCCTCTAACCCGCACATCTTTGGACTGTAGGAGACAACTGGAGCACCCGGAGGAAATCCGTGCAGAGACACGGAGAACGTGCAGACTCCACACAGACAATGACCCAAGCCGGGGATTGAACCCGAGTCCCTGGTGCTGAGAGGCAGCAGTGCTACCGTGCTGCCAAAAGATAAGAACATAAGAAATAGGAGCAGGAGTAGGCCATCTAGCCCTTCGAGCCTGCCCCGCCATTCAATAAGATCATGGCTGATCTGTCGTGGCTCAGTTCCACTTTCCCGCCCTCTCCCCATAACCCTTAAATCCCCTCTCTTATCAAGAACCCATCAACCCGCTTCTTAAAAATATTTAGCGAGGCAGCCTCCACCACTTCAACGGGCAGAGAATTCCAGAGATTTACCACCCTTTGAGTGAAGAAGTTCCTCCTCAACTCCGTTCTAAACCGCCTCCCCTTTATCTTGAGGCTGTGCCCCCTAGTCCTACTGTCTTTTTTGAGCGGGAAGAGTCTCCCCACCTCTATCCTATCCATCCCATTCATCATCTTATACGTCTCAATGAGATCTCCCCTCATTCTTCTAAACTCTAACGAGTACAAGCCCAGTTTATTCAGCCTCTCCTCATAGCTCAACCCCCTCAACTCCGGTATCAGCCTAGTAAACCTCCTCTGCACTCCCTCCAGGGCTAAAATATCCTTGCGCAGGTGTGGCACCCAAAACTGCACACAGTACTCCAGCTGCGGCCTCACCAATGCCCTATACAGCTGCAGCAAGACCTCCCTACTTTTATATTCAATCCCCCTCGCTATGAAGGCCAGCATCCCATTCGCCTTCCTGACCACCTGCTGCACCTGCAAGCTGGGTTAGGTGTGTAGGTTAGGGGGATTGGCCATGCTAAATTGCCCCTCAGTGTCAGAGGGACTAGCAGAGTAAATACATGGGGTTATGGGGTATGTCCCGAACAGGATTGTGGTTGGTGCAGGCTTGATGGGCCAAATAGACTCCTCCCGCGCTGTAGAGATTCTGAGTCTCGGACTGGAGCGAGGACAAGGGGGAAAGACAGTTCCTGTACAGGAAGAATGGGACAGGAGCAGGCTGAAATACTGTGGCTACCTGAACCGGACTGCTTGTGGATTAAAGGAAGGAGATACAGCTGCAGAAACAGTTATAATATTGAGAGCACTGCCAGGACCATCAACCAATGGCTGAACGCGGTGAAGTGTTTGAACAGATTAATAAATGATGTCATGACATCATTCACCAATAAGCTAAATATTTATACCAGTTTTTGAGAGTTTATTACAGTTTGAGGCATTTGAACAAATAAATTTACAAAGTTTGAACAAACGAAAAGTGCAGCGCAAGAACAGGCCCTCCAAGCCCCTATCAATCATGATGCCCTAACTAATCTACAGTAAAAACCTCCTGCCCTTACTCGTCCATATCCCTCTTATCCTGTGGAGTTTAGAAGGCTGAGGGGGGGGATCTGATAGAGACATATGAGATAATGAGGGGGCTAGATTGGGTAGAGGTAGAGAGATTCTTCCCGCTTAGAAAGGATAGCAGGACTAGAGGGCACAGCCTCTAGATAAGGGGGGGTGCAGTTTAGATCAGAGTTGAGCAGGAACTTCTTCACTCAAAGGGTGGTGAATCTCTGGAATTCTCTGCCCGTTGAAGTGGTGGAGGTTACCTCGCTAAATATATTTAAGTCACGGGTAGATAGGTTTCTGATAGACAGGGGAATTAAGGGTTATGGGGAGAAAGCGGGAAAGTGGAACTGATCCACTTCAGATCACCCATGATCTTATTGAATGGCGGGGCAGGCTCGAAGGGCTAGATGGCCTACTCCTGCTCCTATTTCTTATGTTCTATTCCCTCCCTATTCATGTACCCATCCAGATGCCTCTTAAATGTTGTTAATGTGCCCACTTTCACCGCTACCTCTGGCAGTGCGTTCCAGGCACCCACCACTCTCTGCATGAAACTTCATCTGCACATTCCCCTTAAACTTCCCCCCCCCCCCTCCTCACCTTGAACCTGTGTCCCCTCATCCCCATTCTTCTGCTTTTTCCACCCTGAGAAAAAACTCTCTGACTATCCACCCTGTCTACGCCCCTCATGATTTTGTAGACCTCCTATCAGGTCTCCCCTCAGCCTCCGTGTTTCTAATGAAAACAATCCCAGTTTATTCAACCTCTCCTCATGGCCAACACCCTCGAGACCAGACAACATCCTGATGGAGGCTGAATAAACTAGGCTTGTACTCGTTGGAGTTTAGAAGAATGAGGGGAGGTCTCATTGAGACGTATAAGACGATGAATGGGATGGATAGGATAGAGGTGGAGAGACTCTTCCCGCTCAAAAAAGACAGTAAGACTAGGGGGCACAGCCTCAAGATAAAGGGGGGGGCGGTTTAGAACGGAGTTGAGGAGGAACTTCTTCACTCAAAGGGTGGTGAATCTCTGGAATTCTCTGCCCGTTGAAGTGGTGGAGGCTGCCTCGCTAAATATTTTTAAGACGCGGGTTGATGGGTTTTTGATAAGAGAAGGGATTAAGGGTTATGGGGAGAGGGCGGGAATGTGGAACTGATCCACTATCAGATCAGCCATGATCTTATTGAATGGCGGGGCAGGCTCGAAGGGCTAGATGGCCTACTCCTGCTCCTATTTCTTATGTTCTTATGAACCTTCTTTGCACTCTCTCTAAAGCTTCCACGTCCCTCTGGCAGTGTGGTGACCAGAACTGTACGCAATACTCCAAAAGCGGCCTAATCACAGCATGGTGGCAATACAGTGGCACGGTGGTTAGCACTGCTGCCTCGTTGTCAGGAGCGCGAGTTTGATTCTCGGCTCGGGTCACTGTCTGCGTGGAGTTTGCACATTCTCCCCGTGTCTGCGTGGGTTTCCTCCGGGTACTCCTGCTTCCTCCCACGGTCTGAGAGATGTGCTGTTAGATGCGTTGGCCATGCTAAATTGCCCCTCAATGTACCCGAACAGGCACCAGCGTGCAACAACTAGGGGATTTTTCACAGTAACTTCATTGCAGTATTAATGTAAGCCTACTTGTGCCTAATTTAAAAAAAACTTTAACCAAGGTTTTATATATCTGCAACAATTTGGAATGATAGCTAGCAGGGTAGAACAGCAGGGGTCCACTGACATCATGTTTTGAGCTGTGTGGGAACTGAAAACCTACATACGCAGCAAGGAATGCCAACTGCTCGAGCTCTGGTTTTCTCAGCTAGAAGGGTGACTGGCATCACCAAACTGTAGACAGGAAGCAGAGTTCTTTATGGCTGGCATGTTTCTGGTGGTTATAAGACATAGGAGCAGAGTTAGGCCACTCAGCCCATCGAGTTTGCTCCACCATTCAATCATGGCTGTTTTTTTTTTTCTCATTTCCATTCTCCTGGTTTTCCCCATAACTCTTGATTCCCTTATTAATCAAGAATCTATCTATCTCTGTCTTGAAGACACAATGACCTGGCTTCCACTGTCTCCTGCGGAAAAGACTTCCAGAGATTTGCCACTCTGTGGCTGAGGAGATTCCTCCTCATCTCCATTTTAAAGGATTGCCCCTTTAGTCTAAAGTTGTGACCCTCTGGTTCTAGCTTTTCTACTACTGGACTCCCTGTGTCCACTCTATCCAGGCCTCGCAGTATCCAGCAAGTTTCAATGAGATTCCCCCGGCCATCCTTCTCAACTCCAATGAGTACAGACCCAGAATCCTCAACTGTTCCTCATACGACCAGCTCTTCAGTCCAGGAATCATTCTTGTGAACCTCCTCTAGACCCTTTCCAAGGCCAACACGTCCATCCTTAAATAAAGGGGCCAGAACTGCTCGCAATACTCTAAATGGGGTCTGTCTCGGGAGTGAGGGTGAATCCAACAGAAGTGGTGGCAATATGTGGACTGCTCCCAGTGCCATGAGTACAAGCTAATGAGTTCAGACACCGCACGGTAATGCGGGTGAACACGTGATGGAGGTGTAGTGCAGGAAAGAGGTCTTTGGGTTGGGGTGCTGGGGCTTGTACAAACTGGATGCTGATGCTACACCATTACAAATCATTGGACAGACCACAACAAATACAGAAAATGCTGGAAAATCTCAGCAGATCTGTGGGGAGAGAGAATGGAGCTAACGTTTCGAGTCTGGATGACCCTTTGTCATCTAGACCCTTGGTCAGCCCACATTTGGAATATTGTGTTCCGTTCTGGGCACCTTATTTAAGGAAGGATGTGAAAGCCCAAGAGAGAGAGTGAGAGGAGATTTACTAGAATGATACCAGGAATGAGGATTTTTAGACAGAAGGAAAGACTGGAGAAATTGGGCTTTATCTCCTTGGAGTCGAGAAGGTTTAGAAGTCACCTTTATTGAGGTGTTCTTAATTATGAAGTATATTGACAGGGTAAAGGATATTCTGTCTCCGCTAGTTGGGGTGGCACAGTAGCACAGTGGTTAGCACTGCTGCTTCACAGCTCCAGGGTCCTGGGTTCAATTCCCAGCTCGGGTCACTGTCTGTGTGGAGTTTGCACATTCTCCCCGTGTCTGCGTGGGCTTCCTCCGGGTGCTCCGGTTTCCTCCCACAGTCCAAAGGTGTGTGGGTTAGGTTGATTGGCCATGCTAAGAAATTGCCCCTTAGTGTCCAGGGATGTGTAGGTTAGAGGGGATTAGGGGGTATAATATGTAGGGATATGGAGATGGGGCCTGGGTGGGATTGTGTTTGGTGCAGACTTGATGGGCCGAAGGGTTCTATGTTCTATGATTCTGTATGATGTGGAGATGCTGGCGTTGGACTGGGGTGGGCACAGTAAGAAGTCTCAACACCGGGTTAAAATCCAACAGGATTATTTGGAATTACAAGCTTTCGGAGCGCTGCTCCTTCATCGGATGAGTTGCTACGTCAGTGACTAGGGTGTCCCAATTTCAGGATGGTCAGCAAGAGCACTAGGAACGAGATGAGGAGCAACTTCTTCACTCAGAGTTGTTGGAATTTGGAAAGCGCTGCCTGGGAGAATGGTGGAGGCAGATTCCATAGGAAGTTTCTAAAGAGAGCTGGACACGCGTTTGAAAGTGATGGATTTAGAGAGCTGCGGAGATGGGGCTCAAGATCGAGTCTAGCTGGGTAGCTCTTTGGCGAACCAGTGCGAACTCGATGGGCCAAATGGCCTCCAGCTGTGCTGTAAAACTCTCTAATTCAAGAACTGATCAGAGCTGGAACTAGTGCCCTTGCGGGGAGGGTAACTGGAACCGTGTTAATGAGGTGCCGGAATAGATGTTACAGCGAAGAGGCAGCAGCCATAGGAAATGAGAGAGAACACACAGCAACGGAATAAAGAATAAGTGTAAAAAGAGCAGGAATTCTAACACTGACCCGGACAGGATTGGGAAATAGCTGACCTATTCAGAAAGGCTCGGGAAGGAGAGGAGATGCTGGGGGCAGTGATGGCATTGATTAAAGATAATACTGCTGGGTGGAGAGTCGGCATTCTAGACGTTTCAAAGACCAAACCTATTTGGTTAGAGCGGAAGAACAAGAAAAAGGGACTGTTACATTGCTTGATGTTTACTGTAAATCCCCAAATAATGAGGAGCAAATCTGCAGGCAAACCTCTGAGAAATTTAAAAATAGCAGCAATTATCTGAGTAAAGGGTAAAGTTGCCATTGTCCCAGATGACCATTGATTTGATTTATTATTGTCGCATGTATTAACACACAGTGAAAAGTGTCAATTCTTGGGTGCTATACAGACAAGGCTTGCCTTTCAATGAGAAGGGAAGGAGAGAGTGCAGAAGGTAGTGTTACAGTCATAGCTAGGGTGTAGAGAAGGATCAACTTAATACGAGGTGGGTCCATTCAAAAGTCTGACAGCAGCAGGGAAGAAGCTGGTCCTGAGGCAGTTTATTTATTTATGTTAGTCACAAGTAAGGCTGACATTAACACTGCAATAAAGTTACCGTTAAATTCTCCTAGTCGCCACACTCCGGCACCTGTTTGGGTCAATACATCTAACCAGCACGTCTTTCAGAACGTGGGTGGAAGCCACACACCCGGAGGAAACCCACACAGACACGGGGAGAATGTGTGCAGAGTCTGCACAGACAGCGACCCAAGCCAGGAATTGAACCCGGGTCCCTGGCGCTGTAAGGCAGCAGTGCTAACCATTGTGCTACCGTGCCGCCCTGTACCAACTGGTACGTAACCTCAGACTTTTGTATCTTTTTCCCGATGGCAGGAGGTGGAAGAGAGAGCATTTGGAATGCGTGGGGCCCTTAATCATGCTGGCTGCTTTGTCTGTTTAGCATGCAAATAAAGTGAAGTTACGGATAAAGGGCCTGGGTGAGATTGGTGCAGGCTCAATGGGCCAAATGGCCTCCTGCACTGTAGGGTTTCTGTGATCTGCCCTAATATCTCCTTGTATTACTCGTATCTGTTAACACTCCTGCACCTGTGCAGCACCTTGGGCTACTTTACTGTGTTAGAAACACAAAATCATACAATCCCTACAGTGCAGAAGGAGGCCATTTGGCCCATTGAGTTTGCACTGATGACAATCCCACCCAGGTCCTGTCCACCTAACCCCACATAGTTACTCCACTCATCTCCCGAACACTGAGGGGCAATTTAGCATGGCAGTCCGCCTAACTTGCACGTCTTTTGGAGTGTGGAAAGAAACCAGAGCACCTGGAAGAAACCCACGCAGACACGGGGAGAATGTGCAGACTCCATACAGACGGTGACCTGAGGTGGGGATTGAACCCGGGTCCCTGGCGCTGTGAGGCAACAATGCTAACCGCGCTAAAGGTTCCAAGTAAATGCAAGTTGTTATTTGTCTAATGGTTGAGGCAGTTATTTATTCATTCAAGTAGAAAGTGCCAGGTTTGGGCTGGCCCAGATGGAATTGGCAGATCTTTAACAGAGCAGATTGTGGCCACCACAGGCTGCCTCCCGATCCTAGCGCATGTGGGTGAGGTAGGAGTGTGTTCGTGTCTGAAATCCTACTGACGCAGGTGTTTAAATGTAGACGGGGGTTTCTCGGATGTACGCAAATGGAAGCCATCCTTGCCAGTAGCTATGTGCCGCAGTGCAAATCAGCGTTAGAATGAACAAGTCAGTCTGCCCAAGTGGTCCATGCCAGTGTTTTTGCTTCTGTCTCACTCTTGAGTTTCCTCCCACTCTTAAGTCATCTTTTGTTCAGTGGGCAGCACTCTTAGCTTCTGAGTCAGAAGGTTATGGTGTTCAAGTCCCACTCCAAAGCTAGGCTGACACTGGGTGAAAATATTCACGGGAATGGTTCCAAGGGATGGGGAACCCGAGCTGCACGAGTGCATTAGACAAGTTGGGGCTGCTCTCTTGCGAGAGGAGCTAGTAGAGAGGTGATTTGATGAGAGGTCTTCAGCTCTATCAGTTAAAAGGACCAAACCCATAAGTGTAAATGTCAATTTAATTTCAGGTTGTTTGTGTTGCTCATTCTGGTCCACTTTGGTAGGAAGAATGGTAGGAAGGACTATTACTTACATGGCGAAAAACTGCAGCAGGCGACGGTGCAGAGGACCTCGGGGTCCTTGTGCATGAGTCGCAAAAACCCAGCTTGCAGGTGCAGCAGGCGGTCAGGAAGGCGAATGGGATGCTGGCCTTCATAGCGAGGGGGATTGAATATAAAAGTAGGGAGGTCTTGCTGCAGCTGTATCGGGCATTGGTGAGGCCGCAGCTGGAGTACTGTGTGCAGTTTTGGGCGCCGCACCTGCGCAAAGATATTTTGGCCTTGGAGGGAGTGCAGAGGAGGTTTACTAGGCTGATACCGGAGTTGAGGGGGTTGAGCTATGAGGAGAGGCTGAATAAACTGGGCTTGTACTCGTTAGAGTTTAGAAGAATGAGGGGAGATCTCATTGAGACGTATAAGATGATGAATGGGATGGATAGGATAGAGGTGGAGAGACTCTTCCCGCTCAAAAAAGACAGTAGGACTCGGGGGCACAGCCTCAAGATAAAAGGGGGGGCGGTTTAGAACGGAGTTGAGGAGGAACTTCTTCACTCAAAGGGTGGTGAATCTCTGGAATTCTCTGCCCGTTGAAGTGGTGGAGGCTGCCTCGCTAAATATTTTTAAGACGCGGGTTGATGGGTTTTTGATAAGAGAGGGGATTAAGGGTTATGGGGAGAAAGCGGGAAAGTGGAACTGATCAGCCATGATCTTATTGAATGGCGGGGCAGGCTCGAAGGGCTAGATGGCCTACTCCTGCTCCTATTTCTTATGTTCTTATGATGCTTTGCAATTTGGGCTATTACACATTTACATCAACCAACTCCAATTCCTCCAATTTTCCTTCCCTAAAGGACATTAGTTTAAAGTTTATTTATTAGTGTCACAAGTAGGGTTAGAGTTATAGAGGTTTACAGCATGGAAACAGGCCCTTCAGCCCAACATTTCCATGCTGCCCAGTTTTTAACCACCAAGTTAGTCCCAATTGCCTGCATTTGGCCCATTTCCCTCTGTACCCATCTTATCCATGTAACTGTCCAAATGCTTTTTAAAAAATTGTATCTGCCTCTACTTTCTCAGGAGACTAAGGAAATTTGGCACGTCCGCTACGACTCTCTCCAACTTTTACAGATGCACTAAAGAAAGCATTCTTTCTGGTTGCATCACAGCTTGGTATGGGCTCCTGCTCAGCCCAAGACTGCAAGGAACTACAAAAGGTCATGAATGTAGCCCAATCTATCAAGCAAGTCAGCTTCCCATCCATTGACTCTGTCTACACTTCCCGCTGCCTCAGCAAAGCAGCCAGCATAATTAAGGACCCCTCGCAGCCCAGACATTCTCCCACCTTTGTCCATCAGGAAAAAGCTACAAAAGTCTGAGGTCACATACCAACCAACTCAAGAACAGCTTCTTCCCTGCTACAGTCAACTTTTCAGTGGACTTGCCTCACGTACTAAGTTGATCTTTCTCTACACCCTAGCTGTGACTGTAACACTACATTCTGCACTGTCTCGATTCCTTTCTTATGAGTGGTAAGTTTTGTCTGTATAGAGCACAAGAAACAATACTTTTCACTGTATACTAACACAGATGACAATAATAAATCAAATCTACTACTGTCTCTGGCAGTTCGCTCCAGACACTCATCACCCTCTGAGTGGAAAAATTGCCCCTCTGGACTCTTTTGTATCTCTCCCCTCTCACCCTCTAGTTTTAGACTCCCCCACCTATGGGAAAAGCTATTGACTATCTAGCTGATCTGTGCCCCTCATTATCTTATCGACCTCTATAAGACCACCGCTTAGCTTTCTACGCTCCGGGGAATAACCTGAAATTAGGCTTCACTGTGATGAAGTTACTGTGACAACCCGATGGGTTTATACAATAATTGACACTGATTTGTATTTAACGAATTTATTGGATTTCTATGAGGATGTGACTAGTGCGGTAGACAGAGGCGAACCGGTGGATGTGGTGTTTTTAGATTTCCAAAAGGCGTTTGATAAGGTGCTTCACAAAAGGTTGCTACAGAAGGTTAGGGTGCACAGAGTTGGGAGTAAGGTGTTAGCGTGGATAGAGGATTGGCTGTCTAATAGGAAGCAGAGAGTTGGTATCAATGGGTGCTATTCTGGTTGGCAGTTGGTGACTAGTGGAGTGCTGCAGGGATCAGTGCTGGGGCCTCAGCTATTTACCATTTATATAGATGATCTGGAGGAGGGGGCTGAGTGTAGGGTGACGAAATTTGCTGATGACACGAAGATGAGTGGTAAAACAAATTGCCTGGAGGGTGTGGAAAGTCTGCAGAGGGATCTGGATAGGCTGAGTGAGTGGGCGAGGACCTGGCAGATGGAGTATAATGTTAGCAAATGTGAGGTTATCCACTTTGGTAGAAATAATAGTAGGAGGGATTATTATTTAAAAGGCGAAAAGCTGCAGCATGCTACAGTGCAGAGGGACCTGGGGGTCCTTGTGCATGAGTCGTAAAAACCCAGTCTGCAGGTGCAGCAGGTGATCAAGAAGGCGAATGGGATGCTGGCCTTCATAGCGAGGGGGATTGAATATAAAAGCAGGGAGGTCTTGCTGCAACTGTACAGGGCACTGGTGAGGCCACAGCTGGAGTACTGTGTGCAGTTTTGGTCGCCGCATTTGCGGAAGGACATATTGGCCTTGGAGGGAGTGCAGAGGAGGTTCACTAGGCTGATACCGGAGATGTGGGGGTTAGCCTATGAGGAGAGATTGAATAGACTGGGTCTGTACTTGGAGTTTAGAAGGCTGAGGGGGGATCTTACAGAGACATATAAGATAATGAAGGGGATGGATAGAGTAGAGGTAGAGAGATTCTTCCTGCTTAGAAAGGATAGCAGGACTGGAGGGCACAGCCTCAAGATAAGCGGCGGGGGGGTGAGGGGAGTGCAGTTTAGAATGGAGTTGAGGAGGAACTTCTTCACTCAAAGGGTGGTGAATCTCTGGAATTCTCTGCCCGTTGAAGTGGTGGAGGCTACCTCGCTAAATATATTTAAGTCACGGGTAGATAGGTTTCTGATAGACAGGGGAATTAAGGGTTATGGGGAGAAAGCGGGAAAGTGGAACTGATCCACTTCAGATCAGCCATGATCTTATTGAATGGCGGGGCAGGCTCGAAGGGCTAGATGGCCTATTCCTGCTCCTATTTCTTATGTTCTTATTTCATGGTCACCATTACTGTGGCTAGCTTTCATATTGTAGATTAAGTGAAATGAATTTAAATTCCACCAGTTGCCAGGGTGGGACTTGAATGCCCACTCCCAGAGAATTTAGTCTTGATGTTTGGATTATTCATCCATGAACATTGCTACCACAGCACCATCTCCGCCATTGTCTCCATGACGTTTATTGACACTTGGATGTGATGCTCAATTTTGGTATCAGAGAATTCTGGAGCCACCTTTCTCTGGGGAGGGAAATCTCACTGGGATGTTGGCATCAGTGTATTTTATGGGAAGCTGGGTGCACACGTGAAAGAGAAAAGAATAATGATAGAATCCCTACAGTGCAGGAGGAGGCCATTCAGCCCATTGAGTCTGCACCGATCACAATCCAGGCCCTATTTCCATAACCCCTCACATTTACCCTGCTGATCCCCTGACACTTGAGGGTCAATCTAGTATGGCCATTCAACCTAACCCACTCGCCTTCGGACTCTGGGAGGAAACCGAAGCACCTGGAGGAAACCCACGCAGACACGAGGAGAATGTGCAAACTCCACACAGGCAGTGACCCGAGGAGAATATATTAATAACTCTGCTTCCACAGAGAGCAGGGATTTATATTGAGAAATGAAACCAATTTGCTGCAAATGAGGTGTAAAAACTGGAGGCAACTCGTAGAACCCCTGCAGTGTAGAGGAAGCTATTCGGCCCATCGATTCTGTACTGACTCTCCTCCAACGTTAAGCATGGCCAATCCACCTAACCCGAACATCTTTGCGATGTGCTGCTGTGACTTAAATTTTTCATTGTTGAAACAAGATTATTAGTGAATGATTTTATAATTTTATATATATTTGTATATCTGTCCCAGGGTGCACACCCTTGTTCCTGATTGGCCCAGCTTCCCACACGTTGCAGACATTCACCACTCTGTTTAAAAAAAAAACTTGCCTCGCACATCTCCTCTCAACTTTCTCCATGCATCTCAAACCTATGTCCCCTAGTACTTGACTGTTCTCCCCTGGGGAAGAGCATCTGACTATCCAGCCTGTCCATGCCCCTCATAATCTTGTGAACCTCTCTCAGGTCACCCCTTAACCTCCCTTGTTCCGGTGAGAACGTGATGGAACAAGACCCCAGTGAGCTGCCACACGGGAAAGCTCAGAGTGAAGGGACGCTACTTTAAAACTGAGACGAGGAGGAATTTCTTCAGCTGGATGGTGGTGAATCTGTGGGAGTCTTTGCCACAGACGGTTATGGACGCCGGGTCATTGAGTGTCTTTAAGACAGAGATGGGCAGCTCTTGATCAGTAAAGGGACCAAGGGTTACAGGGAGGAGGCAGGAGAATGGGGATGAGAAAAATGTCAATCATGATTGAATGGTGGAGCAGACTCGATGGGGCTGTGTGGCCTAATTCTGCTCCTTCTATCTTATGGTCTTATCCCTCAACCAGCGTCGCCAAACCAGGTTCCCTGGAAGTTATTACTTGCCATGTGCAAATTCTTACATTACAAGTACATAGTTCCGAAGTATTGTGTAATATGAAGTGTTTGGGACATCTATGTTTTAAAAATCTCTGCAGTCGCTTGGAATCTGTGTCCCCTGGTTACCGATTCCCCGAGCCGCTGGGAACAGTTTTGTGATGACACTGTACATTCAGCAACAGAAAGTTGGCGTTTCAGAGTCGCTGACGGAAAGTTGCAAGTTAACCTCTTGTAGACGTTGGAACCCTTCAGACTACCCTAATGTCCCTGTAAATAACGGCATCGCTCAGTTATCGCTTTTTGGTTTTGTTCTCCGGGTAAGGAGCTGTGAAGGAATGTATTTGGTGCGGACACGCTACACAATCCAGCTGTCGCGTGCTGGAGTATGTTTACTCGGCCTGTGGACGGAACCCAAATGTTTCTCATGGTTTGTTAGTGAGAGAGGCATTAATGGGATTGGGTAAATATTTAAAATCTTGATTGATCAACTTTTATAATGGCCGTAAACTTCCGATGACTCTCGTTATATCTACAGACCTCTTATTTTTAGCCTAATTTTATGGGACATTAATGAGCAGTCAAGAGGCGCAATGACTTTTAAACACTCCAGCTGTCCTGATTCAGCAGCTCTGGACCTTTCCAAGTCTTCCCCCTCTGTGGTATGAGGCAGATTTATCTTTCCTCAGGAGGGCTGAGATTTTGCTCACTCCAAATTTCCCAGAAGCAAAACTGAAGAGCTTTGGCCTCACGGCATCATCCGTTTCATCCCAGACGTCCGCCCCCCAACCTCTTTGATTGTTCTCTTGGCGCTCTGCCTTTGCCTGGCTTCTGTCATTGATTAGAAACTAGAAGCAGGGACAGGCCCTTCGAGCCTGCCCCGCCATTCATTTTGATCAGGGTTGATCATCAAATTCAACAGCCTGATTTCTCTCCCATGCGTCTTGAGCTCCAAGAGCTATATCTAATTTCTCCACAGTCTGAGGATTCGGCGTAGACCATTTCGGACGGAGGTGAGGAGACATTTCTTCACCCGGAGAGTGGTGAGCCTGTGGGGTTCATTACCACAGGAAGTAGTTGATGCCAAAACATTGAATGTATTGAAGAGGCGGCTGGAGAGAGCACTTGGGGCAAATGGGATCAAAGGTTATGGGGAGAAAGCAGGATTAGGCTATTGAGTTGGATGATCAGCCATGATGGTGATGAACTGTGGAGCAGGCTCGAAGGGCTGAATGGCCTCCTGTTCTATGAAATCGCGGTAATTTGGCCCCAACTACTTTTCGTGCTGATGAATTTTTTTTGTGAAGAAATTTTTTTAAATGCTAAAATCTTTTAAACTTTTTTTTGAAAAATGAATTTATTAGGTGTCACAAAGTAAGGCTTACATTAACACTGCAATGAAGTTACTGTGAAAATCCCTAGTTGCCACACTCTGGCGCCTGTGCGGGAACACTGAGGGAGAATTTAGCACGGCCAATGCACCCTAACCAGCACATCTTCAGTCCTGCAGGTTAGAGCCAGTGTGTTCAGGGGTGATTTTCGGGAAAAGCTTCTTTTTTGCAGAGTGGAAATCTGGGACCCTCTTGTACCCAAAGAGGCTGGGGAGTCAACTTGCTTCCTATCAGGTAAAATTGCAGAACCAAAGTGGGTAGTTGTGTTTGATGTGGACCAGTCAGGATGTAACTGAAACCGTGATGGTCCACATCAAATGCTAGAATGGACTTGAGGTTCGTCTCCTGCCTTCTGCTCCTGAGGTCCAGTATCGTCACTCTGAAAGTTTTATACTGCACCTGTAACGTCGCAGGGCTCCTTTACTGGCACCTCACGAAACATCAGGCCACGGAGGGATGTTCAGACATGATCGATATCATAGAACCATAGAAAGTGTAGAATCTGTAGACCACAGAAGGAGATCATTGGGCCCATCGAGTCTGCACTGACAACAATCCCACCAAAGCCCAATCCCTGTAATCTCACCCTGCTAACCCCTCTAACCTGGCTCACCGTGGGAAATTTTGGAATGGCCAATGCACCAAACCGTGTCGAGCCGTGTTAATGTTTAGACATGACCGAAAGCTAGCTCGGTTTGAAGGAGCGTGTTAACAGGAAGAGGAGAGGTTGAAGGAGGGAATTCCAGAGCTTGGGATCCGGGCTGAAGGCGCGGCCACCGATGAGTGATGAGAGTCAGAGATCTGCTCCAGGCCAGGACTGGAGGAGCCTGGGGATGTCCGAGGAGTGTTGAGCTTGGAGGAGACGACGGAATAAAGATCTGAACTCCAGGATGCAAATTTAAAAACCGTGATGTTCCTGTGCTGGGAGCCAATGTGAGCCGTCCATCTTGGATCAACACGCAAAAAATAAAAATCCAATCAGGAATTTAGAAGAAATGTCCTTGCCACAAATGTGAGACTTCCTGTGAAGTGGTGAGGTGAATACTGTAGAGGGGAATCTATCTTTCTTCCATTTCCTAGCTATGGAATTTGGGGATATTTTCTTCTATTCAAGGTGCTATATAAATATAAGTTGCTGATGAAGTCATATGAGCATATTTTTAAAATATATTCACGAGTGTGATGTGGGTGTCGCTGGCTAGGCCAGCATTTATTGCCCATCCTTTATTGCTCTCGAGAAGGTTTGGGTGGACTGTCTTCTTGAACAGCTGTAGCACGCGTGGTGTAGGAGTTCCAGGATTTTGATCCAGGGACTGTGAAGGAACGGCCAATGTATTTCCATGTCGGGACGGTGAGTGGCTTGGAGAACATACCCCTGTCTACGTGAATGGGGCTGAAGTAAAAGTTTTGGAGAGCTTTCAAATTTTTAGGTGTCCAGATCACCAACACCCTGTCCTGGTTCCCCCCAGTGCCAACACTACGGTTAAGAAAGTCCACCTACGCCTCTACTTGCTCAAAAGACTAAGGAAATTTGGCATGTCCACCACGACTCTTGCCAACTTTTACAGATGTACCATAGAAAGCATTATTTCTGATTGTATCACAGCTTGATATGGCTCCTGCTCTATCCAACACTGCAAGAATCTACAAAGAGCTGTGAATGAAGCCCAGACTGTCACTTAAACCATCCTCCCATTCATTTACGCTGTCTACACTTTGCCTCGGCAAAGCAGCCAGCATAAATAAGGACCCAACGCACCCCGGACATTCTGTTTTCCATTTTCTTCCATCAGGAAAAAAATGCTAAAGCCTGAGGGCATGTACCAGCCGACTGGAGAACAGCTTCTTCCCTGCTGCTGTCAGATTCCTGAATGGACTTGCCTCACGTTAAGTTGATTTTTCTCTACACCCTAGCTATGACTGTAACACTACATTCTGCACCCTCTCTTTCTCTGTGAATGGTATGCGTTGTCTAGTGTGCAAGAAGCAATGTTTTTTACTATACGCTAATAAATGTGACAATAATAAATCAAATCGAACCTCCAGGTGGTGGTGTTCCCAGTATCTGCTACCCTCAACCTTCTAGATGGTAGAGGTCATGGATTTGGAAGATGCTGTTGAAGGAGCCTTGGTGACTTCCTGCAGAGCATCTTACAGATGGTACACGCTGCTTCTACTGTGCGTCGGTAGTGAAGGGGTGAATGTTTGTGGGCTGCTTTGTCCTAGTTGGTGTCACGCTCCTCGAGTGTTGGAGCTGCGCTCATCCGGGCAAGTGGGGAGTATTCCACCACACTCCTGACTTTGTCTATTGTAGATGGTGAGCAGGCTTTGCAGAAACAGGAGGAAAATAGCACCGCAGAATTCCTAGTCTCTGACCTGCTCTGGCAGCCACAGTATTCATATGGCTAGTCCAGTTTAGCTTCTGTACATAAGTTATTAAATTGTCGTTGACATCTGCAAAAATAGAATTGAAAATACAAATGAAATGGGGCTTTTTAATTGAGAGGTATAGGATGTGGAAGTCGTACTTCAGCTATTAGTGTAGACCACATCTGGAGTTACTTTGAGCAGTTCTGGACACCATAAAGTAGAAAGCATGGAAGGGAGTGCAGTGGGGAGACTTACGACAGGTGACGTTGTACTCTTACAGGTTGTATTACAAGGAGAAGTCACATAAGTGTGTACCCTGGAGTTTAGAAGTTTATGGGGGGTGATTTAATTAGAGATTTCAAGATGTTTAGAATCATAGCATCCCTACAGTGCAGAAGGAGGCCATTTTGGCCCATCAAGTCTGCACTGACCACCATCCTGTTGTTCCCCCAACCCCACATATTCACCCTGCTAATTCCCCTGGCACTAGGGTCAATCTAGCATGGCCAATCAACCTAACCCGCACATCTTTTGGAGTGTGGGAGGAAACTGGAGCACCCAGAGGAAACCCATGCAGACACAAGGAGAATGATAGGATAGACAGAACATAAGAACATAAGAAATAGGAGCAGGAGTAGGCCATCTAGCCCCTCGAGCCTGCCCCGCCATTCGATAAGATCATGGCTGATCTGTCGTGGCTCAGTTCCACATTCCTGCCCTCTCCCCATAACCCTTAATCCCCTTGCCTATCAAAAACCTATCAACCCGCGTCTTAAAAATATTTAGCGAGGCAGCCTCCACCACATCAACGGGCAGAGAATTACAGAGATTCACCACCCTTTGAGTGAAGAAGTTCCTCCTCAACTCCGTTCTAAACCGCCCCCCCTTTATCCTGACAGAGAGGAGTTACTTCTGTTTATTGGTGAGTCTAGAACTGCAAGATATTATCCAAAAATTAGAAGCCACTCTTTTAGACCTAGAATTCAAAAAAATCACTCTACGGGCATTATGGGACTTTGGAAGACCCTGCCTCAGAAGGCAGTGGAGATGGGGGACACTGAATATTTTTATGGGAGGAGTAGATAAACTTTTAGACAAGGGAATTAAATGTTTTTGAGGGTCAAAGGGAATGTGGAATTCAAACAAACAATTTCTGATTTAAGAATGTTTAAAAAGTTATGGGAATAGTGTGGGATTGATAAAGGCACTGAATTGTCCAAGATTTCCTTGAACGAAGGAACAGGCTCGAGGGGCCGAATGGCGCACTTTTCCTTTTTCGTATGTTCGCGTGGATGCGTGACAGGAATCTGGAGTCTGCTTCCCCGCGGAACTTATGCAATTACAGTTCAACGGATTATCCGATCTGTATTCGGATTAGTGTGGTGAACTTGGTCTGGACTTGTCTCTATCAACTTAAATCCTATTTCCAACCAAATGTTTCCCTTGTTCTTTTAATCAATTCTGCCTCAATTGAGAGGGATCCTGAAAGAATTTCGTTAAGGCTGAATGAAGACAGTTGGCTCGTGTCACGAGGGAATGATTGAGACCGAAACTGCGATCTTCTAAAAGCAGTTCCTTTTGTTTCTAGAATGGGAGTGTCTCTGGAATGTCTGAACTAATACCCTTTATAGAGTCAGAGAGGTTTACAGCATGAAAGCAGCCCCTTCAGCCCAACTTGTCTGTGCTGCCCCTTTGTTTTTAACCTTTTAAGCTAGTCCCAATTGCCTGCATTTGGCCCATATCCCTCCATACCCATCTTATCCATGTAACTGTCTAAATGCTTTGTAAAAGACAACATTGTACCTGCCTCTACTACTACCTCCTGGCAGCGCGTTCCAGACACTCACCACCCTCTGTGTGAAAAAATTGCCCCTCTGGACACTTTTGTATATCTCCCCTCTCACCTTAAACCTATGCCCTCCTAGGTTTAGACTCCCCTACCTTTGGAAAAAGATGCTGACTATCTACCGCACAGTGGTCACCACACTACCAGAAGGAGATGGAGGCTTTGGAGAGGGTTCAGAAAAGGTCTACCAGGAAATTAGCAATGAGAAGAGATTGAATAAACTGGGATGGTTCTCCCTGGAAAGACGGAGGCTGGGAGGGCGATCTCTTAGAAGATTATAAAATTTATGAGGGGTGTAGATGGGGTGAACAGTTGGAAGCTTTCTCCCAGGGGCAGAAATGACAATTACAAGGGGGCACGAGTTCAAGATAAGGGGGGAAGGTTCAGTGGAGATGTGTGGGGGAAGTTTTTTTTTACACACAGAAGGGGGCCTGGAATGCACTGCCAAGCGAGGTGGTTGAGGCAGTTACGTTAGCCACATCTAGGACTTATCTTTGTAGACATATGAACAAATGGGAAATAGAGGGATAGAAGTGATTGACCCAGATAGGTAAACGTGATTGGCACAGGCTTGGAGGGCTGAAGGGCTGTTCTTGTGCTGTACTGTTCTTCGTTGTTCTTTGTACCTTATCTATGCCCCTTTTGTCTTTACCAAAGTCTTCCTTTCTATGTACCTGTAAAACCTTTTATAGTCTGTTTTTGTTTTTTGCTAGATTGCATTCATATCCTGTTCTTTCTTTACCAGTGTCTTGGCTTTCCTTTGCTGTATCCTTTTAAAAACTTCCTTATTTTCAAGCTTAATGTTTCCGGCAATGTTATTAATCTTTTTTTAAATCTTGTACAATCTTTCACTCCCTTTGTCAGCCATGGTCGGCTGGTATTTTGTCTTTTTAGGAATGTTATAGGTACTGTGCCATGTGTAATAGTCCTTTATGTGTAGACAATGAATACTCTTCAATCATTCCTTTTGATGTATTTTCCCAACCAACCTCAGTCAGCTTGTCCCTCGTACCTTCTTAATTTCTTCTATTCAACTTTAACATCCTGGCTTCAGATTGAACTTTCTCACTTTTTTAAACATAATGTAAAATTCTGTCATGTGTACATTTGGAGTGCTGCGTGCAGTTCTGCTCGTCACACTACCAGAAGGACGTGGAAGCTTTGGAGAGAGTGCGACGAAGGTTCACCAGGATGTCGCCTGGTCTCGAGGGTGTTGGCTGAGAGGCGAGGTTGGATAAACTAGGATTGTTTCCACTGGAAGGACAGAGGCTGAGGGGTGATCTGATGGAGGTTTTCAAAATGATGAGAGGCGTAGACAGGGTGGATAGTCAGAGACTTTTTTTCCTAGGGTGGAAATGTCATTTACAAGGGACGCAGGCTCAAGATGAGGGGGAAAGTTTTTAGGAAAGATGTGCGGGGGAGTTCCTTTCTGCAGAGAGTGGTGGGCACCTGGGACGCGCTACCAGAGGAGATGGCAGAAGGGGCCAGTTCCTTTGCTGTACCTTTGTTCTTTCTATTGTGGGCGCTCATCCTTAAAGGTTCTTTTACAAGAACGTTATTAATTAGCCTTTTTCTCATTACGCAGTACTAGATCTGGAATAGGCTGTCCTCTAGTCAGCTGATCAACATAAACTGCTCTGGAAAACCCATCCAGGGGCAACACCGTGGTTAGCACTGCGGCTCCACTGCGCCACGGACTCGGGTTCACTTCCTGGCCCTGGGTCACTGTGTGGAGTCTGCGTGTTCACCCTGTGCATGCTTGGGTTTGCTCCGGGCGCTCCAGTTTCCTCCCACAGTCCAGCAGGTTAGGTGTGTGCTAAATTTCCCCTTAACGTCCAAAAATATGCAGATTTAATGAATCAGCCGTGGTACGTACGTGTGTGGGGCTAACTGGATAGGACAGAGGATTGAGACTGGATGGGATCCTCTTTTGGAGAGTCAGTGCAGCATCGATGGGCTGAATGGTCCCCTTCTGCACTGTGGGGTTTCTATGGTTCTCTGATTTTGGAGAATGGCGGAACAGGCTCAAGGGGCTGAATGGCCTGCTCCTGTTCCAATTTGAGATGTTCATATATAATTCTTAACTCTCCTTGTCTTTCAAGACTGTATTAACTCCGCATGGAATATATTTAGTGACCCAGCGTCCACTGCTGTCTGGGGAAAGGGGGTGAAGCAGGTATATTCAGTCCAATTAAATTCCACTAATTGTTTCTTTTTTTCCCCCCTCCCTCTTTTTATTTAATGTGTATTTTCAGACCTGGAAGTCGACTGGCGTCGTCCCACCTCGGAATATTCCGGACATTGTGTTTCCGCAGCTCCCGTTAGAGCACCAGGGGCAGTTGAAACGCCAGAAGAGGGACTGGGTCATCCCACCGATCAATGTTCCCGAAAACTCTCGTGGTCCCTTCCCCCAGGAACTGGTCAGGGTAAGGGCCCGTTCTAATTCATTCGATACAAGGCTCGCAAGAACACCCATTGGTGCTGAGGTGGACAGAAGGTTGGTTTTGCATGGAATTTTACATGACCTTCGACCTCTTATTGCTCGCAGATTAATCATTTGAATAAAAACTTCCTTCTGTTCACCAGGTGATAGCCACGCAGTCCCTTCAAGCTGAGGGGATTTACTAGCCTTGCTGCTCAAATCTACTCGAGCTAGTCAATGGCCCAGATGCGTCAGTAATGTTGCTTTTTTTTTCTAAAATTGGGTCAACTATTCTTTATTGGTAATGGGATCAAGGGTTACCGGGGTCAGGGGGCTGGAAGCAGGAGAATGGGGTTGAGAAACTTACCAGCCACGATTGAATGGCGGAGCAGTTGCGACGGGCTGAATGGCCTAATTCTGCTCCTATGTCTTACTGTCTTATGTTTTGGCGGGTAGCACTCTCAACTCCTGTGCTGGAAGATTTGAGGGTTCAAAGACGTCTCCAGAGACTTGAGCACAAGTTCTAGGCTGACGGTCCCAGTGCAGCACTGGGGAGGGTGCCGCACTGCCAGAGGCGCAGTGTTTTGTTTTTCAGATGAGAAGTTAAGCTGGGCTTCCAGGGTAAACATAAAAGATCCCACGGCACAACTCTGAAGAAGAGCCAAGGGATAAATGCCATCTTCCTGGCCAGTGTTTATTCGTCAAATGAATCTGATCTGATCTGTGGGATTCTTTGTGGGATCTTGCTGTGTTAATATTGGCTGCTGTGCTTCTTATCTTACAAGACTTTGGAAGTACCTCACTGGTTTTGGGATATCCCATGGTCATGAAAGATACTCAAGCTCTCCCCCCTCTCAGTAATGATTACCTCCTAAGCTTTTCTCTTCTCCTGTGTGTCTCCAGATCCGATCTGATCGGGACAAAAACCGTTCGTTACGCTACAGTGTGACTGGGCCAGGAGCTGACCAGCCACCGACTGGCATCTTCAGCATTAGCCCAATCTCCGGCGAGCTCTCCGTGACCCAACCTTTGGATCGGGAACAGATAGCTTCCTACCATGTAAGTTCCTGAATATTCCAGGAAAGAGTGTGCGTTGCCAAAGCTGTGTCGTCGTGTGTTTGTCAGGACACGCACAAGGTTACCAAATTTCAAAACTGTTACGACAAAGGGTGGTATGCTGCCACATCGGTCAGCACTGCTGCCTCACAGCGCCAGGGACCCGGGTTCAGTTCCTCGCTTGGATCTGTGTAGAGTCTGCACGTTCTCCCCATGTCTCCATGGGTTTCCTTCAGTGCTCTGGTTTCCTCCCATATTCTGAAAGACAAGCTGGTCAGTGCGTTGGCTGTGCTAAATTCTCCCTCCAGCGTACCCGAACGATGCTGGAGTGTGGCAACTAGGGGAATTTCACAGTAACTTCACTGCAGTGTTAATGTAAGCCTTACTTGTGACTAATAAATAAACTTTATTTTACTCTTACTTTAAATTGCACCTTCAATCATTGATTCAGTCCCTCCATCACTTAGTGACAGCCATGTGTACCATCTTATTTGTTTATTATCATCACAAGTAGGCTTACATTAACACTGCAATGAAGTTACTGTGAAAACCCCTTGGTTGCCACACTCTGGCGCCTGTTCAGGTACACCGAGGGAGAATTCAGCACAGCTGATGCAACATAACCAGCACATCTTTCAGACTGTGGGAGGAAACCAGAGCACTCAGAGGAAACCCACGGGAAGAACTTGAGCCAAACTGGGAATTGAACCCAGGTCCCTGGCACTGTGAGGCAGCAGTGCTAACCACTGTGCCAACATGCTGCACAGATGATGATCGGTTGGTAAGCCGACTCCGATTCTGTAATGTAAATTGTTGTGATCCTTTGAAATTTGGCATTCTTGCACTTGTCCTGATGAGTGCAAGGGGCAAAATGTCAACAACATGTCCCTCTTTTCAGTGACGTTTGAGTTCTGTACTATCGAGTTTCTTATTGTGAATGAGATATTTGAAGATGATAATGTTGACAAAATAGATGGAGAGAAACGGTTCCTGCTGCCTGGAGGGTCAGTAATCCGAGGGACCGGTCCAAAAGAAATCGGGTGGAGGGATGAGGAGTTTTGGGGGAGGGAGGGTGGGGGAGTGCTGTACTGCCAGAGGTGCTGATTTTTTTCCAGATGAGAAGTTGAACTGACTGCCCTGTAGAGTAGACATGAAAGATCCTACGAAGCTCTTAGAGGATTTGAGGAACTTGGCCTTTCTCTTCAAAACCTAGGATGCAAAATGTTTATACAACATTTTAATGGTGAGAAATATTGTGAGGTAGCTGATGGAACCACTCCTTCCTTAGAATCTGGAAAAGCATATTAATGTTACGCGAGGTTGAATAATATTGAGTACAGTTATTTGTGGCCCATTCTTGGAAAAGATTGTTAGCTATGAGATTATCCCTCGCCCTTCTAAATGCCATATTGATGGGATTATTGTCTTACAGCTCAGAGCTCATGCCGTTGACCTGAATGGCAATCAGGTGGAGAACCCCATTGACATAGTTATCAACGTCATTGATATGAATGATAACCGGCCCGAGTTTCTGCATCAAGTTTGGAACGGTTCTGTCCCTGAAGGATCAAAGCCAGGTAACCTTCATTCACAGCTTTTGTCACGGAAGGCACCCGGTGGTACGCAGGACGCCGTCACTTGTTTGTTTCGCTGGCGCGACCCTCTGATTGCGTGAAGGAAGTGTCCAATGGTGGGAGAGTTACAAAACCAGTGTGTTTATGATGCCAATTTTTCCCTTTTCAACTATATCACCTTTCCCTTGTAAAGACTAGTCTCATGGTATCCCCCAGCTGGTGGAACAGTGCCCACTTTAAAAACTTGGTCACAGAGTTTTACATCAGAGAGAGGTCCTTTGGCCCATCGAGCACCTATCTACTCCCATTTTCCAGTCTGTAGCCTTCTATGCTACAAGTGTTCATCTAAATACTACATAATGTTGAGGGTTCCTGCCTCTACCACCCTTTTCAGGCAGAGAGTTCCAGATTCCCACCACCTTTGGGCGGAAATGCATTTCCTCAAACCCACTCTAAATCTCCTCCTGACCCTGACCATAAATGTATGCCCCTTGGTATTGACCCCTCTACCAAGAGGAGAAGTTCCTTCCTATCCACCCTATCCCTGTCCCTCATAGTTTTGTACACCTCATTCAGGTCCCCTCTCAACCTTCTCTGCTCTAAAGAAAACGTCCCCAGCCTCACCAATTTCTCCTCTTGGTAAAACGCTCCATCCCAGGCAGCATCCTGGTGAATCTCCTCTGCCCACCCCCCCCTCCAGTGCAATCACATCCTTCCTACAGTGTGGCGACCAGAACTGCACACAGTACTCTAGCAGTGGCCTAACCAGTGTTATGTACAGCTCCATCATATCCTCCCCGCTCTTGTATTCTACGCCTGGGCTAATAAAGTATGCCATATGACTTCTTAATTGATGGGCCGTGGGCATCCCTACTTGCCTTTGAAGGGCTGGTGGCAAGGCAACATCAGTGATTATGCCTGAGTGACTGACTTGGCCATTTCCAAGGGCAGTTGAGAGTCAACCACGTTGCAGTGGCTCTGGAGTCACATGTAGGCCAGGCTGGGTAAGGTCAGCAGATTTCTTTCCCTAAAAGACGTTAGTGAACCAGACGGAGTTCCAGTAACTTTTGCGATCATCATCACTGCTACATTGCTTCTAACTTCAGATTGACAAAATGAATTGAGTTTAAATTCTCCAGCTGTGTCGGATTTGAACTCGAGCCCTCGGGTTTTTTATTTATTCATTCATGGGACACGGCCGTCACTGGCTGGCCAGCATTTATTGCCCATCCCTAGTTGCCCTTGGAGGGCAGTTGAGAGTCAACCACATTGCTGTGGCTCTGGAGACACGTGGGCCAGACCGGGTAAGGACAGCAGATTTCCTTCCCTAAACCAGGTGGGTTTTTCTGATAATGGTTTCATGGCCATCACTAGATTTTTAAATTCCAGATGTTTTTTCTTGAATTCAAATTCCACCGTCTACCACGGTGGGATTCTAAAGTTTAATTGTCACAAGTACATTAACACTGCAATGAAGTTACTGTGAAATTTCCCTAGTCGCCACACTCCGGCACCTTTTCTTCGGGTCAATGCGCCCTAATCAGCACGTCTTTCGGACTGTGGGAGGAAACCGGAGCGCCCGGAGGAAACCCACACAGACACGGGGGAGAACGTGCAGGCTCCACAACAGACCCGAGCCGGGAATCGAACCCGGGTCCCGGGCGCTGTGAAGTAGCAGGGCTAACTGCTGTGTCACTGTGCCGCCGCCGCTGCCACCCCACCCCGGATTTGAACCCGCGTCCCCAGAACATTGAGAGTTTCTGGATTAATAGTCTAGCGATAATATCACTGGGCCGTGACCTCTCTCTCTTTAGTTCAGAAATGTATTATTATGCCTCATGAGAAACATGCTCTTAATGGTCTTGAATCATCTGAGGCAGGCTGTGTTTGGAAAATAAGTTACAAGTTAAGGATCTTTGACACGAGTCACTTGCGGTAATACTTCCCGACCCCTCAGTTGAAGCTTGGCTTTTCCTTTCTCTTCCCCAGGAACGTTTGTCATGGCAGTGACAGCAGTCGATGCTGATGACCCCAGCTCATCCAACGGCATTCTGAGATACAAGATCCTTTCTCAAACGCCAAACAGCCCCTCTCCTAACATGTTTACAATCAATAATCAGACAGGAGATATCGTCACAGTAGCTGCCGGTCTGGACAGAGAGGTAACGTATACGTCAGGAGCTGCTTCACCCAGTCTACACGGTGAACGGACGAAAGCTGTTCCCCAAATTTCAGTATTTAACAAGACGCTTTTAGTCAGCGTCTCAACTTGATTCAAAGCTTGAAGAGCTACGTGAGTCGGTTAGGGTTGTTTTCGGAAGAATGAGAATGGGGATCTCGTAGAGACTTTAAAATTCTAACAGGACGCGACAGGGTAGACGCAGGAAGGGTGTACCCAATGGTGGGGGTGTCCAGACCCAGGGGTCACTGTCCTAAATGGCCCATCCTGCATCCCCGGACTGAGACAAGGTGATCAGCCTGTGTAATTTACCACAGAAAGTAGTTGAGGTCAAAACATTGAATGTTTTCAAGAAACAGTTAGATATTGCACCTGCAGTCCACGTGGTGTAGGTACACCCACAGTGCTGTTAGGGAGGCAGTTCTAGGATTTGACCCAGTGACTGAAGGAATAGTGATATATTTCCAAATCAAAAGGGCGTGGATAAGATAGATGGTCAACATCTTTTCTCAAAGGTAGGGGAGTCTAAAACTGGAGGGCCGAGATTTATGGTGAGAGGGGAGAGATACGAAAGGACCCAGAGGGGCAAATGTTTCCCACAGAGGGTGGTGAGTGTCTGGAACAAGCTGCCAGAGGTGGTAGTAGAGGCGGGTACAATTTTGTGTTCTAAAAAAAATTTAGACAGTTACATGGGTAAAATCGGTATAGAGGGATATTTGCGGGCAATTGGAACTAACTTAGTAGTTAAAAACTGGGTGGCATGGACAAGATGGGCTGAAGGACCTGTTTCCATGCTGTAGACTTATGACTCTGATCAAGATTGAGAGTGACTTGGAGGGGAACTTGCAGGTGCTGGTGTTCCCATGTATCTGCTGCTCTTGGTCCTTCTAGATGGTAGAGGTCTAGATGGGTTTGGAAGGTGCTGTCTAAGGAGCCTTGGTGAGTTCCTGCAGTGCATTTTGTAGATGGCACACACTTGCCATGGTGATAGTGGAGGGAGTGATTGTTGAAGGTCCCTGGATGGGGTGCCAATCAAGAGGCTGCTTCGACTGGGTGGTGTTGAGCTTCCTGTGTTGTTGGAGCTGCACCCATCCAGGCAAGCGGGGAGTGTTCCATCACACTCCTGACTTGTGCCTTGTAGATGGTGGACAGGTTTTGGGGAGTCAGGGGACTCACTGCAGGATTCTCAGCCTCTGACCTGTTCTTGTAGTCACAGTATTTATATGTCTGGGTCCAGTTCAGTTTCAGGGCAATGGTAACCCCTGCCCCCCCGCCAAGCAATTGAGATCATATCCAACACCTGTTACACCTCAGGTTTGTTGGGCTTTTAGAAATCATAGCATCCTCCAGTGCAGAAGACGACCATTTGGCCCATCAAGTCTGCACTGATGACAATACCACCCAGGCCCTATCCCTGCTGTTTACCCAGCTAATCCTCCTAATTTTGGGAAATTAAGGGGCAATTTTTAGCACGGCCAGTCTGCCCAACCAGCACATCTTTCAGACTGTGGGAGGAAACCAGAGCATGCAGATGCAGGGAGAACGTGCAAACCCCACACAAAGTCACCCAAGGCTGGGATTGAACCTGGGTCCCTGTCGCTGTGAGGGCAGCAGTGCTAACCACTGTGCCACCCCCATTTATCCTGGGAAATGTATCCTCTCAATTCTGGCATTCTTATTTACCACCTCCATTGTCTCTTTATCCTTCCATTTGGGTAATTAACCTGAACTGTTATTTCCACATCTTAAGTCTTGGCGTAACCAAGACTGTAAACAAGTTTAATATCTCTTGTTTTTCAATTCTATCCCCCTAGAAATGAACTCTGAAAGTGAGTGAGTGGTGTAAAGAAAATGGCAGCTTCTTCCACTCTGTCCCTTAGCTCATAGGAGCAGAATTAGGCCACTCGGCCTATCGAGTCTGCTCTGCCATTCAATCATGGCTGATGTTTTTCTCATCTCCATCCTCCTGCCTTTTCCCCATGACTCCTAATCCCCTTATTAATCAAGAACCTATCTATCTCTGTCTTAAAGACACTCAATAACTTGGCCTCCACAGCCTTCTGTGGCAGAGTTCCACAGATTCACCACTCTGGCTGAAGAAATTCCTCCTCATCTCTGTTTTAAAAGATCATCCCTTTAATTCTTGGGGGCGGGAACGAGAGCTGTAAATATTTAAAGGGGGAGGTTGATGGGGAGGGGATGATTTCTATGGTTTTGACTTACAGGAATCTTTTAAAATATTAATACTGCAGGCTTCAATACAAATCAATTAATTGGACCTGGAAACCCTATCCCTTTCTGTAGTGGATCAGGGCAGGCTTGTTGAATCTTTGTCTCCTCGCCACCTGTACAAAGGCAGTGAAACCAATGCAGGAGTTCCCCGTTGTGATGTAATCTGTGATGGGAGAGGGAGTTCTAATTGTCCAGATGAACATAGAACATAAAAGCGCAGTACAGGCCCTTCGGCCCTCGATGTTGCGCTGACCAGTGGAACCAGTCTAATGACCCTCTAACCTAAACTATTCCAATGTTATCCATATGCCTATCCACTGACCATTTGAACACCCTTAAAGTTGGCGAGTCCACAACTGCTGCAGGCAGGGCATTCTACGCCCTTACTACCCTCTGAGTAAAGAACCTACCTCTGACATCCGTCCTATAATTACCACCCCTTAATTTAAAGCTATGTCCCCTCATGTTAGCCATCACCATCTGAGGAAAAAGGCTCTCGCTGTCCACCCTGTCTAACCCTCTGATCATCTTGTATGCCTCAATTAGGTCACCTCTTAACCTCCTTCTCTCTAACGAAAACAATCTCAAGTCCCTCAGCCTTTCCTCATAAGACCTTCCCACCATACCAGGCAACATCCTGGTAAACCTCCTCTGCACCCTTTCCAACGCCTCCACATCCTTCTTATAATGCGGCGACCAGAACTGTACGCAATACTCCAAGTGCAGCTGCACCAGAGTTTTGTACAGTTGCAACACAATCTCATGGCTCCGAAATTCAATCCCTCTACCAATAAAAGCTAACACACCGTACGCCTTCTTAACAACCTTATCAACCTGGGTGCCAACTTTCAGGGACCTATGCACATGTACACCGAGATCTCTCTGCTCGTCAACACTACCAAGAGTCCTTCCGTGAGCCCTATATTCTGTCATCCTGTTACTCTTTCCAAAGTGAATCACCTCACGCTTTTCTGCATTAAACCCCATTTGCCACCTCTCAGCAGCTTATCTATGTCCCTCTGCAAACTGTAACATCCATCCTCACTGTCTACAAGTCCTCCGACTTTAGTGTCATCCGCAAATTTACTAACCCATCCTTCTACACCCTCATCTAGGTCATTTATAAAAATGGCAAACAGCAGTGGCCCCAAAACAGATCCCTGAGGTACACCACTTGTAACTGAACTCCAGGTTGAATATTCCCCATCAACCACCACCCTCTATCAGCTAGCCAATTCCTGATCCAAACATGCTATGGTGAAGCTCGCTTTGATTTGATTTATTATCACGTTATTGGTGTACAGTGAAAAAGTAATTCTTCTGAGGAGGTAACTAAATGTGTAGATGAAGGTAGAGCAGTTGATGTCATATACATGGATTTTAGTAAGGCGTTTGAGAAGGTTCCCCATGGTTGGCTCACAAAGAAAGTAAGGAGATGTGGGATAGAAAGAAATTTGGCTGATTGGATAAGTAACTGGCTTGTCTCATAGAAGACAGAGGATGGTAGTGGAGGGAATATTTTCAGACTGGAGGCCAGTTACCAGCGGTGTATCACAGGGGTCAGGGCTGGATCGTCTATTTGTGATTCTTATCATTGACTTGGAGGAGGGGGCTGAAGGGTGGGTTCGTAAGTTTGCTGATGACACCAAGATTGGTGGATTAGTGGATGAGGCAGAGGGCTCTTGCAGGCTGCAAAGAGACATTGATAGGATGCAGAGTTGGGCCAAAAAGTGGCAGAAGGAGTTTAACCCTGATAAGTGCAAAGTGATTCATTTTGGTAGGACAAACTTGAATGTGGATTACAAGGTCAACGGCAGGGTTCTGAGGATTGTGGAGGAACAGAGAGATCTTGGGGTTCATATCCACAGATCTCTGAAGGTTGCCACTCAAGCGGATAGAGCCGTGAAGAAGGCTTATAGTGTGTTAGCGTTTATTAATAGGGTTTGAGTTTAAGAGTCGTGGAGTTATGCTGCAACTATACCGGACATTGGTGAGACCACATTTGGAATATTGTGTACAGTTCTGGTCACCTCACTATAAGAAGGATGTGGAAGCATTGGAGAAAGTGCAGAGGAGATTTACCAGGATGCTGCCTGGTTTGGAGGGTACGTCTTCTGAGGAAAGGTTGAGGGAGCTGGGGCTTTTCTCTTTAGAGCCGAGGAGGATGAGAGGCGACTTAATAGAAGTTTATTAGATGATGGGGATAGATAGAGTGGACATTCGGAGACTAATTCCTCGGGTGGATATAGCTGTTACTAGGAGGCATAAAGTTCATGGTGGGAGATATAGGAGGGATGTCCGAGGTAGATTCTTCACTCAGAGAGTGGTTGGGGTGTGGAATGCACTGCCTGCTGTGATAGTGGAGTCGGACACTTTAGGAACTTTAAAGCGGTTATTGGATAGGCACATGGAACACCCCAGAATGATAGGGAGTGGGATAGCTTGATTTTGGGTTTGGACATAGCTCGGCACAACATCGAGGGCCAAAGGGCCTGTACTGTTCTATGGTTTCTTGCGTGCTATACAGACAAAGCATACCGTTTATAGAGAAGGAAAGGAGAGACTGCAGAATATAGTATTACAGTCATAGCTAGGGTGTAGAGAGAGACCAATTTAATGCAAGATAAGTCCATTCAAAGGTCTTGACAGCGCAGGGAGGAAGCTGTTCTTGAGTTGGTTGATATGTGATCTCAGATTTCTGTATCTTTTTCCTGATGGAAGAAGGTGGAAGAAAAAATGTCTGGGGTGCGTGGGATCCTTAATTAAGCTGCTGCTTTTCCCGAGACAGCAGAAGTGTAGACAGTCAATGGATGGGTGGCTGGTTTGTGTGATGGATTGGGCTACATTCATGATCCTTTTATAGCTTCTTGCGGTCTTGGGCAGAGCAGGAGCCCGTACCAGGCTGTGATACAACCAGAAAGAACGCAGTAATGTAATAAAGATTTTGTTGTGTTTGTATGGCAGTTCGGATTTATGTTCAGCCCTTCAGACGTTAGTGTAACGCGGTCAGTGATATGTCCTGTGCTTGTACAAGCCTCTGGGCAGTATTAGTTACTGGCCACTGGCGTAATTTACTGGATTGTGCCAAGTGTTACCTGTTGAATTTAAGTTTTGGTTGGGGACATGATGGTGATGTCCAGAACACGGGGAAAATTTCCTAACCGCAACACTAGGTTTTTGTTGTGATGAAGTGGAAATGGTCAAAAGGTTCAAGTTTTTGGGTGTCCGGATCACCAGCAACCAGCCCTGGTACCGCCACCATCACCATCTCTCCCCGCCCCCCCGTGCTGACTCTATGGTCAAGGAAGCCCACCAACGCCTCTATTTCCTCCAAAGACTAAGGAAATTTGGCACGTCCAGTATGACTCTCTCCAACTGTTACAGATGCACCATAGAAAGCATTCTTTCTGGCTGTGTCACAGCTTGGTATGGGCTCCTGCTCTGCCCAAGACTGCAAGAAACTACAAAAGATCATGAATGTAGCCAAGTCCATCGCACAAACTAGCTTCCCAGCCATGGGCTATGTGTGCACTTCCTGCTGCCTCAGTAAAGCAGCTAGCATAATTAAGGACCCCACACACCCTGGACGTTCTCTCTTCCACCTTCTTCCGTTGGGAGAAAGGTACAATAGTCTGAAGTCACGTATCAACCGACTCAAGAACAGCTTCTTCCTGCTGCTGTCAGACTTTTGAATGGATTTACCTTGCATTAAGTTGCCCTTTCTCTACACCCTAGCTGTGACTGTAACACTACATTCTGCACTCTCTCCTTTCCTTCTCTATGAATGGTATGCTTTGCCTGTAGAGCGTGCAAGAAACAATACTTTTCACCGTATACTGATACATGTGACAATAATAAATCAAAATTATCTGATGTTGGTCAGAAGCACAACTTAATTTCTATCCTTTTCGCCATCCAGGGAGCTCTGGATTTACTTGCTCTACCTTTTTCCCTTGGCAGAAATAAACCTTGACTATCCCTGAACTATTGTCTCTTCCAGGTCAGCCCATTATCCACTTCCAGTCAGCCTGCCAACTGGGTCGATCCATTCTTCCTGACACGAAGTCACCTTTGCCCCAGTTAATTACCCTTACTCTGGATTCTTGCTTGACTTTTCCGAAATAGTCAACCGAAACCTTCCAATGCAACGACCGCAGTTACCTAAAATGTTCCCCCCGCTGACGCTTGATCTACTCGCCCCATCCGACTCCCCAAACCAAGACACAAGGAAGCAGGCAAGATCCCAAAAGGGTTCCAGACAAACCAAGTCTAGCAGAGACTTGCGGAGGCGGAAGAGTTTGACAGCATTGAAAGAGGCCCTTTGGCCCATTGCCTTCTACCCTGGGCACAGCCATCAAGTACCCCCTACCTTGTTGGGCTGGAAACAAGAAGTTTTTGTAACTGCTCTCTAATCCTTCCACCAGTAAAAGTGCTAAGGGAAAGGGTTAAGGTATAGTAAAGCAGTGTGAGAGGCTGTGGTTCCATTACTCCTCGATGTCTCCAGATGGTCTGACCTTTTTTAATTGTCCGCTATCAGAAAAGTGATACCCCAGTAATCCCCGGGGAAGGAACATGAAGCTTGGAGTTCTGCTCCCTGACAGGCCAGAGGGTCAGAATATACATGTGTCCAGAGGCCTGTCGATAGAGCAGTATTATCTTCAGATAATGGTGCGGTGGGGGGAGTTGCGGGCTGGAAAAAGGTTGGCTGCTTTCTATGTCCTCGCAGTTCGGGATGTTAGTGCTCTGCCCGTTACCAGGCAACCTACACCTGAGTAGGTCGGGCTGGGTAAGGGAAACAGCTGCTGGATAGGAACACTGAACCCTTTCGGCTCGGAGCCAAGCTCCCCAATCTCCGTTACTGACACCGCTCCAACCCACAATGAGCTTTGGGAGTGTCGAAATGTTGCTGTGTGCACGGACAAAGGATGAAACTTCAGACAGCGCTGAAGAGGTGGGGGGGGGGGGAGAGGTTTTTAAAAGGTGCTCTGTCCAAGCCAGGGAGCTTTTATTCTGGTCCTTTTCTTGAATCTGTCAAACACTCCATTTGGGGGGGGAAAAAAGAAACGAGAGGTTTTAAATTTCGACTGGTCGATTTGACTCCCCTTGTTAGGGATTTTTGTTCTGTCGGGGTTCGTGTGCAGTGCGTCTGTGAACTCGGAATAACTGGGAGAGTTTTGCCTGTTCTGGGAGGGGGTGTCTCTGTGTGTGAGAGTGTGTTGTGTTTGTGGGAGGGGGGTTGTCTCTGTGTGTGACAGTGTGTTGTGTTTGTGGAAGGGTGGGGGGGGGGGTGTCAGTTTCAGAATTCCCAAAGCCCTTTTTGACAGACGTGTTTTATTTTAATACGATTTCACCAATCCGGTTTTTACTGCTCGAGATTAAAACAACACAAATACAGATCGGTTTGACCAGGAATAACGTGCCCTGTCGTTCAACTCTCCTTCCTGACTCCCTCTGTCCTCCACCTCCACCTCCACCTCCACCACCTCCACCTCCACCTCCACCATCTCCATCCTTGGGGGTCCCACCCCCTCCCCCCTCTCCTCCTCCTCTTCCACCCCCACCCTCAGGCCCTCCTCTCCTCCTCTGATTGGGAGTTGACGATTGTACCATTCTCTCTCTCTAACTCTTTCTCTCTCCTCTCTCCCGTAACCCTGCCCCTTTTTACAGAAAGTTCCACAGTACACGCTGATAATTCAAGCCACGGATATGGAGGGAAGCCCAACTTACGGTCTTTCCAACACCGCCACGGCTCTCATCAGAATTACCGACGTTAACGACAATCCACCGGAGTTCACCACGGCAACGGTAAGGATGGACCCCGGCCTACTTCCTGCGGACAGCTTTTCCAGACCACCGCTCGAGTGTTCTTCACCCTCTTGTCTTCCACTAGAACCAGGATGTAAATAGTTCATAGAATCCCTACAGTGCAGAAGGAGGCCATTCAACCCGTCTGCTCTGCACTGACCCTCCAACAGAGCACCTCAGCCAAGCCCCCATCCCCTGTGACCCCCCCCCCCATATTTACCCCCACAATCCCTGCTCACCTACACACTTTTGGACACTAAGGGGCAATTTCCCATGGCCAGTCTACCTAACTGGGACACCTTGGGAGTGTGGGAGGAAACCAGAGGAAACCCACACAGACACGGGGAGAATGTGCAGACTCCACGCAGACAGTGACCCAAGTCGGGATTCGAACCCGGGTCCCTGGTGCTGTGAGGCAGCAGTGCTGACCACTGTGCCAGCGTGCCACCCTAAAGACAGCAGAAGCAGAGTCCTTGAATTTTTTTAAGACACAGCTAGATAGATTATTGATTATCAGGGGGGTGAAGGGTGCCTTTGAAGGCAGCACGGTGGCACAGGGTGCTCTGGTTTCCTCCTACAGTCCGAAAGATGTGCTGGTTAGAGTGCATTGGTCGTGCTAAATTCTCCCTCAGTGCACCCGAACAGGCGCCGGAGTGTGGCAACTAGGGGATTATCACAGTAACTTCATTGCAGTGTTAATATAAGGCTGCTTGTGACAATAATAAATAAGTAAATTTTAAATTTGAAGGTTACAGTCAGATCAGCTATGATCTTATTGAATGGCGGAGCAGGCTCGAGGGGCTGAATGGCCCGTTCCTAATGCATACGCACTTAGGTTTGTGTTCTACAGTTTGATGCCTGGAGCGCGCCGGTTCCACGGCCAGAGACTGAACCTGCCTTCAAAGCGTCAGGCAGGTTTTGAGGGGGGTGGGAAAGTGGAAAAAGTTGTCACGGAGCTCGACAAACTGATAACAAGCGAGATAAGGTCTGGATTAACGCCCAGAGAAGCCGAGTTCGTTTTTGCAATGAGGGCACGGGAACCTGGCACCTTGCGGCAATTGAGGGCAGAGAGTGGCTACACAAAGCAATGGGATAAGAATTGAAAATGAAGATTGTGAGAGGGGATAAAGGAAATGGGATTTCAGCAGTAACCTTCACCTGGGGTAGTAACACACACACACACACACACACACACACACACACACACACACACACACACACGGGGCTGAATAGATTTCTCCACTCCCCCGTATGTCGTGCTGATGAATTGTCCTGATTGTTGCATTGTTGAGGGTACGTGACTCTTATGTCCTGTAATGTTCGTCTCTCTCTGTGTCTCACACACACAATTGGCTTTCAGAAAGCATCTCTCTCAAGAATGCAGGAAATGGAAACAGGAGTGAGACCACCAGGCCTTTCGAATCTGCCCCGCCTATCAACACCATCATGGCTGATCGAGTCAGCCTCAACTCCTCTCCTACCCCATTCCCCCACAGCTCTCTGTTACAGGACCCCAGATCCGGTGTTGGGCCTGTATGGGGAAGCAGTGGTTAGCACTGCTGCCTCACGGCGCAAAGGAACCTGGCTTCGATTCCCAGCTCAGGTCGTTGTGCCAAGTTTGCGCGATCTCCCTGTGTCTGTGCAACTTTCCTCTCACAGCCCGAAAGACGAGCTGGTCAGGTGCGTTAAGCATGGGAAATTTTCCCTCGGTGTACCCGAACAGGCGCCGGATTGAGGCAACTAGGGGATTTTCACAGTAACTTCATTGCAGTGTTACACTGATAAATAAACTTTACACCCAACTGGAGTGGAGGATTAGACGGTTCAACTGCCAGCCCAGGGACTGCATAGAATCCCAACAGTGCTGAAGGAGACCATTCAGTCTGCATTGACTCTCCAAAAGAACGTCTTATTCAGGCCTAGACCACCCCACTGCCCTATTCCCGTAACCATGGCTAATCCCTCTAACCTACACATCTTGGGGACGGTAAGGGGGCAGTTTAGCATGGCCTATCAGCTAACCCGCACATCTTTGGAGTGTGGGAGGAAACCCACGCAGACACGGGGAGAACTCTGCACAGTCACCCACTTGAACCTAAGTCCCTGGCGCTATGATCAATAACTTAAGGGAAGGTGGAGGGGTGCCTCGCTGTAAGTGAGACTAAATGGATAACTTGGCAAAGAGCCAGCACAGACGTGTTGGGCTGAATGGCCTGCCCTGCTGTATGGTTGAGCGACAATCTCAGTAACACTTTGGGGGGAAAAAGCCTAGTTGAACTTTCCCTTCACATTTCAACACATCAATTGTTTTGCTTCATGTCTATATTTATATTTGAACAAAGTGCTCTCAAAGACATTAATCGGCATGTGTAGCTTAGCAGACGTATAGTTCCAAATGCCCTTTAATCAATGACATTTCCCATTCAAACATTCTGTGCACAGTGTGTTGAGCAGGTGGTTGGTACATCTTTGAAAGGAAGTACATTTACTGTCAGTACAAATCTTTCCTAATAGTTAAAGGGGATCCAAGGGGGATGGGTGCCTAGCGATGCTGTCATGGGCTAGTAATCCAAAGGCCCCTAGCTAATGTTCTGGGGACCAGGGTTCGAATCCCACCACGACAGCTGCTGGAATTTAAATTCAATTAATTAATAAAACCTGGAAACAGAAGCTAGACCCTCGTCATGGTGGCTGGGCAGGCGGTTCCCTAGTGATATTACTGCTAGATTATTAATCCAGAAACTAGCTAATGGGGGCCTGAGTTCGAATCCAGCCACAGCAGATAGTGGAATTTGAACTCAATAAAAAGAAAATCTGGAATTAAGACCATAAGATAAAGGAGAATTAGGCCATTCAGCCCATTAAGTCAACTGCGCCATTCAATCATGGCTGATGACATTCTCATCGCCATTTTCCTGCTGCCTTGTAACCCCTGATCCCCTTATTAATCAAGAACCTATCTATCTCTGTCTTAAAGACACTCAATGACCCGGCCTCCACAGCCTTCTGTGGCAAAGAGTTCCACAGATTCACCTCCATCTGGCTGAAGAAATTCCTCCTCATCTCCGTTTTAGCATCTCTTCAGTCTGGTCATGCCCTCGAGTCCTAGCCCCTCTCACTAGTGGAAACATCCTCTCCACGTCCACTCTATCCAGGCCCCTCGGTATTCTATAAGTTTCAGTTAGATCCCCTCCCCCTTATTCTTCTAAATTTGATTGAGTACAGACCCAGACTCCTCAACCGCTCCTTGTATGACAAACATTCTCCTGGGATCATTCTTGTGGACCTCCTCTGAGGCCAGCACATCCTTCCTTAGGTGTGGGGCCCAAAACTACTCATGATCACGAAAACCATTGTTGGGAAAACCCATTTAGTTCACCGGTGTCCTTACCCTGCCTAGTCTACATGTAACTTCAGTACCACAGCAATGCCCTCTAGGTGGCCCTGACAAGCCATTCCATTCAAGGGCAATTAGGATCAGACCAAAAAAAAATGCTGTCCTGCCACCAACACCCATGTCAAATGAATAAAAATGGTGCCTTGTAAGGAAGCGACTGTTAATGTTGATTTTTGTTTTGATATTTGGACTAATGGAAATAGTTATTCTCACAAAAGTAGGAGGAGAGGCCTACCACACGATCCATTGAGTTTGTCCTGCCATTTAATACGATTGTGGCTGATCCTCAACCTTGCCCACACCCCATATCAGTGGATTCACGAGAGACGATGGGCGACATGGTGGCACAGTGGTCAGCACTGCTGCCTCACAGCGCCATGGACTCGGGTTCAATTCTCAGCTTGGCGTCTGCACGTTCTCCCCGTGTCTGTATGAGTTTCCCCTGAGTGCTCAGGTTTCCTCCCACAGTCCAAAAGACGTACTGCTTAGGTGTGTTGGCCGCGCTAAATTCTTCCTCTGTGTACCCGAACAGGCGATGGAGTGTGGCGACCAGGGGATTGTCACAGTAACTTCATTGCGGTGTTAATGTAAGCCTACTTGTGACTAATAAATTTTAAAACCAAATATCTGTCTATCCTAGCGTTAGACCAGAAGATATAGGAGTGGGCACAGGCCACTCAGCCCATCGAGTCTGTTCCACTGTTCAATCATGGCTGATATTTTTCTCAGCCCCATTCCCCTGCCTTCTCCCCATAACCCCTGATCCCCTTATTGATCAAGAAATCTAATCTTCTTCTCCGTCCACTGATGGAGCATCCACATCCTTTTGGGGTGGAGAATTCCACAGATTTACAACCCTTTGCGTGAAGAAGTTCCTACTCATCCCAGTCCTAAACGATCGGCCCCTTACTCCGAGTCTGTGCCCCCGTGTTTTAGATTCCCCGGCTAGTGGAAACAATCTCTCCGCACCCACCCAATCAAACCCCCCCCCCCCCCCCCCCCCCACCACCGCTTCAGAATCTTGTCCCTGATTGCCAGGGGAAAGCATCCTCTATTAAACAGAGCAGAAAATTTAATTGCAGTAACGTATATTGATCTGCGTCACGTTTTTTTCGTTGTGTGACAGTGTAGGGGCTTCACCTGTTCCGTTTTGTGTCCTTAGTTCTATGGAGAAGTACCGGAAAATCGGATGGATATCATCGTATCGAACCTGACTGTAACGGATAAGGACCATCCTCACACTCCGGCGTGGAACGCGATTTATAAAATAACCGGGGGAGATCCGACCGGACACTTTGCTGTGCCGACTGATCCAGTCAGTAATGACGGCCTGGTTACAGTTGTCAAGGTGAGGCATGTGCTTCTGTTTCAGGATTTAGCTTAAAAACTCTGCACCTCTTGCCTATCGGCTGGCGAGGGAGAGAGAAGAGGGGAAGTCAAACCTGGAGTCTTAATCAGAACGTAAGAACTCAGAGCAGGAGTAGGCCATCTGGCCCCTCGGGCCTGCTCCGTCATTCAATAAGGTCATGGCTGATCTTTTTGTGGACTCAGCTCCACTTACCCGCCCGCTCACCATAACCCTTAATTCCTTTACTGTTCAAAAATCTATCTATCCTTGCCTTAAAAACATTCAATGAGGGAGCCTCATTCACTGGGCAGGGAATTCCACAGATTCACAACCCTTTGTGTGAAGAAGTTCCTCCTCAACTCAGTCCCAAATCTGCTTCCCCTTATTTTGAGGCTATGCCCCCTAGTTCTACTTTCACCCGCCAGTGGAAACAACTTCCCTGCTTCTATCTTATCTATTCCCTTCATTATCTTGTATGTTTCTATAAGATCTTCCTCATTCTTCCGAATTCCGATGAGTGTAGCCCCACTCTACTCAGCCTCTCCTCATAATCCAACCTCCTCAACTCCAGAATCAACCTAGTGAATCTCCTCTGCACCCCCTCCAGTGCCAGTATATCCTCGATGACGTGAAACAAAATGTTTTAAAAGCATGTCTCATTTCTGTGCACCCCTCAGTCCTCCTGTTCATCTTTTCAGTTGCACAGCTCACCCTCCCACGTCGACGAACATGACGACTCGGGGAGGGAGGAGAATCCGTGAGATGGTTTCCCATTGTCTTCCTCGCCTGTGCTTGAAGGGAAATACAGCTCCGCTTCCTGATGGACTCTCCTCTGTCCGGAAGCGGCCATTGGCAGTCCTAGTTCAGCCATCACCACTTCACCGGTTCTGCCAGTGGCCCTGAGCATGGCCTGTATTTGGGCCTGGAATGCCATGCCAAGGGGCAGGGGAGATCATCTCAGAGGTCCCAGATGACACTGTTTTACTGCCCCTCCCTTTTATCCTCTCAGGTGTTGCTGTCGCCAGTGTTCTGGCCAATCACTGGGTAGGGTTCACCCTACGAAAGAGGGCACCACCGTGGGGTGGCCCTGCTGCCTCTCAGGTTCGATTCCCGGCTCGGGTCACTGTCTGTGCGGAGTCTGCACCTTCTCCCAGTGTCAGCGTCGGTTTCCTCCCACAGTCCGAAAGACATGCCAGTGACCTGCCAGCATAATCAAGGACCCCAAGAACCCCGGGCATTCTTTCTTCCACCTTCTTTCATCAGGAAAAAGGTACAGAAGTCTGAAGTCACGTACCAACTGACTCAAGAACAGCTTCTTCCCTGCTGCTGTCAGACTTTTGAATGGACCGACCTCACATTAAGTTGATCTTTCTCTACACCCTAGCTATGACTGTAACACTACAGTCTGCACTCTCTCCTTTCCTTCCCAATGAATGATACCCGTTGTATAACGCGCAAGAAACAATACTTTTCACTGAATCCCAATATGCATAACAATGATAAATCAAAATACGTTCAGATAATGAGTGAAATCCATTGAATGCAGTGGCTGGAAACATTAATGGGCCAGATTAACTGGCCACTGTCTAATTTCACTGACTCTGGAATCCTGCTGTGCATCAAATTAGCCACCCGTGTTTATAGGCAGAACGTATTTCTCAGGTAGTTCAGTGGATTTTAACCTTTTTACGATGTGCATTGTTCTGGTTCAGGTCTTTGAGCTTTATCGTTTCCTCAGTCCTTCTCAGAAAATAATTGGCAAAGTGAATCTGGTTGAATTTCTTTAGATGGTTACAGGGAAGGAAGGAGACTATTCAGCCACTGTGCACATGCTGTCTGTCTGAAACAGCAACTCATCCAGTCCCACCACCCTGCCCTTTTCACCACAGCCTTGCAATGAATTTCTCTTCCAGTAATTATCCAGTCTTTCTGTTTTTGAAAGCCGCGATTGAATCTGCCTCCACTATGCACTCTGACAGCACGTTCCACTGGGGGAGGCAATGGCCTGGTAGTATTATCGCTGGACTATTAATCCAGAAACTCAGCTAATGTTCTGGGGAGCCAGGTTCGAATCCCACCACGGCATACGGTGGCATGTGAATTCAAGAAGAAAATACCTGGAGTTAATATCTACTGATGACCATGAAACCATTGTCGATTGTCGGGAAGAACCCATCTGATTCACTAATGTCCTTGAGGGAAGGAAATCTGCTGTCCTTACCTGGTCTGGCCTACATGTGACTCCAGAGCCACAGCCAATGTGGTTGACTCTCATCTGCCCTCGGGTGACCAGAGATGGACGATAAATGCTGGCCGGCCAGCAACGCCCACGTCCCATGAATGAACTTGCTGCGTAAGAGAGAGCTTTCGCCCGTGTCACCTCTGGCTGTTGAGAGAGGGAGAGCCTCCTTTATTTACTCTGGCCAAGCCCCTCACCATTTCAAACATCTCTTTATCGAACCTGCTGGGGGTCTTTGCTTTTAGAGAGAACCTCTGCCTGTTCACCACTCTACCCACGTGAGTCAAATCCTACATTCTCCCGGAACCATTCCCGTGAATCAGCCCAAGTCCCTGAGCAGAGAGGGATTCTTGCCTGTTAAGCTGCACAGTAATGAGCTTCCCAGATGCTCCCTGCTTTGTGTGCACGACATCGCTGGATCTCTTGTTTCCCTGGGAACCCAGAGCTTTGAGGAGATGGTTTCTAAGCAGATTAATGATGCTCAAGGACTTTGCGTCAGAACGTTGGAGAGCATTCCAGGGGGAAATCAGCTATCCTGTATGTTGGGAGTCATGTAGCTGAAACGGAAGTGTTCTGAAACTTGGAACGATGTTTTTAATAATTCACATCTCCACTCTGACCGTGCGTTCCAGATCCTGACCACTGGGGGAAGGCAATAGCCTAGTAGCATTATCACTGGACTGTAAATCCAGAAACTCAGCTAATGTTCTGGGGAGCCAGGTTCGAATCCCACCGCGGCATATGGTGGAATTTGAATTCAAGAATAAAAGTATCTGGAATTAAAATCTACTGATGACCGTGAAACCTTATTGAAGTCCTGCCATTGGACTCCAACTCGGAGCTTCTGTTCAGTGTTAGGGGCTACCACTAAGACCTGCCATTCTAAAATGAGCCGTTCTGCCCCTAGCTGTGCTCTGTCATTTTTTTTAAATGGGAAGAGGCCATTCAGCCCCTCAAACCCCATTCGATTACAATACAGCCAATCCATATCTTAGCATGTATCCTTTGTGCTATCATTACCTCTGCTCCTTTTTTTTTTGTGCCATTTCCCCAGAGGCCTCTATTCCTCGATCTATCAAATATTTCTCCACCTCCATTTTAAATATTTCTGACGTTCCAGCCTCCCCTATCCTTTGGGGCAGAGAATTCCAGAGATTTCCCACCCTCTGTGAGAAGAAATTTCTACACACCTCGGTTTTAAATAACTGGCTCTTTTATCTTGTGGCCATGTCCCCTGGTTCAAGATTCTTCCACTGGTAAGGACATAGAATCATAGAAATCCTACAATGCAGAAAGAGGCCATTTGGCCCATCGAGTCTGCACCAACCACAATCCCATCCAGGCCATACCCTCATATCCCTATATATTTACCCGCTAATCCCTCTAACCTATGCATCTTAGGACACTAGGGGGCAATTTTTAGCACAACCAATCAACCTAACCCGCACATCTTTGGACTGTGGGAGGAAATCGGAGCACCCGGAGGAAACCCATGCAGACACGAGGAGAACGTGCAAACTCTACGCAGACAGTGACCCGAGCCAGGAATTGAACCCTGGAGCTGTGAAGCAGCTGTGCTAACCACTGTGCCAGGCGGTGTGACATCTCACCGCCTACCCTATCAAGCCCCTTCAGGATCTTATATGTTTGAATAAGGTCACCCCTCACTCTTCTAAACCCCGTCTGTTGTGGGCAGCACCTAAGTGGCCTGTTTGGCCAGTTCCGAGGACATTTAAGAATCAGCCACATTGGCTAAGGGGTCTGGAATCACATGTAAGCCAGACCGGGTGAAGATGGCAGATTTCCTTCCCTGAAGGGCGTTGGTGACGACCAGAAAGCTTTTTTACTTTACTGACAATTTTCACAGAATTTGAGATGATCGGTCCTGGTGGAAGACGAGATACGCAAACGACAGTCTGTGTTTGTTTTTTGTGTGGGGTTGGATTTCCTGTAGCCCCCTCCACCTTGATACCAGGAATTAAATTGTTATTTCTGCTGCCCTTGTGTAGTAGCAGTCACGCCTGTTTTAAAACAACTGTGCGAGACACATTATTCGCAGGGATCATGTTGGATTACGCTCGCAGTCCTGATACAGAAGAGATAAAGGTCAGCTGTTTGAGATGACCCCACAAAATATTTGATGCGTTACTTAATTTGTTGATATTGTGGTGTCAACATTCCAGAAGATTAATTATGTCCCAGTAATGTTTCTTGTATCATTTTGCTGTCATAAATTACGGAACTTAAAAAGCCAAGTTTAAAAACAGTTTGGCAGTGATGTGCGTTATTTTCGTGTCGACTTGTGTATTTTTTTTTAAAGACTTGTCTCTTTCTCGTTCCCCTCTCTCACAGCCGATTGACTATGAGACCAACAGGGCTTTTGTGCTGACTGTCATCGCTGTAAATCAGGTGGACCTGACCAAAGGCATTCAGCTTCCTCCTCAGTCCACCGCCACCGTCTCCATCACCGTCATCGATGTGAACGAGAGTCCCCAGTTTGTCCCGAATCCGAAGCTGATCAGGCAGAGCGAGGACTTCCCTGTCGGCAAAGTCCTCACCACCTTCACGGCGGAGGACCCGGATCGGTACATGCAGCAGACTCTCAGGTACAGTAACTAACCCCGGCGCGTTATTCTCTCTCTCTCTGGCGCGCGCTCTCAGCCGTCCCGTCCGGCCGAACGTGCAAAAGGTTTCCCCGCCCACACTCTGCCAGTTCTGAAGGAGCCCAGTCCCAACCTCGTCGCTCCTGCTGGGGACTGTCCCGACCAGAAGACCTGATGTCACGGTACTTCATGCTTATCTGCCTCGCTACATCCTCACACATCTGCCACCGGTCTGTAACTCATAGAGTCATAGAGGTTTACAGCATGGAAACAGGCCCTTCAGCCCAACCTTCCATGCTGTCCCTTTTTTTAGACCCCCAAGCTAGTTCCAATTGCCCGTATTTGGCCCATATCTCTCTCTATACCCATCTTACCTATGTAACTGTCCAAATCTTTTTTAAAAGACAAAAGCTTCCCTCCTTTCTATCCTCTGGCTACAGCATTGCACCCACCATATTCCTCTTCTAAATGGACAAACGTACCTACTTGTTCCAGTGCGACACCATTCGGTCTTCACTCTTCCAGCTTATTCCTTCTAACCACCATTTGTCCATGTTCTTTTCAGTGGTCAGCACTGTTGCCTCACAGCGTCTGGGACCCAGGTTCATTTCCAGCCTTGGGTCACTGCCTGTGTGGAGTTCGCACCTTCTCCCCGTGTCTGCATGGGTTTCCTCCAGGTGCCCCGGTTCTCTCTCTCCTCCCTCCCTCCCCCCCCCCCCCCCCACACACCCACACACCCACACACCCACACACCCACACACCCACACACCCCAAAGGGTGATTGGCCAGGCTGAATTGCCCCTTAGTGTCCACAGATGAGTAACTAAATTGATTAGCAATGATAAATGCACGGGGATAGGGCGAAGGAATGGTTCTGGCTAAGGTGCTTTGTCGGAGAGTTGTTGCAGACTCGAATAGGCCGATCTGCACTGTAAAGATTCTATATGATGTTTATACTCCATCGCTACACTCCCAGGCACACCCTTCACCTTTTCCCATATCCCTGAAAGTATATTTCCTTAACCTTCAAAAGGGAATTAGATAAATACTTATGCTGAATCTGCTTCCACTGCACCTTCCAGATCCTCATTTATTTATTTATTAGTGTTACAAGGTAGGCTTACGTTAACACTGCAATGAAGTTACTGTGAAAATCCCCTAGTTGCCACACCCTGCTCGGATGCACTGAGGGAGAATTTAGCGTGGCCAATGCACCCTAACCGGCACATCTTCCGGACTGTGGGAGGAAACCCACACAGACACGGGGAGAATGTGCAAGTTCTGCGCAGACAGTGACCCAAGCCGGGAATTGAACCCGGATCCCTGGCGCTGTGAGGCAGCAGTGCCAACCACTGTGCCACCGTGCCGTGAAACTCTTCCAATCCCCAGACGTGACGCGCAGTCAGATCCACAGGTGTCGGCCAATCAAAAGGCAGCCCGGCACCTCTTAGTGCATTCATCCAATCAGGCGGCGTGCGTACAACAAAAGACCAGTGAATGCTTCGGGGTGGGCCTTTATCTGAGGGAGTGCTGCTGTGTCAGAGGTCCCACCGGTGATGTAATAAACTGTTTGGAGGTAGCAGTCCTCGGGTTGAGATTCTCCGGCCTCCCAGCCGCGTGTTTCCCGCCAGCGGGAGGAGGCGCATCGTCCACTAATGGCGGAATTCTCTGGTCCTGCCACTCTCGATGGGAATTTCCCCTGTCGTCACCCTGTGCCAGCAGGAATCCCATGGGTGGGGGTGTGCTGGGGCCGGAGAATCCCACCGGCGTGAACGGCCAGAGAATTCCGGCCCTTGTGTCACCATTTCACAAAGAGCAAAGGAATTCTTTCCTCTATCCGGGTCAATATTTATCCCTCAACCGATATTCTTTCCCTTCATTTCAGGACTGTAGGCGTCGCTGGCTAGGATAGCATTTATTGCCCATCCCTAATTGCCCTTGGGAAGGTGATGGCGAGTGCCTTCTTGAGCCGCTGCAGTCCATGTGGTGTAGGTACAGCCGCCGTGCTGTTAGGGAGGGGGTTCCTAGTTTAACCCAGCGACAGTGATATATTCCCAAGTCAGGGTGGCGAGTGGCTTGGAGGGGAACCTTCAGGTGGTGGTGTCCCCCATGTGTCTGCTGCTCTTGCTCATTCTAGTTGGTGGCAGTCGTGAGTTTGGAAGGTGCTGCCTAAGGAGCCTTGGCGAGTTGCTGCACTGCCTCCTGTAGATGGTACACACGGCTGATACTGAGGGTCGTTGGTAGAGGGAAGAAATATTTAAGGTGGGGAATTGGTACCAATCAAGTGGGCTACTTTGTCCTGGATGGTCTTGAGCAGTGTTGTTGGAGCTGCACCCATCCAGGCAAAGAACAGCAGTACAGTACAGGAAACAGGCCCTTCAGCCCTCCAAGCCTGTGCCGCTCATTGGTCCAACTAGCCCATTTGTTTGTATCCCTCCATTCCCAGTCTGCTCATGTGACTATCCAGGTAAGTCTTAAAGGACCCCAGTGTGTCCAGCTCCTCCTCCCCTATTTGGCAGCGCATTCCAGACCCCCACCGCCCTCTGTGTAAAAAAAAAAAATTCTCTGATATCTGAGTTAAACCACCCCCCCACCTTGAGCCTCTGACCCCTCGTGATCGTCACCTCTGACCTGGGTAAAAGCTTCCCACTGTTCACCCAAGTAGAGAGTATTCCATCACACTCTTGCCTTGTAGATGGTAATTTCATCATTTGAGGGGCCTAATGGACTAAATTGAAGGAAATTTGTCTCATCAGCGTATTTATCAGAGAAACGTGGATTGTAATGGCAGAATCTTTATGGTCCTCCCTCTGTTTTCTCACCGTTTTGTTTTTAACGAGATGTCCTCAGAGGCTGGTGGAATCTGGAATGCACTGCCTGGGAAGGTAGTGGAGGCTCAAAACCTTACACCCTTTATTCCTATAGCCCTGCACATTTCACTCATGGTTAAGCTTTATTAATGAGTTCCTATCACTGCTTTCTAATTAACTTTCATTTGGTATACCTGGTGTATCCCTTAATGTTTAATACGCTGCAGAATAATGGGTTCCGCATTGTTATATCCTTTTATATTTGAGGACGAGTTCCAGTCAGTATCTGATATTCAGAGGAAATGGTTTCTGAGTTTTGAAATGTCACACTGGACCATTTCCTCTGCAATTAAATTCTGATGGCACAGTATAAATTTTAGCCTAAAGCAGTTAAAAGGTTTCATGAATATTTATTCAACGTAATGGAGCCGATGTTTCATTGCGCTGAATGCACTGGGGAGGAAAGGTCCTTGAGATGCTGGGAGGCAGCGTCTATAGGCGTGGCAGTAGCTGCAGCTACTGCCAAACCATATTCAACCTAAACTCAATTTGAGGAACAGTTGGAATGATCTGTTTGTAAGCAGCCTCCATCTCCAGAGGCTGTTCCCATGTTCAGCACAAGGAGCCTTTGTTTTGCAATGTGTTGTTTATGGGTTGAACAATACAACTCCTGGAGGAAGACCACACAGACTCTTGGGTCAGAATTACCCCATCCCGCCTGCTACGGGACGGTACAGTAGCACGTTGGAGGATGGCACAGTGGTTAGCACTGCTGCCTCACAGCGCCAGGGACCCAGGTTCAATTCCTGGCTTGGGTTGCTGTTTAGGAAGGAGGAAAAAGTGGGGGGTGGCGTAGCTCTGCTGATTAAGGATAGCATCAAGGTGGTAGTAAGGGATGATATAGGAACCAAAGAGCAGAACGTGGAATCGTTGTGGGTGGAGATTAGGAACAGCAAAGGGAGGAAGACGCTGGTGGGTGTCGTCTATAGGCCCCCGAATAATGATCTGGAGGTGGGGCGGGCTGTTAACGCGCGAATAAATGCGGCATGCAGGAATGGGACGGCGGTAATTATGGGGGATTTCAATCTGCATATTGATTGGTCGACCCACGTTGGACGCGGTGGGCTCGAGGAGGAGTTCTTGGAATGCTGCCGGGATAGTTTCCTTGAACAGTGTGTGTTGGAGCCGACGAGGGAGCGAGCTATCTTGGATCTGGTGTTATGTAATGAGGCGGGTAGAATTAGGGACCTTGCGGTGAAGGATCCTCTTGGGGAGAGTGATCATTGTATGGTGGAGTTTCTGGTGCAGATGGAGGAGGAGAAAGTGGGTTCCCGGACATGTGTCCTTTGTTTGAACAGAGGGGAGTACGGTAGGATGAGAGAGGAATTGGCAAATGTTGATTGGGGGAGTGTGTTGGAAGGTAGGTCTGCTGAGAAACAGTGGAGGATCTTTAAGGAGATCTTTCTTGGTGCTCAGCAGAAATTTATTCCGATGGTTAAGAAGGATCGGTGGAGGAGAGGTAATCAGCTGTGGATAACGAAGGAGGTGAAGGAAAGTGTTAAATTAAAAGTGGATGCGTTTAGAGTAGCTAAGAGTAGTTGGCGAGAAGAGGATTGGGAGAGGTTTAAATGTCAACAAAGAATGACGAAGAAGTTGATAAAGAAGGGTAGGACAAACTATGAAGATGGCCTAGCGCTTAATATAAAAAAGGATAGCAAGAGTTTTTATACATACATAAAAAGGAAGAGGCTGGCTAGGGTGAACGTTGGACCCTTAGAGGATGAGAGGGGGGACTTAGTGGTAGGGGATGGGGAAATGGCTGAGGCCCTGAATAACTTTTTTGTTTCAGTCTTCACGGAGGAGGACGTGAATAATTTGCCGGGTGTTAGCGATGGAAAGATGGTAGGAGTGGAGGGCCTGAATGACATTATTGTTACTAGAGAGGCGGTGCTCGACAGACTGGAGGGGCTGATTGTGGACAAGTCCCCAGGACCGGATGGAATGCATTCGAGGGTTCTGAAGGAAATGGCGGAGGTGATAGTGGATGCCTTGGTGATTATTTTCCAAACGTCGCTGGATTCCGGGGAAGTGCCGGAAGAATGGAAAACGGCTAATGTTACGCCGTTGTTTAAGAAGGGTGGCAGGCAAAAGGCAGGGAATTATAGGCCGGTTAGTTTAACGTCTGTTGTAGGGAAAATGTTAGAATCCGTGATCAAGGAGAAAATAGCGAGGCATCTTGAGGAGAATTGTTTGGTAGAGCAGACGCAGCACAGTTTCGTTAAAGGGAAGTCGTGTCTGACAAATTTACTGGAGTTCTATGAGGATGTGTCTAGGGCGGTGGATAGAGGAGAGCCGGTGGATGTGGTCTTTCTTGATTTTCAGAAGGCGTTTGACAAGATGCCTCACAAGAGGTTATTGCAGAAGGTCAGGGGACATGGAGTTGGGGGTAGGGTGTTAGCGTGGATAGAGGGTTGGCTGTCAAATAGGAGGCAGAGAGTGGGGGTCAATGGGTGCTATTTGGATTGGTGGTTGATGACTAGTGGAGTGCCCCAGGGGCCGGTGCTGGGGCCTCAGCTATTTACCATTTATATAGATGATCTGGAGGAGGGAACCCAGTGTATGGTGTCAAAATTTGCTGATGACACCAAGATTGGTGGAACGGCAAATTGTGCGGAGGGTGTGGAGAGTCTGCAGAAGGATCTAGATAGGCTGGGCGAATGGGCCAGGAACTGGCAAATGGAATTTAATGTTGGCAAGTGCGAGGTGGTCCACTTTGGTAGGAAGGACTATTGCTTACGTGGCGAAAAACTGCAGCAGGCGACGGTGCAGAGGGACCTCGGGGTCCTTGTGCATGAGTCGCAAAAACCCAGCTTGCAGGTGCAGCAGGTGGTCAGGAAGGCGAATGGGATGCTGGCCTTCATAGCAAGGGGGATTGAATATAAAAGTAGGGAGGTCTTGCTGCAGCTGTATAGGGCATTGGTGAGGCCGCAGCTGGAGTACTGTGTGCAGTTTTGGGCGCCGTACTTACGCAAGGATATTTTGGCCTTGGAGGGAGTGCAGAGGAGGTTTACTAGGCTGATTCCGGAGTTGAGGGGATTGAGCTATGAGGAGAGGCTGAATAAACTAGGCTTGTACTTGTTAGAGTTGAGAAGAATGAGGGGAGATCTCATTGAGACGTATAAGATGATGAATGGGATGGATAGGATAGAGGTGGAGAGGCTCTTCCCGCTCAGAAAGGACAGTAGGACTAGGGGGCACAGCCTCAAGATAAAGGGGGGGGGGTGCGGTTTAGAACGGAGTTGAGGAGGAACTTCTTCACTGAAAGGGTGGTGAATCTCTGGAATTCTCTGCCCGTTGAAGTGGTGGAGGCTGCCTCGCTAAATATTTTTAAGACACGGGTTGATGGGTTTTTGATAAGCGAGGGGATTAAGGGTGATGGGGAGAGGGCGGGAAAGTGGAACTGAGCCACGACAGATCAGCCATGATCTTATTGAATGGCGGGGTAGGCTCGAGAGGCTAGATGGCCTACTCCTGCTCCTATTTCTTATGTGGAGTTTGCACATTCTCCCGGTGTCTGCGTGGGTTTCCTCCCACATTCTGAAAGACATGCTGGTTAGGGTGCATTGACCGGAACAGGCGCCGGAATGTGGCGACTAGGGGAGTTTCACAGTAACTTCATTGCAGTGTTAACGTAAGCCTTACTTGTGACTAATAAATAAACTTTACGATTCCCGTGGCAGACAGGACACACCGTGCAAACGTTCGCCGACCCTGGGTGGGATTTTGCGGGCTTGGGGAGAAGGCAGTCAGAAAATCCCACCCTCTATCTGTTCTGTGGGAAGGGGAAGGTTGGTGGGGTGAGCCAGCTGATGTTTTTTCAATTGGTGAAGGGTTTGTTTGGGCAGATGTAGAGAAGATTTTTCCATAAAATTCCTACTGTGCAGAAAGAAGCTATTCAGGCCATCTAGTTTGCACCAATTCTCCAAAAGAGCATCCCACCCAGGTCCTCCCCTCCACCTATTCCTATAGCCCCGCACATTTACCATAACATTTACCATTCCTCCCAATTAATGGGATTGAGGGTTACAGATAGGCCTGGTAGGTAGGGATATGATCTGCGCAACTTGTGGGCCGAAGGGCCTGTTTGTGCTGTAGTGTTCTATGTTCTAACCTACACATCTTTGGATTGAGAGAGGGAACCCGAGCACCTGGAGGAAACCCATGCAGACACCACATAGACAGTGACCCAGTGAGACCAGAATCGAACCCGGGTCCCCCTGGCGCTGTGTCATCGTGCCGTCCCTTGTGAGGGAATCCAAAACAAGGGGCCATAAATATCAGTTGTTCGCTGATGGTTCCAGTAGGAAACATCTTTACCCAGAAAGTGGCGAGAATATGGAACTTGCTATGTGCTTTTGAGGTGAATAATATTGATGTAGGTAAGGGAATGCTGGTTAAGCTTACGATGGAGAAGGGAATCGAAAAGGGCAGTCACAAGGGGGCATAGTTTTAGGGTGAGGGACGGGAGATTGAGAGAGGATTTGAGAAAACATCGTTCCACTCAGAGGGTGCTGGGAATCTGGAGTGCACTGCCTGGGAAGGCGGTGGAGGCCGGAAACCTAAAAAATATTTGGTCAGCACTTGGCATCGTAGCATCCCTACAGTGCAGAAGGAGGCCATTCAGCCCATCAAGTCTTTACTGACAATAATCCCACCCAGGCCCTACTCCCCTGGGGTTTCCTCCGGGTGCTCCAATTTCCTCCCACAGTCCAAAAGCCGTGTTGAGTAGGCGCAGTGGCTGTGGTAAATTCTCCCTCAGTGTACCCGAATAGGCACTGGAGTGTGGCGACTAGGGGATTTTCACAGTAACTTCGTTGCAGTGTTTATGTAAGCCTACTTGTGACGCCAATAAATAAACTCTAATCTTGAGGGAAGCTGGAGTTTGGACTGTATAAACACTGGCCTCGCGCATTAGCACAAACATCCTTTGTTTTTTAAAAAAAGCTACAATTTATAATCACAACTTATACTGTAATCAAAGGCACGTCATGGGGGTGTTATCAGAAACTTATAAAATTCTAACTGGGTTAGACAGGGTAGATTCAGAAAGAATGTTCCCGATGGTGGGGCAGTCCAGAACAAGGGGGGTCGTAGTTTGAGGGTAAGGGATGAGAAATTTCTTCACCCAGAGGGTGGTGAATGTGTAGAATTCACTCCCACAGAAAGTAGCTGAGGACAATGTGTTGTGTGATTTCGAGAAGAAATTAGACGTAGCTGTCGGAGCTACAGGGATCAAGGGATATGGGAGGAAGGGGGGGAATCAGGATATTGAATTTGATGATGAGCCATGATCAAAATCAGTGACTTTTTAAGAGGCGTCTTGACAATACCGTGAGTAGGATGGGAGTAGAGGGATATGGTCCTCCCTGGAAGGGTAGGGGGTTTTGCTTCAGTCGGTGCAGGGTTGGAGAACTGTGCTGTCATTTTCTTTGTTCTTATCAAAATGAATGGCGGAACGCGCTCGAGGGGCCGAATGGCCTACTCCTCCCAGTTTCTATTTCTATCAGGCACCAGGCCAGGTGAAGAGATATTAGAACAAGTGAAGAGAGAGAGAGAGGGGGGCTATGGGAGCACATTGAAGAACTAAAGAGGGATGGGAATGTTCGGGAAGGGAATTCCGGAGGTTTGGGGCCTTGGTTGCTGTAGGTGGAGTAACTAAAATCAGAGGACCAATCAGAGGAGTGCAGAGGTGATTGAGAATTGTAGGCCTGGAAGAGATTGATTACAGAGGGTGAGAATTTTAAAATCCTTTTAGCTTAATCAGGATTCACAGTCGGCCAGTGAATGTCATCATAAGGCCTGCCCTCCGAAAGTAACTTCTCCCAGCTCTGTTTGGAAAGCTGTTTCTAGTTAACAGAAGGAAAACGCTGTGATTATCTTATTGTGGTTTCTTATTTAAACCCTGGTATGTCTAGCCCACCAATCCCTGGCAACGGTTGTGTTTGTCTTAAAGCAGAGAGTGTTTGTTATACTCAGCTGGCCAGGCAGGACCTGTGGAGAGAGGAGCATAGAACATTGAACATTACAGCGCAGTACAGGCCCTTCGGCCCTCGATGTTGTGCCGACCAGTGGAACCAATCTAATGACCCTCTAACCTAAACTATTCCAATGTTATCCATATGTCTATCCACTGACCGTTTGAACGCCCTTAAAGTTGGCGAGTCCACAACTGCTGCAGGCAGGGCATTCCACACCCTTACTACCCTCTGAGTAAAGAACCTACCTCTGACATCCGTCCTATAATTACCACCCCTTAATTTAAAGCTATGTCCCCTCGTGTTAGCCATCACCATCCGAGGAAAAAGGCTCTCACTGTCCACCCTATCCAATCCTCTGATCATCTTGTATGCCTCAATGAGGTCACCTCGTAACCTTCAAGCAGGGTCAGTGTTTCAGTTGATGAGCATTTGTCTGAGTTTGTCAACCCGGAACGGTTACACACTCTCCCGGTTTCTCTTTGCGGAGACACTGCTAGCCTGGAGCCCAGTGATTCCAGCACGTTCCATTAATATTTCACATTCCCAGTTTCCGCAGTTAGCTGAATTGCTAAGGATTGACCTGAAATGGGTAGCACATTCTCCCCGTGTCTGCGTGGTGGATTTCCTCTGGGTGCTCTGGTTTCCTCCCACACTCCAAAGGTTAGGTGAACTGGCCATGCTAAATTGCCCCTTAGTGTCCAAAGATGTGCAAGTTAGGGGCTTACGCTAATAGCATTGGGAGGGTGGGGGGGAGGTGTGTAGCAGGGTGCTCCTTCAGAGAGTTGGGGTGGACTCGATGAGCTGAATGGCACTGTAAGGATTCTATAGAAATGTCTTAGAACGTAGAACCCCCTACAGTACAGAAGGAGGCCATTCAGCCCATCGAGTCTGCACTGACCGCAATCCCACCCAGGCCCTATTCCTGTAACCCCACATGTGTACCCTGCTAATCCCTCAACCCTAAGGGGCAATTTAGCACTGGCCAGCCAACCAACCAAACCCGCACACCCGTGGACTGTGACGGGAACCGGAGCACTCGGGGGAAACCCACGCAGACACGGGGAGAATGTGCTGACTCTGCACAGACAGCGACCCAAGCCGGGTCCCTGGTGCTGAGCAGTGCTAACTGCTGTGCTACCGTACACCTTCAAGGTGCTCTTTGTTTTAAAAAAAAAAAATCCTTTTCTACACACCGTTTTTATCGCGTCACAAAACGCTCCGAGACCCTTCACTGGGCCATCATTAAATAAAGATTTGACATCAAGTCACAGAGATTCGAACCAAAGGATGTGCGGATGAGGTTGATTAGCCTTGCTAAGTTGCCCCGTTATCAGCGTAAATACTTGGGGTTGTGGGGACAGGGTCTGGGTGGGATTGTGGTTGGTGCAAACTCGATGGGCTGAATGGCCTCCTTCTAAAAACATATGAGAACACAAGAAATAGGAGCAGGAGTAGGCCATCTAGCCCCTCGAGCCTGCCCTGCCATTCAATAAGATCATGGCTGATCTCAGTTCCACATTCCCGCCCTCTCCCCATAACCCTTAATCCCTTTGCCTATCAACCTGCATCTTAAAAATATTTAGCGAGGCAGCCTCCATCACTTCAACGGGCGGAGAATTCCAGAGATTCACCACCCTTTGAGTGAAGAAGTTCCTCCTCAACTCCATTCTAAACCGCCCCCCCCTTTATCTTGAGGCTGTGCCCCCTAGTCCTACTGACCTTTCTGAGCGGGAAGAGTCTCTCCACCTCTATCCTATCCATCCCATTCATCATCTTATACGTCTCAATGAGATCTCCCCTCATTCTTCTAAACTCTAACGAGTACAAGCCTAGTTTATTCAGCCTCTCCTCATAGCTCAATCCCCTCAACTCCGGTATCAGCCTAGTAAACCTCCTCTGCACTCCCTCCAGGGCCAAAATATCCTTGCGCAGGTGCGGCGCCCAAAACTGCACACAGTACTCCAGCTGCGGCCTCACCAATGCCCTATACAGCTGCAGCAAGACCTCCCTACTTTTATATTCAATCCCCCTCGCTATGAAGGCCAGCATCCCATTCGCCTTCCTGACCACCTGCTGCACCTGCAGGCTGGGTTTTTGCGACTCATGCACAAGGACCCCGAGGTCCCTCTGCACCGTAGCAAGCTACAGTTTTTCACCACGTAAGTAATAGTCCTCCTCCTGCACTGTGTAGGGATTCTGACAGCCTGAACCTTGGATCAGAGTTGGGTAAGTCGAACCCAGAACAGCAGACATTTTCAGTCAATGTGTTCGTGGGAACCCTCCCCAGCCCCAGACCACAACACTGCGTTCCCATAATGATTATTTTTAAGCGTTTTGTTTTATGTAATGCCTTTTTGTGTGCAGGAAATCTGGCTTCACTAAAATCTGCAGACAAGGAGAGAGAAAACTGCACTCTGGACTGGTGCCTAACTGACATCTTGGTGTAAAGTTCATTCGAAAGCTCAGTTTGTGCTGATGTATTGCTCTCCTCACGGAGTTTTACAGGGCTGTTGCGGGGGTGGTTGGAAAGAGTAAGGCAGTGGGATTAGTTGGGTCACTCTTCTTTCGAAAGAGCTAGTACGGGCATCGTGGGCAGAAGGGTCTCCTGCGCTGGATGACTGGACAGTCTAAACTTGTTTCTTTCCCTCCGATTTTAGATATTCGAAACTCTCGGACCCTGCAAACTGGCTGAAGATTGATCCGTTACACGGCCAGATTAGCACAATTGCAAAGTTGGACCGGGAGTCCCCCTACGTAAGGAATAACCTGTACAATGCAACATTCCTGGCGTCTGACAGCGGTATGTGCAGCACCGTTTAATTGGTTGTTGGGTTTGGGAAAACAAGCCCGTGTGCAAATCTCTCTTTTTGTGAACGAATGCTAACCTCAGCACTTGGCAGCTCTGAGGGCAACTCGCAAAGCTGTGCTGGTAAAACAGTGCAGATGTTGTTCCAATTCTCTCAAAGCGTTTCACTTGAGCGTGCAGTATTTGTAAACTGTGGTGAGCAATCTTGCATTTTTGAGGTATCATTAAAATCCTCCTTTTTGTTTCTCGTTGCCTCTTCCGTTTCTTGGCTTGTGTGAAGTTCAGCTGGTCACCATCACTCTAACTGTTGCGGGTGTAGATTTTTTTTTCTATATCCCTGGACTTACTCCTCTCGCCCCACCGTTCCCAGTGGAGCTAGGGATTAATGGCCAGTTGCCCAGATGAACCTTTATTGTTGACTGGCTATTGAGGACAGAGGCAAGAGTAGGCCACTCGGCACCTCGCGCCTGCTCCGCCATTCAATAGGACCTTGGCTGATCTGAGTGTAACCTCAACCCTCGATAACCTTTCAATCCCTTATTAACCAAGGACCCATCTAGCTTTGCCTTAAAAAAAAAATTCAAAGACTCTGCTTCCTCTGCCTTTTTGAGGAAGAGAAATTGAGAATCTCGCCATCCTCAGAGAGAAAACATTTCTCCTAATCTCCGTCTGAAATGGATGACTCCTTATTTTTAAACAGTGACTCCAAATTCAAGATTCTCCGATTTTCACCCTGTCAATACCCTGAGAATTAGAGTCATAGAGGTTTACAGCATGGAAACAGGCCCTTTGGCCCAACTTGTCCATGCCTCCCAGTTTTTACCACTAAGTTCCAATTGCCTGCGTATGACCCGTACCCGCCTATACCCACGTAACTGTCTAAATGCTTTTTAAAGGACAAAATTGTACCTGCTTCTAATACTACCTCTGGCAGCTTGTTCCAGGCACTCGCCACCCCCTATCAAAAAAAAATGCTGCACTGGACCCTTTTCTATCTCTCCCCTCTCACCTTGAAGCTATGCCCTCTAGTTTTTACTCCCCTACTTTTGGGAAAAGGTATTGACTATCGAGCTGATCTATGCCCCTCATTATTTTATAGACCTCTATAAGATCATCCCTCAGCCTCCTACACTCCAGAGGAAAAAGTCCCAGTCCATCCAGCCTCTCCTTTATGACTCATTCCGTCACATCCTGGTAACATCCTAGTAAATCTTTTCTGCACTCTTTCTAGTTTAATAATATCCTTTCTATAATAGGGTGACCGGAACTGTGCACAGTATTCCAAGTACGGCCTTAACAATGTCTTGTACAACAAGACATCCCAACTCCTCCTGTATTCAGTGTTTTGACCAAGCATGCCGAATGCCTTCTTCACCACTCTGCCCACCTGTGACACCACTTTCAAGGAGCTACGAACATGTGCCCCTAGATCTCTTTGTTCTGTAACTCTCCCCAGTGCCTAACCATTAACTGAGTAAGTCCTGCCACAATTCAATCTACCAAAGTACATCACCTCACATTTATCTAAATTAAACTCCACCTGCCATTCATCAGCCCACTGGCCCAATTGATCAAGATCTTTAGATATCCTTCTTCACTGTCCGTTTTGCCACCAATCTTGGTGTCATCTGTAAACTTGCTAACCATGCCTCCTAAATTTTCATCCAAATCATTAATATAAATGACAAATAACAGTGGACCCAGCATCTTAAAGGTTTTGATCAATCACCTCTTACTCTTCTGAACTCCAGTGGATACAAACCTCACCTCTCCCGCCTTTCCTCATGAGTCCATTCCTGGTCTGAGTCTTGTCCGCATCCCTCTGAATGATGACTGGCTACCTTCTCCAGTCCGCCATACAACGCCTTCCTTATTCAGCTGTGTGTACAATCTACAAGATGCAGAGCAGCAACTCGCCAAGGCTCCTTCAACAGCACCTTCCAAACCCATGACCTCTACCTTCAAGAAGGATAAGGCCACCACCTGGAGGTTCCCCTGCAAGTCACTCACCATCCTGACTTGGAAATAAATTACTGTTCCTTCACTGTGGGTCAGTCAAAATAATACAATCCCTCCAGAACAGCAGGAGGCCATTCGGCGCATTGTACCGACAACAATCCTACCCTTTCCCCGTAACCCCATATATGTACCCCACTAATCCCCCCCCCCCCCCCCCCCCCCCCGAAACTAGGGGCAATTTAACATGGCCAATCAACCCAACCCACACAGTTTTAGACTGTGGGAGGAAACCGGAGCACCCAGAGGAAACCCATGCAGACACGGGGAGAATGGGCAAACGCCACACAGACAGTGACCCAAGGCTGGAATTGAACCCGTGTCCCTGGCGCTGTGAGGCAGCAGTGCTAACCACTGTGTGCCACCCTTAGAACCATCTCCCTAATAGCACAGTGGCCGTACCTACGCTTAAGCAGTTCAAGACGGCTGCTCACCACAATGCTGTTAAGTGAAAGTGAGTCTTATTTAGGAACATTTTTAAGATTTTGGATTGGTGACGCACTCGACTTCTTCTGAGTGAGACTTAAACCTCTCCACAACCTTCGTGTTTTTATCTGATTTCTTTTTGAGGGGAAAAAAACTAACCCAAAAGGGCGAGGTTGACTGGGTGAAGCACTTACTGAAAGGTTTAACGATGCTGTACGTTTCTTTTCAGATTGGTACCGCTGCGATTGGAGACAGTGTGAGTGGGAATGGGAACTTAGGCTGTGTGATGATGCTGTGGGTTTCTTATCATTGTGCAAAGCACCAATCTCATTTGAAAGATGTATTCAAGGACAAAACATTGGAAATGATGTGGTGATTTCATGCCCGCGATTCATTTTGATGGGGGTGTAATCACGTAGAGTGTGAGCAACATTAACACTCCTCAGGACAAAGACGGATGGTTAAGTTGTCTGTGGAGCATTATTCCTCAGATACCCGACCATCTGGTGTGAGTGCTGCTTTTGTGGTTTGCGTTTAGCGATTTGCTTTAACACTTGCCGAGTTATTTAATCGTGTTGTCACAGACAAGAAAATGCTGCTTGGTGTGTGTGTGTTTGAAGAGCTTACGGGAAGGACCATTTTGTCTAAATTTCAAGGCGATAGCTGAGTGGTATTGTCGCTGGATTATTAATCCAGAAATCCAGCTAATAGAATGTTACAGCACAGTACAGGCCCTTCAGCCCTCGATGTTGCACCGACCTATGAAACCAATCTAAAGCCCATCTAATCTACACTATTCCAATATCATCCATATGTTTATCCAACAACCATTTAAATGCCCTTAACGTTGGCGAGTCCACAACTGCTGCAGGCAGGGCATTCCACACCCTTACTACCCTCTGAGTAAAGAACCTACTTCTGACATCTGTCCTATATCTATCACCCCTCAGTTTAAAGCTATGTCCCCTCGTGCTAGCCATCTCCATCTGAGGAAAAGGGCTGTCACTGTCCACCCTATCTCACCCTCTGATCATCTTTATATGCCTCTATTAAGTCACCTTTAATGTTCTGGGAACCAGGGTTCGAATCCCATCATGGTAGATGATGGAATTTGAATTCAATAAATAAATATTGGAATTAAGAATCTGCTATTGACCACGAAATGATTGTCGTAAAGACTCTTCTGGTTCACTAATATCCTTTAGGGGTGGCACGGTGGTTAGCACTGCTGTCTCACAGCGCCAGGGACCCAGGTTCGATTCCTGGCTTGGGTTACTGTCTGTGCGGAGTTTGCACGTTCTCTCCGTGTCTGCGTGGGTTTGTTCCCACAGTCTGAAAGACGTGCTGGTTAGGCGCATTGGCTAAATTCTCCCTCGGTGCACCCGAACAGGTGCCAGAGTGGGGTGACTTGGGGATTTTCACAGTAACTTCGATGCAGTGTTAATGTTAGCCTACTTCTGACTAATAAATAAATAAACTTTTTAACTTTAAATCTGCTGTTCTTGTCTGGTCTGGAGCCTGTTGCTCCAGAGCCACAACAATGTGGTTGACTCTCGAACTGCCCTCTGAAATGGTCTAGTGAACCATTCAGTTGTATCAATCCAAGGGCAACTAGGGATGGGCAACAAATGCTGGCCAGCTGGTGACGCCCACATCCCACGAATGAGTAAAATAGAATGGAAGCTTGGTATTCCTCTGGTGAAATGGGCCAATATCGCAAGTGTAACATTTGCAAAAAGGGAGTGAAGAATTGGGAATTCTAACAGCTTTCTCTGCCCCGTCCAGGTATCCCCCCTGCCAGCGGAACAGGAACTCTTCAAATCCTTCTGCTCGACATCAATGACAACGCCCCGACGGTCTTCCCACAAGAGGTCTCCATCTGCGAGAAGCCAGATCCCAACGCCATTAACATCAGCGCCACAGACACCGACATCGACCCAAACACTGGGCCCTTTGTCTTTGAACTCCCTGAGAGCCCGGCAGACGTGAGAAAGAACTGGAGCATAACCCGGCTGAGCGGTGAGGCGAACCAGACGCTCGGGGACTTTGCTTCCGCTTAACAAATGCATTTGTTTTCCTCATCAAGTCATAGCTATTTACAGCATGGAAACAGGACCTTTGGCCCTACTTGTCCATATCGCTTTTTATAACCACCAAACTAGTCCCAATTGCCCACCTTTGGCCCATATCTCTCAATACCCATCTTACCCACGTAACTGTATAAAGACAAAATTGTACCTGCTTCTGCTACTACCTCTGGCAGCTTGTTCCAGACACTCAACACCCTATGTGAAAAAAATTGCCCCCCTGGACCTTTTGTATCTCTCCCCTCTCACCTTAAACCTATGCCGACTAGTTTTAGACTCCCCTATCTTTGGAAAAGATGTTGACTATCTAGCTGATCTGTGCCCCTCATTATTTTATAGGCCTCTATAAGATCACCCCTCAGCCTCCCACGCTCCAGAGGAAAAAAAAATCCCAGTTTATCCAGCCTCTCTTTTGTAACTCAATCCATCAAGTCCTGGTAGCATTCTAGTAAATCTTTTCTTCATTCTTTCTAGCTTAATAATATCCTTTCTGTAATAGGATGACCAGAACTGCACACAGTATTCTAAGTGTGGCCTGACCCAATGTCTTGTGCAAGTTCAACAAGATGTCCCGACTTCTGTATTCAATGTTCTGACCAAAGAAACCAAGCATGCTGAATGCTGTCTTCATCGCCCTGTCCATCTGTGAATCCCTCTTCAGGGATCTATGAACCTGTGCTTCTGGATCCGTTTGTTCTATAAACGCTCCCAATGCCCTTACCATTAACTGAGTAGGTCCTGTCCCGATTCAATCTAGGTCTATCCCAGAATACTGAGAGAAGCGAGGGAAGAAATTGCTGAGGCCTTAGCCAAAATCTTTGTATCCTCTTTAGCCATGAGCAAGGTACCAGGGAATTGGAAAGTAGCTAACGTTGTTCCTTTTGTTTAAGAAGGTCAGAAGAGACAATCGGGGAAATTCCATCATTGTACTCACATAGAACATAGAACACTACAGCACAAACAGGCCCTTCGGCCCACGAGTTGCGCCGATCACATCAACACCTATGTATAACCCCCAATCCCACAAAACCCCATATACTCATCCAGAAGTCTTTTAAAAGACCCCAGCGAGTTCGCCTCCACCACCACTGACGGCAGCCGATTCCATTCACTCACCACCCTCTGAGTGAAAAACTTACCCCTAACATCACTTCTGTACTTTCCTCCCCGCACCTTAAACCTGTGTCCTCTCGTAGCGACCATTTCAACCCGGGGAAATAGCTTCTGAGAGTCCACCCTATCTATTCCTCTCAACATTTTATAAACCTCTATCAGGTCGCCTCTCAACCTACGTCTCTCCAGGGAAAAGAGACCCAGTTCCCTCAACCTAACTTCATAAGGCATGCCTCCCAGTCCAGGCAACATCCTTGTAAATCTCCTCTGTACCCTTTCAATAGCTTCTACGTCTTTCCTATAGTGAGGCGACCAGAACTGCGCACAGTACTCCAAATGAGGCCTGACAAGGGTCTTATAAAGTTGCAGCATTACCTCCCGACTCCTAAACTCAATCCCTCGATTTATGAAGGCCAGTACACCATACGCCTTCTTGACCACCTCCTCCACCTGTGAGGCCGATTTAAGAGTCCTGTGGACCCGGACCCCAAGATCCTTCTGCTCCTCAACACTACCAAGACTCCTGCCCTTGATAGTGTACTCGTTCATCCCGTTGGTTCTGCCAAAATGGACGACTACGCATTTATCCGCGTTGAAGTCCATCTGCCACTTCTCCGCCCAGTCCTGCATCCTATCCATGTCCTGCTGCAACTTTTGCCATCCTTCCAGACCATCCACAACACCACCGACCTTCGTGTCATCAGCGAACTTACTTACCCATCCTTCCACTTCCTCATCCAGGTCATTTATGAAAATGACAAACAGCAAGGGTCCTAGAACAGATCCCTGGGGCACTCCACTGGTGACTGACCTCCATGCAGAAAAAGACCCATCCACAACCACTCTCTGCCTTCTGCAGGCAAGCCAGTTCTTGATCCACAAGGCCAAAGGCCCTCGGATCCCATGCCCTCTCACCACATCTGGAAGAGAACAGGCTTATTAGCAATAGGTAGCATGGTTTTGTGAAGGGGAGATCATGTCTCACAAACTCGATTTGAGTTCTTTGAGAAAGTGACCAGAAAAATTGACCAGGGCAGTGGATGTTGTATACATGGACTTTAGTAAAGCCTTCGATAAGGTTCTTCATGGCAGGCTGAAGCAGAAGGTGAAGTCATATGGGATCCGAGGTGAGCTGGTAAGATGGATACAAAACTGGCTTGGGCATAGAGAGCAGAGAATAGCAGCGGAAGGCAACTTTTCTAACTGGAGGTCTATGACGAGCGGTGTTCCACAAGGATCAATTCTGGGGTCTCTCCTTATAAATGGTTTGGAAGAAAATTTATGTAGTCTGATTTTAATAAATTTGCAGTTGATACAAAAATCGGAGGATTAGCAGATAGTGAGGAGGATTGTCACGGGATACAGCAGGATATAAATCAGCTGGAGACCTGGGCCGAAAGATGGCAGATGGAATTTAACCCGGACAAATGTGAGGTGATGCAATTTGGAAGATCTGCTGCAGAAGGAAAGTATACGGTAAATGGTAGAGTCCTTAGAAATACTGGCATACAGAGGGATCTAGGTGTGCAGATCCACAGTTCCCTGAAGGTTTCAACTCAGGTGGGCAAGATGGTCAAGAAGGTGAATGGCATGCTGGCCTTCATCGGGCGGGGCATTGAGTATAGGAATTGGAAAATCATGTTGCTGCTGTATAAGACTTTGGTTAGGCCACATTTGGAGTATTGTGTACAATTCTGGTCGCCACACTACCGGAAGGATGTTGATGCATTGGAACGGTGTAGAAGTGATTTATCAGGATGTTGCCGGGTTTGGAGGATATGGACTATGAAGAAAGATTGAACAAACTTGGATTGTTTTCATTGGAGCGTCAGAGGATGAGGAGGGAACCTGATAGAGGTTTCCAAGGTTACGACAGGCTTGGATGGAGTGGACAGTCAGAGTCTTTTTCCCCAGGGTTGAAGGGTCAGTTACTCAGGGGCATCGGGGAAAAGTTTAAGAGAGATGTAAGGGGCAAGTTTTTCCACACAGAGTGATGAATCCCTGGGAGCAGATTTTATAACCTCTTTTAAGAGGCATCTGGATAAATACGTGAATAGGCAGGGAATAGAGAGATATGGACCACAGGGGCAAGAAAATGAGATTAGAGAGGCATCTGTGTCAGCACAGACTTGGTGGGCCGAAGGGTCTGTTCCTGTGCTGTACTGTTCTTTGTCTGGAATTGTGCACAGTGCACTGGCTGATATTTATCCCTCAATTAATATCGTTACGGCAGATTATCTGGTTATTATCATGTTACTGGTTTTGGCAGCTTGCTGTGTGTGAGTTAGCTGCCATCTTTCTACACTAATTGCTATTTAGTTACTTAGTCCTAAGTTCGATCCTGCCTTGGGTGACTGTGTGGAGTTTGCACATTCCCCACGTGTCTGTGTGGGTTTCCTCCGGGTGCTCTGGTTTCCTCCCACGGTGCAAGGATGTGCAGGTTAAGTGGATTAGCCGTGGTAAGTTGCTCCTTAGTGCCCCAAGAGGGGCAGCATGGTGGTATAGTGGTTAGCACTGCTGTCAAACAGTGCCAGGGACCTGGGTTCGATTCGAGCCTCTGGTCACTGTGTGTAGGTGGAGTTTGCACATTCTCCCCATGTCTGCATGGGTTTCCTCTGGGTGCTGTGGTTTCCTCCCACAGTCCAAAGCTGTGTGGGTTAGGTTGCTTGTCCAGTTTAAATTGCCCCCTCGTGTCGGGGGATTAGAAGGGGGTAAGCATGTGGTGTTGTGGGGAAAGGGCCTGGATGGGATTGTTGTCAGGGCAGGATTTGGCTGAATGGCCGCCTCCTGCACTGTAGGGATTCTATGGAATGAAAGTTCTTTGTAATCCAACCAGGGAGGGGGACATTGGGATTGGGAATGAGCCAGGCCAGGTGATCGATGTTTCAGTGGGGGAGCATTCTGGGCTTAGTGACCATAATTCCGTATGATTTCTGATGGCCATGGATAAGGGAAAGAGCAAGGGCCAATTGTAGCCAAATTGGACAGGAACTGGGGAAGATGGATTGGGAATGACTATTTGAGGGCAAATCCACGCCTGGCATGTCGGGGGCTTCTAAAGACCAGTTGATTGAAGTGCAGGACAGGCATGTCCCCGCATAAATGAAGGATAGAAGTGGCAGGATTCAGGGACCATGGATGTTGTGGGAATTTGTAAGCTTAGGCAAAAGGAAAAAGGAAGCATAGGACATGCCTAGGTATCTAAAAACTGACAAAGCCCTTGAGGAGCATAGTGCAAGTAGGAAGGAACTTAAACGTGGAATTGGGAGGGCTAAAGGGGACCGTGAAGTGTCTTTAGCAAACGTAAGAACATAAGAAATAGGAGCAGGAGTCGGCCATCTAGCCCTTCGAGCCTGCCCCGCCATTCAATAAGATCATGGCCGATCTGAAGTGGATCAGTTCCACTTTCTCGCTTTCTCCCCATAACCCTTAATTCCCTTGTCTGTCAAAAACCTATCTACCCGTGACTTAAATATATTCAGTGAGGTAGCTTCCGCCCACTTCAATGGGCAGAGAATTCCAGAGACTCAAAAACAGGGTCAAGGAGAATCACAAGACTTTGGAAGAGTGTTTTTCAGTGTGGAGATCTGTAGCTCATGGTGTTCCACAGGGATCAGTGCTGGGACCTCTTGTTTGTAGTATATATAAATGATCTGGAGGAAAATGTGGCTGGTCTGACGAGTAAATTTGTGGATGACATAGATTGCTCATAGTGTAAGGAATTGTCAGAGGATACAACAGGATATGGATAGATTGGAGAATTGGGCATAGAAATGCCAGATGGAGTTTATATAAGATTTATACTGTAAACAGCAGAACCCTGAGGAACATTAACATACAGAGAGATCTCAGTGTTCAGGTCCACCGTTCCCTAAAAGTGGCAACACACGTGGCCAAGATGATTAAGGAGGCATACGGCATGCTTGCCTTCATCAGCTGGAGCATTGAGTACAAGAATTGGGAAATTATGTTGCAGCTACATAAAGCCTTGGTTAGGCTGCGTTTGGAGTATTGTGTGCAGTTCTGGTCACCATACTACTACGAGAACGTGGAAGCTTTGGAGAGAGTGCAAAAAAAGGTTCACCAGGATGTTGCCTGGTCTCGAGGGTGTTGGCTATGAGGAGGGGTTGTATAACCAGGATTGCTTTCATTGGAAAGACGGAGGTTGAAGTGAGACCTGATAGAGGTCTACAAAATTAGAGAGGCGCGGACAGGGGAGATAGTCAAAGGCTTTTTCTCGGCGTGGAAGTGTCAATTCCAAAGGGGCAGAGGTGACAGGGGGAGTGTTTAAGGAAGGTGCGTGGGGAAGATTTTCAGAGTGGTGGGTGCCTGGAACGTGCTCTGAGGAGGTGGTGGAAGCAGATACACCAGCAACATTTAAGAGGCATCTGGATGGGTAAATGAATAGGGAGGGAATAGAGGGATACGGGACAAGTAAGGGCAGAAGGTTTTGTTTTAAGTTTTTAGTGAGGGCATCATGATCAGCACAGGGTTGGAGGGCCTGTTCCTGTGCTGTACTTTTCCTTGTTCCTTGTTGTCGATCTCTGCAACCTGCCTATGATCCTCCTAGATCTCTTTTTTCCCCCAGTTCCGTTCTCTGAAGACTCCTCGATTTTAACTTCTCCAGCATTGACCAGCCTGCCTCAAGTTGCTTGGGTCTGAGGCTCCAGAATGCCCTCCCTAACCCCTCAATGCCTCTTTACCTCTCTCTATCCTCCTTTTAAAGGTCCTTAAGAGGAGGTGATTAGCAACATTTAAGATGTGTCCTGCTAGGCACAAGGAACCGGAGGTGAACGGAGAGGTAGAAACTGCGTATCTGCACAGACTTGGTGGGCTGGAGGGCCTGTTCCTGGGTTGTGTTGTTCTTTGCATGAAAACAAGGAATAGGCCATTCGGCCCTTTTGAGCCTGCTCTGCCATTCATTACGATCATAGCTAATCATCGAATTCAATATCCTGATTCTCTGTTTTCCCACCTTCCTCCCATATCCCTTTAGCTCCAAAGGCTATATCTAATTTCTTCCCGCTGTACCTGCGCACACACTTACAGTGACTGATGCACAAGGACACCGAGGTCTCGCTGAGTATCCACCTCTCCCTCAATTTACACCCATTCAAGTCATAAATCTGTCCCCCTATTATTGTTACCAAAGTGGATAACCTCACATTTATCCACATTATGCTGCATCTGCCATGCAGATGCCCACACACATAAGAAATAGGAGCAGGAGTAGGCCATCTAGCCCCTCGAGCCTGCCCCGCCATTCAATAAGATCATGGCTGATCTGTCGTGGCTCAGTTCCACATTCCCGCCCTCTCCCCATAGCCCTTAATCCCCTCTCTTATCAAAAACCCATCAACCCGCGTCTCAAAAATATTTAGCGAGGCAGCCTCCACCACTTCAACGGGCAGAGAATTCCAGAGATTCACCACCCTTTGAGTGAAGAAGTTCCTCCTCAACTCCGTTCTAAACCGCTCCCCCCTTTATCTTGAGGCTGTGCCCCCTAGTCCTACTATCCTTTCTGAGCGGGAAGAGTCTCTCCACCTCTATCCTATCCATCCCATTCATCATCTTATACGTCTCAATGAGATCTCCCCTCATTCTTCTCAACTCTAACGAGTACAAGCCTAGTTTATTCAGCCTCTCCTCATAGCTCAACCCCCTCAACTCCGGCATCAGCCTAGTAAACCTCCTCTACACTCCCTCCAAGGCCAAAATATCCTTGCGTAAGTACGGCGCCCAAAACTGCACACAGTACTCCAGCTGCGGCCTCACCAATGCTCTATACAGCCGCAGCAAGACCTCCCTACTTTTATATTCAATCCCCCTCGCTATGAAGGCCAGCATCCCATTCGCCTTCCTGACCACCTGCTGCACCTGCAAGCTGGGTTTTTGCGACTCGTGCACAAGGACCCCGAGGTCCCTCTGCACCGTCGCCTGCTGCAGTTTTTCGCCACGCAAGTGATAGTCCTTCCTACCATTATTCCTACCAAAGTGGACCACCTCACACTTGCCAACATTAAATTCCATTTGCCATTTCCTGGCCCATTCGCCCAGCCTATCTAGATCCTTCTGCAGACTCTCCACACCCTCCGCACAATTTGCCTTTCCCCCAATCTTGGTGTCATCAGCCTGCCCAAACCACACTGAAGCATCTCTGCGACCTCCTCTTCCTTTCCCCACCCCTCCCGTGCACCGAGTGTACGTGACGCCGTAGAGTTTTTGTGAAAAGGTTGCCGTGCGTGTGTTGTTTGGGCGTCTCGTAACTCGCTGCGTTTGATTCAGGCGACGACGCCCAGTTGAGTCTGAAGATTGGAATCCTGGACGACGGCATCTACGAAGTTCCGATCATGATCATGGATTCGGGAAATCCCCCCATGTCCGCCACCTCCATCCTGCTCGTCAAGGTCTGCCCGTGCGATGAAAATGGCGACTGCACTTCCGTCCAAGCCATAGTGGCAGCCGGCCTGGGAACGGGGGCCATCATTGCAATCCTCCTGTGCATCATCATCTTGCTCAGTAAGTGGCCAGGAACCCCCTCTCCTCGTTACATTTTCACTGGGTTGGCAACTCTCTGGGTGGGAGTTTACCGGCACGTCCGCCCGAGGTTTGTATGATCCCGCCCAAGGCCAACAGAGAATGCCGTTCTCCGAGCCTTGCCCGCCCCTGGAATTGGGACAGGAGTTTTGGTAAAATTCTGGCCTTATCTCTCTGAGTGATGTGCTGTAAACCACGCTACCGGCGGTTAAATAAGGCCTGATTTGCCACCCTCTGGTCTGTCACTATGGAGGACCCTGGTGCAGCAGGGTGGGCGGGGGTTGTGATGCTGCCATTCAGTAAGGTGGCATTGTAGACAGTGGGTCACTCAGCCACCCTGAGTCTATCTCGAGTCCCCACAAGAAACCGAGGGGAGCTCGACTCTCCCCGGAGAGTGATAGCAAGGTGCTTGAGGAGAATCGTGACGAGCGCTGCTATGTCATTGCGCCAGGGACCCGGGTTCGATTCCCGGCTTGGGTCACTGTCTGTGTGGAGTCTGCACGTTCTCCCCGTGTCTGCGTGGGTTTGCTCCCAGCACGTGCTGGTTAGGTGCATTGGCCACACTAAATTGTCCCTCAGTGTCCCCAAACAGGCGCTGGAGTGAGGCGACTATAAACCTAGTCCTTTATTAAATAATAAAGTTTATTTATTAGTGTCACAGGCTTACGTTACTGAGGTATTTACCAGGAGCGATCACCAAACCAAGTTTTGACACTGAGCCAAGTGAGGAACTACTGTTTTATGTTTAAATTTTTAAGTTAATTTATTAGTGTCGCAAGTTGGCTTAGATTAACACTGCAATGAAGTTGCTGTGAAAATCGTCAGTAACTTTATTGCAGTGTTAACGTAAAGCCTATTTGTGAGGCTAATAAATTAACTTTAGTCGTGGCTGCACTTCAGAAGTATTTTATTGGCTGTAAGTTGTTGTGGGGTGCCTGAGGTCGCTATATCAATGCAAGTTTTTTCTCTCTCTCTCTCCCTGTAGTTTTAGTCTTGTTGTTTGTCATATGGATGAAGAGGCGTGACAAGGAGCGGCAGGCAAAGCAATTGCTCATTGACCCAGAGGATGACGTGAGGGACAACATTCTGAAGTACGATGAGGAGGGAGGAGGCGAGGAAGATCAGGTGAGATCCGGGGAAGGGGTTTGCAGAGGGGCGGGCGGGTGCACTGAGAGCTCGTTTTTGAAGGAAGCGCATTCCGAGGCGGTCTTTGGTAACGCGCTGTGTCGGCCCCCCGCAGGACTACGACCTGAGCCAGCTTCAACAGCCCGACGCCATGGAGCCCGACTCCATCAAGCCAATGGGAATCCGGCGAGTCGATGAGAGGCCAATCCACGCCGAGCCCCAGTACCCAGTCCGTTCAGCCGCTCCACACCCTGGAGATATCGGAGACTTCATCAGCGAGGTAAGAAACCAGGGAAAAGGGTGGGGGGTTGACATGAGGTGAATTGTTAGGATTGTATTCGGGCAGAAGAATGAGGAGGGACCTTATAGAAGCCAATACAATTCCAACAGGGCTAGACTGGGTAGATGCAGGAAGGATGTTCCTGATTTTGATTTGATTTTGATTTATTATTGACACGTTAGGGGCTAGATAGGGTAGAGGTAGAGAGATTCTTCCCACTTAGAAAGGGTAGCAGGATTAGAGGGTACAGCCTCAAAATAAGAGGGGGGGGGAGGTTGGTGGTGCAGTTTAGAACGGAGTTGAGGAGGAACTACTTCACTCAAAGGGTGGTGAATCTCTGGAATTCTCTGCCCATTGAAGTGGTGGAGGCTACCTCGCTAAATATATTTAAGTCACGGGTAGATAGATTTCTGATAGACAGGGGAATTAAGGGTTATGGGGAGAAAGCGGGAAAGTGGAACTGATCCACTTCAGATCAGCCATGATCTTATTGAATGGCGGGACAGGCTCGAAGGGCTAGATGGCCTACTCCTGCTCCTATTTCTTATGTTCTTATGTACATGTATTAACATACAGTGAAAAGTATTGTTTCTTGCGTGCTATACAGGCAAAGCATACCGTTCGTAGAGCAGGAAACAAGAGAGTGAAGAATGTAGTGTTACAGTCGTAGCTAGGGAGGTGGTGGGGGAGTCCAGAACCAGGGGTCACAGTCTGAGGATTCAAGGTAGACCCTTTTGGGACAGAGATGAGGAGGCGTTTCTTCACCCAGCAAGTGGTGAGCGTGTGGCATTCACTACCACAGAAAGCCATTGAGGCCAAAACATGTTTCCAACAAAGAGTTAAGTACAGCACTTGGGGGGGAAAAGGGGATTAAAGGATATGGTGGTGAAGGCAGGATCAGGCTATTGAGTTGGATGACCTGCGTTGAACTTAATAAATGGTGGAGCAGGCTCGAAGGGCCAAATGGCAGCCTCCTCCCATTTACTATGTCTCTGTGCCCTTCAGGGGGCTAGTACAGACATGACAGGCCAAAGGACCACCTCCCCTCAGTGGTAACCTCGCTATGAATCTGGAGCTTCCCTGAGTGCAGTTGCTCCAGCGTTGAGTGTCTGTGTCTTTAGCCAAGGCCCCAAGCTCTGGAATTCCTTCCTTAAACTGAGCTTCTGATCACCTGTCCTCATCTTTCTGTGTGTGTGGCTGGGCATCAGATTTGGTTGGTAACGCTCCCATGAAGTGCCTTTGGATGTTTTGCCACGATGAAGATGCTACGTAACAACAAGCTGTTGTTCCATCTGTGGCCCTGTCTGTGATGAGTGAACTCAATGCTTGAATGAAAAGATTCACTGGGAGGTTGGGGCTGTTGTCTGGGCTTTAACCTGCTCCACAGTGTTACTGTCACTGCTGGAGATAACTTGTGGACTCTGGATCAAAATAGTCGCTGGCAGGGAATTTAGGAGAAACCTCTTTACATAAGAACATAAGAAATAGGAGCAGGAGTAGGCCATCTAGCCCTTCGAGCCTGCCCCGCCATTCAATAAGATCATGGCTGATCTGAAGTGAATCAGTTCCACTTTCCCGCTTTCTCCTCATAACCCTTAGGTTTCTGATAGACAGGGGAATTAAGGGTTGTGGGGAGAAAGCGGGAAAGTGGAACTGATCCACTTCAGATCAGCCATGATCTTATTGAATGGCGGGGCAGGCTCAAAGGGCTAGATGGCTTACTCCGGCTCCTGTTTCTTATGTTCTTATAGAGGTGATTTATGTAGACCAGATACGCCAGCATCAACCAGTTAAGTTGAACAATTTGTTACAGTGCTGTGAATTCATCACGATATCTCTTCCAATCCCATTTCTCCATTAGTTTCTGAGCAGAGTGGGTGTATTGTGTGGATTTGTTAATTTAACATTTGGGATTGATTACAAATTGAGTTGTTGCAGTTCCAAAAAAAAACCTTTTTAAATGGCTCCTGGATTTCACAGAAGGCTTGACCTTTTTAAGTTAATGAAGCTTTCTCCGACCGGCCAGAGTTCTTTAATAAAACGCGATTGGAGATGATGCCTGAGTGGCCAGTTACTGCTCACGCACACAACCAATTTATCCAGGACTCCACTTGGGGTAATTAGTCTTGTCAGCAATGAGTGTGTGTGTCTCTCTCTCTCTGTCTGTTGCATTCACAACATTTTAAAAGGTGGCGAGCAAGGATGGAGGGTGTGCAGGAGTGAAAGAAGGGAGTTGTGGAGGCATGGACATGTGGAGTAATCTGCAGTGGATTTTTGGGTAGAGAAGCCAGCGTCACTGGAACTTTTCTCCCAGTCCAGAATGCCGATATCAGAGAGCTTTTGCGTCAACTACTCTAAAATTTAACCTATAAAATTAGCTAGTTTGTCACCAATTGGTGAGCCTTCATCAGCCAAGTTTAAAAATTGGCAAGTCACGTTGCAGCTTTATAGAACCTTAGGTCGCACTTGGAATATAGTGTTCAATTCTGGTCACCACACTACCAGAAGGATGTGGAGGCTTTGGAGAGGGTACAGAAAAGATTTACCAGGATGTTGCCTGGTATGGAGGGCATTAGCTATGAGGAGAGGTTGGAGAAACTTGGTTTGTTGTCACTGGAACGACAGAGGTCGAGGGGCAACCTGATAGAAGTCGACAAGATTGTGAGGGGCATGGACAGAATGGATAGTCAGAAGCTTTTTCCCAGGGTGGAAGAGTCAATTACTAGGGGGGCACAGGTTTAAGGTGCGAGGGGCAAGTTTTTTTTTACACAAGGTGGTGGGTGCCTGGAACTCGCTGCCAGGAGCAGTAGTGGAAGCAGATACAATAGTGAGTTTTAAGGGGTGTCTTGATAAGTACATGAATAGGATGGGAATAGAGGGATATGGTCCCCGGAAGGGTAGGGGGTTTTAGTGCAGTCGGGCAGCATGATCGGTGGAGGCTTGGAGGGCCGAAGGGCCTGTTCCTGTGCTGTAATTTTCTTTGTTCTTTGCCATTCCACTGTCAAGGTCAGTTGCAATTAGATTTGTGATTTAAAGGAATGAGAATTGTAAATTGCTGCATCTGCTTCATCACTTTCACATTCCGAGTAGACCATTGGAGCCTCAGAAAAACGTCACTCAAATACTGTCATTCCCCTCTGGACCACCCCACTATCCTTTTGTTCTTTGTTCACATTTTACCATGGCCAATTCACCTAACCCGCACATCTTTTGGAATGTGGGAGGAAACTGGAGCAGCCGGAGGAAACCCATGCAGACATGGGGAGAATGTGCTGACTCCACGCAGAGTGTGACCCAAGGCCTGAATTGAACCCAGGTCCTTGGTGCTGAGGGGCAGTTGTGCCAACCTCTCTCCCTAACATTATTATTGGAGTACCTACGCCACGGTAACTGCAGCGATTCTGAAAGGCAACACGATGGTTAGCACTGCTGTCTCTCAGCGCCAAGGACCTGGGTTCAATTCCGGCTTCAGGTGACCGTGCAGAGTTTGCACATTCTCACCATGTCTGCACAGGTTTCCTCTGAGTACTCCAGTTCCCTTCCACAGCCCAGAGGTGTGTTGGTTAAGTGGATTAACCATGCTAAATTGCCCTTTAGTGTCCCTATTTGTGGTCAATTATGGAATGTTACTGGAGTAGGGTGGCAGAGAGGGCCTGTGTAAGGAGCTCTTGTGGGTGCATACCCAATGGGCTTCCTTCTGCACCGTAGGGATTTCATGATTTCTCCCTGCCTGCCACCGCCTTTAGGGGTAATTAAGGGATTATTGCCTTGCCCGTGATGCGAACATCCCATGAATAAATATATAACATTCAAAGATGCATTCCATTGAGGAGTATAGTGACCAGTATTACACAGCACGAGCGTGAGCAGTGATTCCCTGGATACTGCAGGGTTTAATTTATTATGGGGCCCATTTCTGTAGAGTAATCCCATTGAGTATTTTGTTTATCTTCTGGTCTATAAGACAGGATAAAGCCTCACCAGCCTTTCTTCAGTTTTAACATTCTAATTAGCGGGAGAGAATAAATTCAAACAAATGCTTTCGAGAACTGTTTGGAGTTTTTACTTTTCCAAAGGTGCCCTTTTTGGAAGCACTTTGGATTCTCCTTTGCCTTATCTGCCAAAACATTCTCGTGTCCCCTTTTTTGCCCTCCTGATTTCTCTCAACTCTACTCCTACACCCTCGATACTCTTCAAGGGATCCACTTGATCCCAGCTGCCTTTGCATGTCCAGTGCTCCCTCCTCCTTCTTGACCAGGGCCTCGATATCCTGAGTCATCCAGGCTTCCCTACTTCTGCCAGCCTTGCCCTTCACTCTAAGAGGAATGTGTTTACCCTGAACCCTGGTTTTGAAAGCTGGCAGTTGAGAGTCAACCACGTTGCTGTGGTCCTGGAGTCACATGTAGGCCAGACAGGTAAGGATGGCAGATTTCCTTCCCGCAATGACGGCAGTGAACCAGATGGGTTTTTCTGCCAGTCGGCAATGATTTCATGGTCATCAGTAGATTCTTAATTCCAGATTTTTTTTTTTTGTTGATTTCAAATTCTACCATCTGCTGTGGCAGGATTTGAACCTGGGTCCTTGAACTGAGTTTCTGGATTAATAGCCTAGCAATAATACCGCTCGGCCATTGCCTCCAAGCGCTGCATTCTGTGCTTGGGTCAAAGAATCCCTGCCGTTCAAGAGGAAGCCATTCAGCCCATCGAGCCTGCACTGACAACAATCACACCCAAGCCTTAGCCACTTAACCCCATTTATTATCCTGTTAATCCCTCTGACACTAAGGGACAATTTAGCATGGCTAATCAACGTGACCCACACATCGTTGGAGGAAACCAAGCACCCGGAGGAAACCCACACAGACACGGGAAGAATGTGCAAACTCCACACAGACGGTGACCCAAGCTGGGAATCGAACCCGGGCCCCTGGCGCTGTGAGGTAGCAGTGCTAACCCACTGTGCCACCGGGTCATGGTGTCAAAGACCCTGTCCGTATTTGACCCGAATACGCTGCTTGTGCGGCATTGGGTGGAAAATATCCAATGTTCCACGTTAATAATTGAAGTTGTGAATAATTACGACGACACATTTCCAGCATCATGGAAATGGAGCGGGTGAAGGATTGAAGCTGTCTTCAAACCCTGTTGAAAGATGCACAAGTGATCAAGCAGCTTTTGATATATCATTTAAACAGCAGCTGTGAGCGAACGGGTTCCTGATAGCCCCTTACTGAACAGTTTCATCGGGAGGAGGGGGGATTGCCTTTCCAGTTGTCTCATTGGAATAGTCTGAGCACTCGAGAGAGAGAGAGAGAGAATAACAGATGAAGCAGAGGGTAGGGAAACGTTTTCCTGGCAAGCCTTTGCAACATTTATTAATAATCTAACAGCATGAACTGGACTGGAACTTGTATGAATGAACATTCTTTTCAGAAAAAGAAATATACAAAGTGAGACCCCCAGCTAACCCTCGTGGTAAAGTATGAGGTTCTCGGAAGCTACTAGCCACTCTCAAATTCCAAAACTATCGACCGCCTCCGTTATCTTTCCCAACCTGCAGCAGGGGTTGGGAATCTGTTACAAATCTGGTATTTCTGGAATTTTCATCGGGTCAGGATTACTGACATTCCCCCTCAGATGTTGCTGCCTTTCTGTCGCTGCAGTTTCTCCGGCTCTCCTCACTTTTTTTCTCGGGTGGCAGTCTCCGCGCCGGTTAGCGCGGCGTGGCCTTTGGAGGGAAAGTCACAACAGGTCTATCTGATTCACCAACCAGCAGTGCCCCAGCTCCCCGACATGGTGGCACAGTGGTCTTACAGCGCCAGGGACCTGGGTTCAAGCCCGGCCTTGGGTTACTGTCTGTGTGGAGTTTGCACATTCTCCCCGTGTCTGCACGGGTTTCCTCCGGGTGCGCCGGTCCTCTATCCCTCCATCACCACCACCACCGCCGCCCCATGGTCCAAAGGTTAGGTTGATTGGCCATGCTAAATTGACCCTAGTGTCAGGGGATTAGCAGAGTAAAGATGTGGGGGTTACGGAAATAGGATCTGGGTGGGATTGTGGTCGGTGCAGACTCAATGGGCCGAATGGCCTCCTTCTGTACTGTGGGGATTCTATGAATTCCTTCATCCCCAATCCTATGCAGTTGAAGGAATGGAGAGATAATAAACCTCGAAATCTCACTCCTGATCATTAGCATTTATATAGCATCTTTTAACATAATAACACATCCTCATCGAGTTTTACAGCACAAAAGGAAACATAAGAACTAGGAGCAGGAGTAGGCCATTAGGCCCCTTGAGCCTGTTCCGCCATTCCTCACCATCCATCATGGCTGATCTTCTCGTGGACTCAGCTCCACTTACCCACCTGCTCATTATAACCCTTAATTCCTTTACTGTTCAAAAATGTATCTACCCTTACCTTAAAAATGTTCAACGAGGTAGCCTCAACTGCTTCACTGGGCAGGGAATTCCACAGATCAACAACCCTTTGGGTGGAGAAGTTCATCTTTAACTCAGTCCTAAATCTGCTTCCCCTTTATTTTGAGGCTATGCCTCCTAGTTCTAGTTTTACCCGCCAGTGGAATCAACTTCCCTGTTTCTGTCTTATCTATTCCCTTCATAATCTTCTATTTTTTATAAGATCTCCCTGCATTCTTCTGAATTCCAATGAGTATAGCCCATCAGCCTATCATCCAATCGTCAAGCCCCATCTATACTAATCCCAATTTCCAGCTCTTGATCCATAGCCTTGTACCCTGTGCTGTTTCAGGTGCTCATCTAAATGCTTCTTAAATTGAACAGGTGGGGTGGACACTCAAAGAGACTTTGGTGTCCCTGAGAATCTGTCGCTGAAAGGGCCTAGGTACAGCAGGCAGTAAAGAAGACAGATAATATGTTAGCCTTCATAGTGAGAGGATTTGGATAGAGGGATAGGGATGTTTTGCTGCAATTGTACAGGGCATTGGTGAGGCCACACCTGGAGTATTGTGTGCAGTTTTGATGTCCTTATCTGAGGAAGGATGCCCTTGCTATAGAGGGAGCACAGCGAAAGTTTACCAGGCTGATTCCTGGGATGGCAGGTCTGTCGTATGAGGAGAGACTAAGTCGGTTAGGATTATATTCACTGGAGTTTAGAAGAGTGAGAGGGGATCTCATAGAAATTTATAAAATTCTAACAGCATTAGACATGGTAGATTCAGAAAGAATGTCCCCGATGGTGAGGGAATCCAGAACTAGGGGTCACAGTTTGAGGATAAGGGATAAACCTTTTGGAACTGAGGTGAGGAGAAATTTCTTCACCCAGAGGGTGGTGAATGTGTGGAATTCACTCCCACAAAGTAGTTGACGCCAAAACGTTGTGTGATTTCAAGAAATTGATACAGCTCTTGAGGTTAAAGGGATTTGGAGGGAAAGGGGGATCAGGATATTGAGTTTGATGATCGGCCATGATCAAGATGAATGGTGGAGCAGGCTCGATGGGCCGAATGGCCTCCTTCTGGTTTCTATGTTTAAATGTTGAGGGTTTCTGCCTCTACCATCCTTTCAGGCAGCGAGTTCCAGATTCCCACCCGGGTGAAAATACGTTTCCTCAAATCCCCTCCAAACCTCCTGCCCCTTACCTTGAAACTGACCCCCTGGTTATTGACCCCTCTACTAAGGGGAAAAGTTTCTTCCTACCTGTGTCCCTCATAATTTTGTACACCTCAGCCTTCTGTACTCTAAAGGAAGCAACCCCAGCCTCTCTTCACACTGCAGCGCTCCATCCCAGGCAACACCCTGGTGAATCTCCTCTGCACCCTCTCTAGGGCTCAGGTTCTTCCCAGGAGCAACAGCAAACAAGATCTGACGCCAAGCCAAGGACGGAGGTATTGGGGTTCGGGTGGCCATAAACCTGGTCGGAGGTTGGTTTCAGGAAACATCTTAAAAAAAAAGCAGTGAATGATGCAGAGATTTAGTAAGCTGATGGCAAGACCACCAATGATGGTGAGAGGGAAGTTGGGGATATATGCAAGAAGCTGCAACTGGAGGCACAATGAGAGTTCAGCGATGGAACTAGGAGCCCGTGTAAGTCAGCGAGTGCTGGGCTGGATCGGGGAACAGGCATTGGAGTTTAGAAGGATGAGGTGGGGGCGGGGGGGGGATCTTATTGAAATTTCAGCGGTTTCTCCTCGTTATTTTAAATGTGCCAAAAGGTTTTGGGGGCGGGTGGTGGGGTGAGGGTGGAAATAGTCCCTCCAAGTCTCGTGGACCCCCTGTGTTCTGCGAACCCCAATTTAGTGACCCCTGATCCAGGGGCCCCAGCCACTGTTTCAAATCCCATCACGGCGACTGGTGGGAAATGGGACGGCACGGGGGCACAATGGGGTTAGCACTGCTACCTTACAGTGCCAGGGACCCGGGTTCGATTCCCGGCTTGGGAATTGGATAAAAACTTGAATGCCCGAGATGTGCGGGTTGGGGTTGATTGACTGTGCTAAATTGACCCTTATATCGGGGGGAATTAGCGGGGCAGACGTGTAGGGTTACGGGAATAAGGCCTGGGTGGAATTGTGTACTGAATAGGCTGAATGGCCTCTTTCTGCACTGTAGGGATTCTGTGACAGAGAATTAAAATGGGGAAATAAGAGTAATAAAGGTTTACAGCATTAAAACAGGCCCTTTGGCCCAATTGCCCATGCTGCACATTTTTTTTAAAACTCCTTAGCTAGTCCCAATTGTCCATGAAAGAGCAAGTTAAAAAGATGGCTCTTTGGGGGGGAAAAAAAATGTTATGCCGGCTTGATGGGCTGAATGGCCTCCTGGTACTGTATTACCCTGTCACGTTCTTTGTGCTGTGGAACATCAAGGCCCTTTGTCCTTTTCATCCTGTTTCCATCCTCCTTTTAAAAACATTTCAAGGTTCAGAGGTTACAGACCAGTTGCTTTTAAGCTTGAGCGAATCTATTGAGTGGCAGGGCTCATTTTAAAATGACTTCATTCCATTAGCTCCCATCCTGCCTTTTGTTAGCGTTTTATTCAGCTGGGAGGTTTGAATCAGTGCCACTGCCTTGGATGCTTTTAAACCACCTTTAATGTTGACTTTGATGTTAATTGTCGAGTTCAGTGTAAATATGTAACTGAAGCTGGCTCCGCTGTTCACAACCAGTATGTAACTTCTGGGTATTTTCAAACACAAAATACCCTCTTCAATGTTGAACCAGAATCAAGCCTGTATGTTAGATGTTGCATGCGTTACTTAGAGACTGCTAATAGGTTTGATTTTTATTTCTGGCACCGATTACCTTCCTGTGCGAATCCTCACGAGATTTCTCTGTGGCTGTACTGAGATCTCTGGTTGGTAATGGAAGGTACTGTTTGAGATCCTGTGATCAGTGCCAGTAAAAAAAAACTATAAAGACACCAGAGAAAGCTCTGGCATTGTTGCTCTGAGGCTATACCCTGTCGCAAAAGATTGAACAAACAGAACCTGTATCCCCTTGAGAGGACAGGCAGCACAGTGGTTAGCACTGCTGCCTCACAGCGCCAGGGACCCGGGTTCGATTCTGGCCTCGGGTCACTGTCTGTGTGGAGTTTGCACGTTCTCCCCATGTCTGCGTGGGTTTCGTCCTGGTTTCCCTCCCACAGTCCGAAAGACGTGCTGGTTAGGGTGCGTTGGCCGGGCTAAATTCCCCCTCGGTGTACCCAAAACAGGCGCCAAAGTGTGGCGACTAAGGGATTTTCACAGGAACTTCATTGCAGTGTTAATGTAAGCCTACTTGTGACACTAATAAATAAAATTTAAACGTTTTAAAAAAAAACCTGGTAGAGGGTTTTAAGAGTAGGAAGCCTAAATATCAAAGATGTTTCTGTTTATAGACAGGAGCAGAATTAGGGACCATCAATGTAGCAATGGCAACAGCTTGCATTTATATGGCACCTTTTAACATAATGAAACAGCCAAAGGTGCAATATGACACTGAGCGAGGGGGGGAGATATCAGAAGAGGTGGTTAATAGCTTGTTCAGAGGTGGGGTTGAAGAAGACTTTTGGAAAGTCAAGGTAGAGAGACACGGCTGATTAAGGGGGTGGAGGGGTTCAGAGCCTGGGGCCCAGGCAGCTGAAGGTGTGGCTGCCAATGGTGGAGCGATTATGATTGGCAATGCGTATGAGGCCCAAATTAGAGGGGCGCAGATATCACTGGGGGTGGGGGGAGGTGGGGTCCATAGAATCTCTTCAGTGCAGGAAGAGGCCATTCAGCCCCTCATATCTGCACTGACTTTCCAACAGAGTACTCCACCCAGGCTCCCCCTGCTCCTGCCTTATCCCTATAAGCTCATGAAGCTGTGTTCATGTTGGCTACGAGAATCATAGGTTGCCGGGATAGATAGAGAATGCGGGATTCAACTCAGACAGATCGGCCTACATCTTATTGTGTGGCAAAGCAGGCTCGAGGGGCCAAATGGCCTGTTTCTGCCCCTATTTTGTATGTGCATATGTTTTTTTTCCTGTTTCTGGGGGTACTTTAGCCCCTTCAGGTCAAGCGGCTGTAGCTGGGCGGTGGAGATTGTGTTAGGCACAGTTTAAGATGTAAATTCCTTCAAGACCTCTGGACGTCCCAAAGCCCTTTACAGCCAATGACATGTAGTCGCTGTTGACATGTAGGACATGTAGTGCACAGCAAGATCCCGCAAAGACCGTCATTTTGAAAAAAGGCATTTGTGATGCTTGATTAAGGGATGACTATTGGTCAGAACACCAGTGCCAGTTCTTCTGTTTTAGAAACAAGCCAAATGTGACTCCGGTCTAACATCCCCTCTCTGAAAGTCAGCACCTCAGGCAGTGCAGCACCCCACCAGACGCTGCAGTGTCAGCCGAGAGGCATGGGGATGGGACTTGGAGCGCGCAGCAGAGAAAAGAAAAGAAAGAAAATTCCAGCACAGGAGCAGGCCCTTCGGCCCTCCAAGCCTGCACTGACCATGCTGCCCCACTGAACTAAAACCCCCTATCCTTCCGGGGACCATATCCCTCTATTCCCATCCTATTCATGTACTTGTCAAGACGCCCCTAAAAGTGCCTACCTTATCCACTTCCACTACCTCCCCCGACAGTGAGTTCTAGGCACCCACCACCCTCTGTGTAAAAAAAATCTGCCTCATACATCTCCTTTAAACCTTGCCCCTCTCACCTTAAACCTGTGCCCCCCTAGTTATTGTCTCTTCCACCTTGGGGAAAAAGCTTCTGACTATCCACTCTGTCCTTGCCTCTCATAATCTTGTAGACTTCTATCAGGTCTCCCCTCAACCTCCAGTGAGAACAAACCAAGTTTCTCCAACCTCTCCTCAAAGCGTTCTGACTCGTTGCTGGTTAATAAGTCATCATTTGTAAATGGAAAGTGCCAATCGCGTGCAGGATGGTTTTACCTTTACCAAAAGGGAGTTGGTATCTCTCAAGCTGCACCTCAATGGGTGCTTGTTTTAACACGGGTATTTTCTAATTGTTTGTTCTTTAAATTCAGGGGCTCAAGGCAGCAGACAACGACCCGACCGCGCCGCCTTACGACTCGCTGTTGGTGTTTGACTACGAGGGCAGCGGTTCCACGGCAGGATCTTTGAGTTCCCTCAACTCCACCAGTTCCGGCGGAGACCAGGACTACGACTATCTCAATGACTGGGGCCCACGGTTTAAGAAGCTGGCGGACATGTATGGCGGAGGCAGTGACTGCTAGGACCCTTCTGTCTTTTTCAGAGCGCAAGTGGGCATGTTGCAGACGAAAGAACTTCTGACCGGTTTATTCCCAGCAACCAACCAACCAACAAACAAACACACACAAAAACAAAACGGCTAGGCTTTTTCCATGTTAGTCAACTGTTCCTTGACAGCTACGACATATAGGCTGCAAAAGCTACTTGCGTGAGTGGAATTATGGGTAAACTGACACTGTTTTAAGCAGAATTACTGATGATAAAGAGCTCTGTTACACTTGAATTTCAAAAGTACAGAAGCACTGAGATTTTGTGCCTTTTTGTACACTTTTTTTGGTCTCCCAAATCATTTAGGTTTTACATTACACACTTTAACAGTACCTGGACATTTTTAAGCGATAATCTCTCTCTCTCTCTCTCTCCCGCTCTCTCCCTCTTCTCCCCTCCCGCCCAGTGGGGAGTGGCGGGGTAGTGGGGGAGAGTTTGAGGAAACGCAGTTAGACAATGGTGAGCTTTTCTCTGCTTTATAGCTTAAAATAAGATGCTAAAGACACCAAATCTCATTTTGAAAAAGAAAATATCTTTTTCTCTCTCCCCTGTTACCTGGGGTGGGAGCGAGTCGTAGATCGCGGGTTCCGGATTTAGCAATGCTTATCAGTGAATTAAAAGGAGGCAGACCAACAAAGACTGGGTCACCAACACCTCCCTGATATTTTTTTTTTTGGTTTAGTTTTTGCATTCTCTCTGAAGGCCAACCAGGAACGGGAGAATTTAATTTCAGCCTTGAGCCAACAGCTGATATTAACTGGGTTTTCTCTCTCTTCTTTTTTTTTTGGTTTATTTTATAACAAATCCATTGTACAAAAGGAAAAGTGTACGTAATGTTCAGGAACCTATTCGACAGACCAGTCCCAAAACCTTCAGATTATGTGTTTCTATGAGGAAAAAGAAAAGAAAGAGAAAAATCTGAGCGATTCGATCTTTTTTTTGCATGTTTTTATTATTTTTTTTCCTTTTCACCGGGGTGGGTGGGTGGGTGGGTGGGTGGGGGTGGGGTGCGGGGGGAGGGGGGTTGCAGGGGGTGGGGAGGCGACATGTTGATGGAAATGCTTTTGGAGGACGTGATGTTGACCAGTTTGAAGACTAGATAGACCATGACGACTATTTTTTTTTTTCTTTTGTAATTCTTAACTAGCACAAGTGTTTTACATAATTTGTACCAAATACCAAGAGGGTAGGATAGACACTGGTGGCACTAATTGAAGAGCAGGTTTCAAAACACGAGAGAATTGTGACAGTGGCTCCGGCCAACCTTACTGTGTACCAGAATCCGATCATTACGCCTCTGGCCCGGATATAAATTAAAGGCTACTTTTTGAATTTTTCGCTGGGTTTTTGATTTTATTTTGTCAGCACGGTGGGGAAGGAGAGGAGGGGGGAGACGATGGCCTCCTGGTATTATGGCTAGACTGTTAATTTTGAAACTCAGCTAATGTCCTTGGGGACCCGGGTTCGAATCCCACCACGGCAGCTGGAGGAATTTGAATTCAATAAGAAATATCCTGGAATTAAGAAATCTGCTGACGACCGTGAAACCATTGTCAGTTGTCAGAGAAACCCGCCTGGTTCACTAACGTCCCTGAGGGAAGGAAATCTGCTGCCCTTACCCGGTCTGGCCTACATGTGACTCCAGAGCTTACAGCAATGTGGTTGACTCTCAACTACTCTTGAGCAACTAGGGGTGGGCAATAAATGCTGGCCAGCAACGCCCCTGTTCCACAAATGAATTTAAACAATTGTAAATTGTACCCTTTTTGCAGTCCTGTAATTAACTGCGTTTTGTAGAAATTTAACATCAAGTCAAATTTGCAGCAAGCCCATCGCATCTGTTGTCATCCGACAAGTATCCGTCCAGACTGATCCCAAGTTTCAGCTCTTGGTGTTTCGCTCTGGAGTCTACATCATTCCAACTGCCTTTCAAAAGTTACGAGGGTTTCCTCTCCTGTCGCTGTTTCATGCCCTGATGCCTGCTCCATTCTTGAAGTAAGATTTTTTTTTTTCCCTCAAAATCTCTCCCTCTTAACAATGCCCTCTGGTTATGGGATCCTCAAGCAAAGGCTCTAAGTCCTTCCTATTCATTCTAATAGGGTGGCACAGTGGTTCGCACTGCTAGCGCCAGGGACCCAGATTTCAATTCCAGCTTTGGATGACTGTGCATGTCCTCCCCGAGTCTGTGTGGGTTTCCTCGGGTGCTCAGGTCTCCTCCTGCACACCAAAGTGGGCTAGGTGGATCGGACGTGCTAAATCGCTCCTTAGCGTATCAAGATGTATATCCAATGCTAAACGCACCGGGATAGGGTGAGGTGGGTCTGGGTAAGATGCTCTTTTGTATAGTCAGTGCGGACTCAATGATCCGAATGGCCCCCTCCTGCACCGTTGAGGTTCTGTGGTAGGTCCCTCATGACTCTATACTTTTAGTTAGATGTACCCCTCTGGCATTCCAAAAGAAAACCTTAGCCTGTCTACTCCCTTGTCACTAACATTCTCCAGATCAGCCACCAGCCTCGTAATTCTTCACGTTATGTTGTGTCAAGTTATACTCCACATTGGTGCGTGACTTGTGAACTAACCCCCGAAACGCGCTTGTGCACAAGTTTGCAGGAAAGCAGTATTCTGACAGGTCCCACTCCTGTTCCATTTCTGACCAAGGATTCCAAATAAGAGGCTGCGATTCTCGGCTCAGAGAGAGAGAGAGAAGGAATCTGCTGCAATTGTTGCGAGTTTAACTCCAGACTCGAGTGCAACCAACACGTGAGTGCCCAGAGTGATGGGTAGTCTGACTAAAAGCCGCCGAGGGTGGGAGTGCCGTTCCATAATGAGTTCCAGCGTGAAGCAGTGGAAAATGGACGCAGCGTTCTGCCCTCAGCCTGGGACAGCAGGCGAGTGGAAACACTGCCTTGTTTTTTTTTCCGCAGGGATAATCTGCAATGTTAATTCCCAACACAAGAAGTCAACTGCTTGACATGCTTTTTAATTAAAAAATGTAAATTTGCTGGAATGATGCATGTTTCACTTTAATAAGCCACTGGCAATCTGTGTCACGGTGCCTGCGCATAACAGGACTTCTAAGTTGAAACGTGCAGTTGAAAGGGAGCATTTATTTTTCTCGTTGCAAGTGTTTAGTGTTTGAAATTGGTGCATATTGATAGACAACACCGCTCTTGAACTAAAACGTAATGCAGTATTCTCAGGATGTCGGTGTCTCTGGCAAGCCTGGCGCTGCTTATCTCTGGCTGCCCTTGAGAAGGTGGCATTGCGTCACCTGTTTTCTTGTGCTCTTGTAGAGGGCTGTTGGGAAGTGGCACAGAAAAGGAGCTGGGGTTGGCATCAATCAGCCGTGATGGTATTGAACGGGGGTAGGGGGGCAGGTTCGAAGGGCCTGATGGTTACGTGTGTGTGTGTGTGTGTGTGTGTGTGTGCAGCGCAATGTAGATACTCCCAAAAGTGCTATCCAGGGAGGAGTTCCAGGATTTCCATCTTGATATCATCCCTTCCTTTCCCTTTTCATCATCTATGTCATGAAGAAAGTTCTGGTCCAGTGTGTCCCATCATTGCAATTTTTCTTTAACAAACATCCCTTTTATTCTACAGGGAGTAGGGGTGGGGGGAAGGTGTGGTGAGGATTGATGCAGTTTAGTTTAACCCTTTAAGCACCTGAATCTACAGCAGATATAATATCTGACCTGCGTGGCCAACAGTTATAGAATGGTAGAACAGATCAAGGCCATTCAGCCCATCATGTCTGTACTGGCCCTTTCCAAGGACAGTCCTGTTGTTCTCACTGCCCTTGCTCTTTTCTCCAGTAATTTCTGCAGGTTTTTTTTTTCCTCCATTCCCATTACCCATTCCCATTGTTGAAAGCGACTCTTGAATTTGTCTCTTGTTTATTTATTATTGTCACAAGTAGGCTTACATTAACACTGCAATGAAGCTACTGTGAAAGTCCTCTAGTTGCCACACTCTGGCGCCTGTTCGGGTACACTGAGGGAGAATTTACCATGGCCAATGCACCTAACCAGCACGTCTTTCGGACTGTGGGTGGAAAACCAGAGAGGAAACGCACACAATAGGATAGGAAAGTAAGTTGTGAGAAGGATGCAAAGAGCCTGCAGGCAAATGGGGTTAGCTTAGATGGGCTTTTTGGTCATTGTGGACCAATTGTGGCTGAAGGGACTGTTGCTGTGCTGTAGATTCTATGAAAAAGTGCCTAAATAACATTTTGAGTGTTATTTAAGAGATCCATAAAGTATTATTTAACTTGAATCCCTGAATGGAAAACTATAGCCTGTTATATCTGAGCTCAAGTCATACCAGCACCATCTCCCCACTCCCTGTCCAGGCCCTTCCCCCACAAAAAGACCCCACATAAAGACCCCATAGCAATTACCCAGAAAGTTCAAGTTTCCATCGGACAACTGCCTCTGTGCTGGGAACCATCCAAAAACTCCGATATAAGTCACAAACTTAGGGTGTTCCAGCAATGATTACCCAGAAAAAGTTAGAAGGGTGTGGCACAGCTGCCTCACAGCATCAGCAGCCTGGGTTCGATTCCAGACCTGGGTGTCTGTGCACACCGCACACATTCTCCTCGGATCTACATCGGTTTCTTTTGGGTGCTCTGATTTCCCCCTGTTATGATCCAGGTCAGAAATTTCGAAGTATTTTATGGAGCCTGCCTGGATTGTAAGTTTTGCATTTTGAATGTGGCTAGGATAAGCATGAAACATTTCACTTCAGGTATGATTCGAATGACCCACTAGGGAGCTTTTATCAAACAAAGTTTATTTAAGAATATCATTAACGTGTACCATAAGAAATTTAGCCACAACTTTTGTCGATTGCAAACAAAATAACCACAATAATGTATAACCCTTAATAAAGATATATAAGATGGTCCAATCAAAAAAAAATTTAGACAAAACCCTTCCACAGGTTTAACACAGCAAATACTAATGCTCACGTGATACTGGAACTTAGTCCTTTAGATGAATACTGCAGTTCTCCTGATACACTCAGAATAGTTTGAAGTTAGAACAGCAGGAAGAGACTCTGGTCAAGCCACCAACAGCAGATTCTCCATTTGCAGAAAGGCATGGAGCTTTGCTTTCAGCTAACCAGCAGAATTTCCAGAACCAGGGGAAGAGAGACAGAAATCTACTTTTTTCCAGCTTGCTCTGCATTCCAAAACTAAAAACCTGCAGCTCAGAACTGAAAAGGAAATATCTCCTGATATTCTTCCTCCTGACAATGTAGGGTTATAAAACTAATCCCCAAAGTAATAATAAACTGTTCCTATTTAAAGCCACTTAAAGAGCAATAAAAGGACTCTACATAGACACCCTTAGTGCCACAATGAGGTTAGCTAAGGTTGCAAGGAACATGATATTAAAAAAATCTTGCAGCTACTCTAACATTACTCTTACAGTCCAAGGATGTGTAGGTTAGGTGGATTGACCATACTATATTGCCCCTTAGTGTTCCGAGATGTGTTGGTTAGATGGATTAGCCATGGGAAATATGTAGGATTATGAGGATAGGGTGGGGGGGAAGGCCCAGAAATATAAAACTAGAAGCAGGAGGAGGCCAATCAGCCCTTCAAGCCTGCTCTAGATTCCTCGAGCTCCGAGAGCTATAATCTAACTTCTTCTTGAAATCATAATATTTTGGCCTCTACTACTTTCTGTGGTAGTGAATTCCACACATCCATCACCGTCTAGGTAAAGAAATTGTTCCTCACCTCAGTTCCAGAAGATTTACCTCAGCCTCAAACCATGACGCCTAGTTCTGGACTCCCCCACCATCAGGAACATTCTTTCTGAATCCACCCTGTCTAACCCTGTTAGAATTTTATAAGTTTCTATGCGATCCCCTCTCACTTTTCTAAACTCCAGTGAATATAATCCTAACCGACTGAATATTTCCTCAAATGACAGACCTGCCATCCCAACAATCAGCCTGGTAAACGTTCACGGAACTCCCTCTACACAAGGATATAATTCCTCAGGTAAGGACATCAAAACTGTACTCAATACTCCAAGCGTGGCCTCACCAATGCTCTATATAATTGCAGCAAAACACCCCTATACTCAACACCGCTCATTATGAAAGCCAACATACCATTTGCCTTCTTTACTGCCTGCTGTACCTGTGCACTTAATTTCATCAACCGATGCACAAGGACTCCAAGCTCTCATTGAGTGTCCACCTCTCAGTTTACACCCATTCAAGTGATAATCTGTCTTCCTGTTATTGCTACTAAAGTAGATAACCTCACATTTATCCACATTATACTGCATCTGCCATGCAGATGCCCACACACCCAGCCTGTCCAAATCACACTGAAGCATCTCTGCATCCTCCTCACAGCTCACCCTCCCACCCAACTTTGTATCATCTGCAAATTTGGAGATAATATATTCAGTTTTCTCCTCCAAATCATTAATATAATATGAACAGTTGGGGTCCCAGCACAGATCCCTGTGGAACCCCACTAGTCACTGACTGGCAATCAGAAAACAACCCATTTATTCTAACCCTTTGCGTCCTATCTGCTTTCTATCCATCTCAAGACATTACCTGCAATCCCATATGTTTTAACTTTGCATTATAGTCTGGTTGTGTGAGACCTTGTCGGAAGCCTTCTGAAAGTCTAAATAAACCACATCCACTAATTCTCATCAGTCAATTCGACTAGTTACATCCTCAAATAAAAATTCCAATAGATTTGTCAAGCATGCTTTCCCTTTTGTAAATCCATGCTGACTTTGTCTGATTATACCACTGCCTTTTAAATATCGCGTTATGAATCCTTGATAATACATTCAGACTCTAGCAACTTCCCCAGAGCCTGGTAAGAGAGTCGGTACAAACTCGATGGGCCAACTGACCTCTTCTGCTCTGTTGGGATTCTATGAGTAAGAAGTCTCACAACACCAGGTTAAAGTCCAACCAGGGTTAACCTGGTGTGAGACTTCTTCCTGTGTTTACCCCAGTCCAATGCTGGCATCTCCACATCGGGATTCTATGATTCATGGGATGTGTGCATAACTGTCTGGGCTAGAATTTGTTGCCCCATCTCTAACTTCCCTTGATCTGAGGGACTCACTCAGCCATTTCAGTTGGCAGTTAACAGTTACCATTGCTTGGGATCTGGTGTCACGTGTCGGCCAGACCAGGTAAGAGCAGCAGATTTCCTCCTCTAAAGAACATCAGCGAGCCAGATGTTGTAAAAGAAACCCAATTGGTGATACTTGTCATGGTTGGTGTAACTCAGACCAATTTTCTACTCCAGATTTATTGAGTTTAAATTCCACCAGCTGCCGTGGTGGGATTTGAACCCATGTCCCCAGAGCATTAGCCTGGGTGCTCCAGATTACCTGCCCATCACGTCACTACCCTTAATGTGTGCACAGCATGTGCCCAGAAATAGCAACCAGATGTATAACATTATTTGATTTGATTTATTATTGTCACATGTATGAACATACAGTGAACAGTATTGTTATACAGACAAAACATACTGTTCATGGAGAAGGAAAGGAGAGAGTGCAGAATGTAGCGTTACAATCATAGCCAGGGTGTAGAGAAAGATCAACTTAATGCGAGGTAGGTGCATTCAAAAGTCTGATGGCAGCAGGGAAGAAGCTGTTCTTGAGTCAGTCAGTATGTGCATTCAGACTTTTGTATCTTTTTCCCGATGGAAGAAGGTGGAAGAGAGAATGTCCGGGGTGCGTGGAGTCCTTAATTATGCTGGCTGCTTTTCCAAGGACATGGGGAGTGTAGACAGAGTCAATGGATGGGAGGTTGGTTTGAGCAATGGATTCATGACCTTTTATTTAATGTTGGCAAGTGTGAGGTGGTCCACTTTGGTAGGAAGAATGGTAGGAAGGACTATTACTTACGGGGCGAAAAACTGCAGCAGGCGACGGTGCAGAGGGACCTTGGGGTCCTTGTGCATGAGTCGCAAAAACCCAGCTTGCAGGTGCAGCAGGTGGTCAGGAAGGCGAATGGGATGCTGGCCTTCATAGCGAAGGGGATTGAATATAAAAGTAGGGAGGTCTTGCTGCAGCTGTATAGGGCATTGGTGAGGCCGCAACTGGAGTACTGTGTGCATTTTTGGGCGCCGCACCTGCGCAAAGATATTTTGGCCTTGGAGAGAGTGCAGAGGAGGTTTACTAGGCTGATACCGGAGTTGAGGGGATTGAGCTATGAGGAGAGGCTGAATAAACTGGGCTTGTACTCGTTAGAGTTTAGAAGAATGAGAGGAGATCTCATTGAGACGTATAAGATGATGAATGGGATGGATAGGATAGAGGTGGAAAGACTCTTCCTGCTCAAAAAAGACAATAGGACTAGGGGGCACAGCCTCAAGATAAAAGGGGGGCGGTTTAGAATGGAGTTGAGGAGGAACTTCTTCACTCAAAGGGTGGTGAATCTCTGGAATTCTCTGCCCGTTGAAGTGGTGGAGGCTGCCTCGCTAAATATTTTTAAGACGCGGGTTGATGGGTTTTTGATAAGAGAGGGGATTAAGGGTTATGGGGAGAGGGCGGGAAAGTGGAACTGAGCAGCGACAGATCAGCCATGATCTTATTGAATGGCGGGGCAGGCTCGAAGGGCCTACTCCTGCTCCTATTTCTTATGTTCTTATGTTCTTATAGTTCCTTGCAATCTTGTTCTATACCAAGCTGTGATACAACCAGAAAGAATGCTTTCTATGGTGCATCTGTAAAAGGTGGTGAGAGTCTTGGTGGACATACCAAATTTCCTTAGTCTTCTGAGAAAGTAGAGGCGTTGATGGGCTTTCTTAAGTATAGGGTCGGCATGGGGGGACCAGGACAGGTTGTTGGTAACCTGGACATCGAGAAATTTGAAGGGTTTTACTGGTTTTGTTAATGGGTATATAAAAGCTAGTGAGGTTTACCTGGATCTGTGACATCTCCATTATTTATCGGCCCTTGAGTAACTTGTATAATGTTTACTGATCCGTCCATTCAGATAAATCCAAAAGAATCTTCTTCTCTCTCAAATTGATTCTTCACAAAGCTTTCCTTTTTTTCAAAAGCAGCATTTATAATTGAGCGTGCTAATCCCACTCGCCTGGATTAACCTAAAGGTTAGCTTCGAATCAGATTGGGCCACTTGCTGAAGTGAAGTATTAATGAAGAAGGAAAAAGGTTTTCAGAATGGGGGAAGGAACAAAATGAATGCTGTGCGTTATTAAATTGACAAAAAACAAGAAATTTTTTTTTGCCATGTTTGTTTTATTCATTCATGGGATGTGGGTGTTGCTGGCTAGGCCACCATTTATTACCCATCCCTAATTATCCCTTCAAGAGGTGGTGGTGAGCTGCCTTCTTGAGCCACTGCAGTCCATGGGGTGTATTAACGTAACGTAACGTTTATTTATGAGTCACAAGTCGGCTTACATTAACAGTGCAATGAAGTTACTGTGAGAATCCCCCAGTTGCCATACTCTGGCACCTGTTCAGGTACATCGAGGGAGAATTTAGCATGGCCAATGCATTTGCGTATGCCCAGCTGTCAGGGAGGCAGTTCTAGGATTTTCATTGAATCAAATAGTGCAGAAAGGGGCCATTTGGCCCATCGAGTCTGCACCAACTGCAGTCCCATCCAGGCCCTATCACCATAACACCATGCATTTACCCTAGCTAGTCCCCCTGATACCAAGGGGCAATTTAGCGTGGCCAATCCACCTAACCAGCACATCTTTGGATGGTGGGAGGAAACTGGAGCACCCAGAGGAAACACACACAGACACAGGGAGAATGTGCAGACTCCAAAGAGGCGGTGACCCAAGCCGGGAATCGAACCAGGGTCCCTGCCGCTGTGAGGCAGCAGTGCTAACCACTTTGCCACCATGCCAGTGGTTTTTGACCTAGCGACAGTGAAGGAATAGCAAGAGTTTTTATAAATATATAAAAAGGAAGAGGCTGGCTAAGGTGAACGTGGTCCCTTAGAGGATGAGAAGGGGGACTTAGTGGTAGGGGATGGGATATGGCGGAGGTCTTGAATAACTTTTTTGTTTTCGGTCTTCACAGAGGAGGACGTGAATAATTTGCTGGATGTTAGAGATGGAAAGGTGGTAGGACTGGAGGGTCTTGATGACATTACTGTTACTAGAGAGGCGGTGCTCGACAGACTGGAGAGGCTGATTGTGGACAAGTCCCCAGGACTGGATGGAATGCATCCGAGGGTCCTGAAAGAATGGCGGAGGTGATAGTGGATGCCTTGGTGTTATTTTCCAGACATCGCTGGATTCCGGGGAAGTGCCAGAAGATTGGAAAACGGCTATGTTACGCCGTTGTTTAAGAAGGGTGCCAGGCAAAAGGCGGGGAATTATAGGCCTGTTAGTTTAACGTCTGTTTAGGTAAAATGTTAGAATCCGTCATCAAGGAGAAAATAGCGAGGCATCTTGAGGGGAACTGCTTGATAGAGCAGACGCAGCACGGTTTCTAAGGGAAGTCATGTCTGACAAATTTACTGGAGTTCTATGAGATGTGTCTAGGGCGGTGGATAGAGGAGAGCCGGTGGATGTGGTCTTTCTGGATTTTCAGAAGGCGTTTGACAAGGTACCTCACAAGAGGTTATTGCAGAAGGTCAGGGGGCATGGAGTTGGGGTAGGGTGTTAGCGTGGATAGAGGACTGGTTGTCAAATAGGAGGCAGAGAGTGGGGGTCAACGGGTGCTATTCGGATTGGTGGTTGATGACTAGTGGAGTGCCCCAGGGGTCGGTGCTGGGGCCTCAGCTTTTTACCATTTATATAGATGATCTGGAGGAGGGAACCGAGTGTAGGGTGTCGAAATTTGCTGTTGACACCAAAATTGGTGGAAAGGCAAATTGTGCGGAGGTGGGGGAGAGTCTACAGAAGGATCTAGATAGGCTGGGCGAGATGGGCCAGGAAATGGCAAATGGAATTTAATGTTGGCAAGTGCGAGGTGGTCCACTTTGGAAGGAAGATGGTAGGAGGACTATTACTTACGGGGCGAAAAACTGCAGCAGGCGACGGTGCAGAGGGACCTGGGGGTCCTTGTGCATGAGTTGCAAAAACCCAGCTTGCAGGTGCAGCAGGTGGTCAGGAAGGCAAATGGGATACTGGCCTTCATCGCGAGGGGGATTGAATATAAAAGTAGGGAGGTCTTGCTCTGGCTGTATAGGGCATTGGTGAGGCCACAGCTGGAGTACTGTGTGCAGTTTTGGGCGCCGTACTTACGCAAGGATATTTTAGCCTTGGAGGGAGTGCAGAGGAGGTTTACTAGGCTGGTGCCGGAGTTGAGGGGGTTGAGCTAGAGAGGCTGAATCTCATTGAGACGTAAAAGATGATGAATGGGATGGATAGGATAGAGGTGGAGAGGCTGTTCCCGCTCAGAAAGGGTAGTAGGACTAGGGGGCATAGCCTCAAGATAAAGGGGGGGCGGTTTAGAACAGAGTTGAGGAGGAACTTCTTCACTGAAAGGGTGGTGAATCTCTGGAATTCTCTGCCCGTTGAAGTGGTGGAGGCTGCCTCGCTGAATATTTTTAAGACGCGGGTTGATGGGTTTTTGATGAGAGAGGGGATTAAGGGTTATGGGGAGAGGGCGGGAATGTGGAACTGAGCCACGACAGATCAGCCATGATCTTATTGAATGGCGGGGCAGGCTCGAAGGGCTAGTTGGCCTACTCCTGCTCCTATTTCTTATGTTCTTATGTTCCTATGTTGCATTTCCAAGTCAGAATGGTGAATGACTTGGGGGAGAACTTGCTGGTGGTGGTGTTCCCAGGTATCTGCTGCCCTTGTCCTTCTAGATGGTAAAGGTCGTGGGTTTGGTTGGTGCTGCCTCAGGAACTTTGGTGAACTCTTGCAGTGCATCTCGTAGATGGCACACACTACTGCCAGTGTTCATCGGTAGAAGGAGTGAATGGGATGCCAATCAAGCTTTGCGCTGGATGGTGTTGAACTTGTTGAGTGTTGTTGGAGTTTCACACATCCAGGCAAGTGGGGAGTATTCCAACATAGTCCTGACTTGTGCCTTGTAGATATAGGCCAGGCTTTGGGGAGTCAGGAGGTGAGTTACTTGCCGCAGTATTCCCAGGTTCTGACCTGCTGTTGTAGCCATTGTATTTATGCGGTGTGTCTAGTTCAGGTTCTGGTCAATGGTAACCCCAGGATGTAGTTATTGGGGGATTCAGTGATGGTGATGCCATTGAATATTAAGGGGCAATGGTTAGATCTTCTCTTGTTGGGCTTTTCCTGGCGTTTGCGTGGTGCAAATATTATTGCTATTTGTCAGCCCAAGTCTGGATATTGTCCAGTCTTGCTGCATTTGAACATGGACTTCTTCGGTACCTGAGGAGTGGCGAATGGTGCTGAACATTGTGCAATCATCGGCAAACATCCCCACCTCTAACCTTATGACGGAGGGAAGGTCATTAGTGAAGCAGCTGAAGATGGTTGGACCTTGAACACTACTCTGAGGGATTGCTGCAGAGATGTCTTGGAGCTGAGATGACTGACCCTCCAACCACCGCAACCATCTTCCTTTGTGCTAGGCTTGACTCCAACCAGTTAAGAGTTTGCCCCCTGATATCCATTGACCTCAGTTTTGCTGGGGCTCCTTGATGCCACACTCAGTAGGATGCAGACTTGCTGTCGAGGGCTGTCATTCTCACCTCTGGAGTTCCACTATTTTGTCAATGTTTGAAACAAGGCTGTAAAGAGGTCAGGAGCTGAATGATCAAAACCCCTCATATTTACCATCCTAATTCCCCCGACACTAGACTATTATAAAGCAGAGTTTGATGCCCTCCTCTGAGAACAAACACCCAAAGGGGAATACTTCACCCTATGATCTGTAAAAAGTGTGTGTGAAGTGGTGTGAGCTGCTCTTCAGCAACTTCTGGTGGTTAAATACAAAATAAATCCCTGACACACTCACTGAAACCAACACAGGACAATTTATTTATCTAATTAACAGAGAACAAATCAAGCAAACTATTAACAAATCAAATAACTCCCTCCTAACTATTAACTATTCCCAAATAAAACAAAATTCTAATGGATTGCTGTTCCTATAAATACAAATCCTACTCATTAACAAAAATAGAATTTAGTCACTCTCACAGTTACAACCAGGTTTTGTGTCTTCTGGAATATTCTGGGCCTTCTCTGTTGATTCTTCTGCCTGGAACTTCTCTCCTCTTTGGTATCTTTTGCTGTCCAGGTGGGGCTTTGAGCTGAGAGCTGTGGCAGGTGGCAGTTGCTCTCTCTTTTTATCCCACTCTTTTATACATGTGGTGGCATATCAATATTTCCCACAATGGGATTGTTCCTGGGTTGTCAAAACCATCAGATTTAAATTTAATAGGTTATTGGTATCTAAGTGCCTGATTCAAAACGCTTGTCTAAATTCAAGAGCCCATTGTCTTGGTAACCCTGCTGATTGGCCTTTCGATATAAATGTTTCAGTTTGGGCTCTCTGTGTACTTGCATTTTAAATCTCTAAGCACAGGAAAAGCACCAGCTTTTAATGGGACCATGCACTGCTTTCCCCCCCTAGCATTTTACAATTTTACTAACACCAAATTCTAACTCACTGTTAAAGTTAAAATTTATATATTAGTGTCACAAGTAAGTTTACGTTAACACTTCAATGAAATTCCCCTAGCTGCCACATTCCAGTGCCTGTTTGGGTCAATGCACCTACTTCCCAATCTACAATTATTCTACAAACTTCACAACAAGGGTTAATTTGGTATGGCTAATCCATTAATCTGCACTTCTTTGTACTGTGGGAGGAAACTGGAGCACCCGGAGGAAATCCACACAGACATGGGGAGAGCGAGAATCGAGCCCAGTCCCTGGTGCTGAGTTACTTCCTATCCGCTTTATCCTACCCCTTGTAAATTTGTGTTTTGTAGGAAGATAGCGCACATCATAAACTCCTGTAGAACTGGAGCTGCAGCGTGTCGAACAGGAATGAAAAATGTTCAACTCCTCATTTTATGAAACCCGATTTGACAGATCGTTTACTTGTAGCAAAACAAATTGTACAGAGGGAGGTAAATAGCTCCCTGATTAATGAATACTTCAGAAGAACTGATTAATAAATGTGAGTCATTTTGGAAAGGGAATAAGTTGAAAGTTAAAATGTTTTAAAGCAGGTACAGGTAAGATCCAGGATGGGTAGGAAAGGGGGAGTGAAGAAATTCCCCTTTATTCATAGAATCATCGAATCGCTACAGTGCAAAAGGAGGCCACTCAGCCCATCAAGTCTGCACCAACCACAATCCCAGCCAGGCCCTATTTCTGTAACCCCACATATTTACCCTGCCAATACCCCGACACTAGATTTGATTTACCACGGCCAATCAACCTAACCCACATATCTTTAGACTGTGGGAGGAACCCACCCAGACACAGGGAGGACGTGCAGAGTCCATACAGACAGTGACCCAAGGCCAGAATTGAATCCGGATCCCTGGTGCTATGAGGCAGCAGTGCTAATCACTGTGTCTCTTAGACCCTGGTTCCAGCAGCCTCTCTCCCATCCAGGGGAAACATCTTCCTTGTCGAGCTCTGCACAAATGTTATACATTTCAGTTCGGTCACCTGTCATTCTTTAAACCTCTAAGAGATTACAGGCCCAATCTCCTCAATCTCTCCTCATGATACAACCTACCATCTCAGGAATCTGTCTAGTATAGGCCTGAGGGCTCTCACTGTCGCTTGACAAGAGGATGAAGGTTATCATGATCGGATTAGCACTGCTTGACTGCTTCCACAGCCTATCATTATCACAGTGAGGGACCTGTAACTTCACTGTTTAATTAACATCTCTGAGTGGTTTGGGGGGGGGGGGGGGGGGGGTTGGTTAGCTGTCTTCAATTTGGGGCTATGAATACAAAGCTTTGTTTGTATGAGGGATTAAACACTTGAAGGAATTTAAATGTATTGGACGGGCTTTCATCAATGAGATGTCGGGAATACTGTGACAGGTGTAACTCAGTTGGGCCGGTAAAGCAGCTAGAATGCCTGGCTCTTAATTACTGAAGCAAGTCTTTTATGGAGAGCTCAAGTCTAGAATGTGGTCTCGTGATGGTCGAAGGATATGCTGCAAGGCTGCTCTGGAGGCTTCTCTGAGCAGTTTTAGCATTTCCTCTGTATCCTGGGAGAAGCACATCTGGGAATACCACATCTGGGACATACAAATAAAAAACGGTGCCAGTCTCCTTCAAAAGCAAACGTTAACAGAGGGAGAGCAAAAGCGTTAGCAGAGGAAATCACCAGCCAGCAACTACAAAGGGTCATGAATGTAGCCCCATCCATCAGGCAAACCAGCCTCCCATCCATTGACTCTGTTCATACTTCCCGTTGACTCAGTAAAGCAACCAGCAGCCTGATGGAAGAAGGTGAAAGAGAGAATATCTGAGGTGTGTGGGGTCCTTAATTACTCCACTCCACCCCAGACATTCTCTCTTCCACCTTCTTCCATTGGGAAAAAGATACAAAAGTTTAATGTCACGTACCAATCGACTCAAGAACAGCTTCTTCCCTGCTGCTGTCAGACTTTTGAATGGACCTACCTTGTATTAAGTTGATCTTTCTCTACACCCTCGCTACGACTGTAACACTACATTCTGCACTCTCTCTTTTTCTTCTCTATGAATGGTATGCTTTGTCTCTGTGGTGCAAGAAACAATACTTTTCACTGTATTTTTTTAAAATTCCTTCATGGGACACGGGCATCGCTGGCTGGGCCAGCATTTACTGCCCATCCCTCGTTACCCTTGGAGGGCAGTTGAGAGTCAACCACATTGGCTGTGCCTCTGGAGTCACGTGTAGGCCAGACCGGGTAAGGACGGCAGATTTCCTTCCCTAAAGGGCATTAGTGAACCGGACGGGTTTTTCCAACAATGGTTTCATAGTCATCAGTAGATTCTTAATTCCAGATATTTTTTATTGAATTCACATTCCACCATCTGCCGTGGTGGGATTCGAACCCGGGTCCCTGGAACATTAGCTGAGTTTCTGGATTAATAGTCTAGTGATGATACCACTGGGCTAACACCTCCCCTATGTGACATGTGGAAATAATAAATCAAATCAAACCCGATCGTGTACAGCATCCTCCCCTATTCGGAATGGAACTTTCCAGGTGCCCTCACCCTGAGCAAACACCCACCGGAATCCCACTGCAAACCCCAGATGGTGCCACCCACCTTGAAGGGAAAGCAGGAGATAGAAGGGAATTATCTGGGAAAGAGAGTGTGGAAGTGCTTCATGAGGGGTAACCCCTACGTACATGGCCTGGGAAACAAGCTCGATTGCAGCGGAAGAGTGACAATGGTCTCTTTATCCCGTATTATCTTCCATTGTTTTCATTTCTCTCTCATATTTAGAGGAGAGAAAAGGTGTGCATGTCTTTCTTGGCGTTGACTGATCAGTTGATTGTTTTCGCGCACAGAGGCTGTCTTTGAAACGTATCCCGCACTGAGAGAGAACAATCTCCTTTCAAATCTTCCATTCAACTTCCCAGCTTCCCCTGTGAGATAGGAGCACAATGGGTAGAGAGTTACACCAGCGAGCTGCGTTTATATAGCGCCCTTAACATAGCAAACAAACAGGAGTGGTTATCAAACATCGAGGCACGAGGTGATATTGGGAGAGGTGATCCAAAGCTTGGCCAGAGTTCGGTTTCAAGGGTTTTAAGAAAGTAGAGAGAGAGCGGTGAATGGTAGAATCATATCATCACTACAGTGCAGAAGGAGGCCATTTGACCCATCGAATCTGCTCCAAACATCTTTACACAGGATCACTCCCACAAGCATCCAAAGATGTCCAGGTTAGGTAGATTGGCTATGCAAAATTGTCCCTTAGTGTCCAAAGATGCACAGGTTAGGTGGATTGACCATGCTAAATTGCCCCTTAGTGTCCAAAGATGTGTAAGTTAGGTGGATTGGCCATGCTAAGTTGCCCCTTAGTGTCCAAAGATGTGCAGGTTAGGTGGATTGGCCATGCTAAGTTGCCCCTTAGTGTTCAAAGATGTGTAAGTTAGGTGGATTGGCCATGCTAAGTTGCCCCTTAGTGTCCAAAGATGTGCAGGTTAGGTGGATTGGCCATGCTAAATTGCCCCTTAGTGTCCAAAGATGTGCAGGTTAGGTGGATTGGCCATGCTAATTTGCCCCTTAGTGTCCAAAGATGTGCAGGTTAGGGGGATTGACCATGCTAAATTTGCTCTTAGTATCAGAGTTATTCACAGGATAAATACATGGTGTTCTGGGGAAGGGCCTGGGTAGGATTGTTGTCGGTGCAGATTAGAAGGGCCCCTTTCTGCACTGTGACCATTCTGTGACTCTATGACTCTGAAACAGTCTCCTCCGAGTTCTAGACTCCCCCTACGAGGGAGAAAAAATCCTCTCACAACCGACCCTGGTAATCTTCCTCAGAATCTTCCAGACATCATTCCATTCTCTTTAAATAAACCAGTGAAATCCCCTCGCCCTATCTGCAGAATTCCTACACCGGTACTCATCATCGAACCCGCAGTCGATTCTGAGAGAGTTACTGCACCATACAGAATTGCTGCATCCAGCTCTCCATCACAGTAAATAATCTGTGTTAAACTCCCTGAAGGCTGCTGTAAAATAAATTGAATTTGTCGCTATTCCTTGTACGATGTACAGCTTGGTGTGCATCCTCTGCTCGAGACCGGCAGTGCATGGTATTGCAAGTAACTGTGAGATGGGTAACTCCTGGGTAATTCCCTCGAGCGGTCAGAGTTTTATAGGCTGGCTTGGTTGATAATATCAAGGCGCTTAGGAGGAAGATTAGCAGGAACGCACAATAAAGCCATGGATGTCTCGGAGGGCCGGTGTTTTATCATGATAGGCGCCTCCTGACAATGTCGGGGAAAGGAGCGCTTCTCCTGAAGCTGGCAGCTTGCTAAGAAGAACCTTTCACTGTCTTAACCCCCGCAGCCGCAAGTGCAGATCCGAAAGGGAATCAGCCACTGTCCCAGACAGCATTCAAAGAACAGTACAGCACGGGAACAGGCCATTCGGCCCATCCCAAACCAGCGCCTATCACGTTGTCCCATCTTGACTAACTGCCCGTATCCCTCTATTCCCAGCCTGTTCGTGTCTTCATCCAGATAAGTCTTAAATATCGCGAACGTACCTGCTTCACTTGGCAGTGCATTCCAGGCCCCCACCACTCTCTGTGTAAAAAAACTTGCCTCGCATCTCCACTGAACCTTCCCCTCCCCGCCCCCCCGCCCTTATCTTGAACTTGTGCATGGTGGCACGGTGGTTAGCACTGCTGCCCCACAGCACCAGGGACCCGGGTTTGATTCCCGGCTTGGGTCACTGTCTAGGCAGAGTCTGCACGTTCTCCCCATGTCTGCGTGGGTTTCTTTTGGGTGCTCCGGTTTCCTCCTACCATCCAAAGATGCGCTGGTTAGGTGCATTGGCTGTGCTAAATTCCCCCTCGGTGTACCCAAACAGGCGCCGGAGTGTGGCAACTAGAGGATTTTCACAGTAACTTCATTGCAGTGTTAATGTAAGCCTACCTGTGTCGAATAAATAAACTTTTACTTTTTTCTTTGTAATTATCATTTCTGCCCTGGGAAAAACCTTATCTATGCACCTCATAATTTTATAAAATTCTATCAGGTCGCCCCTCAGCCTCCGTCTTTCCAGGGAGAACAATCCCAATTTATCCAATCTTTCCTCATATCTGATGCCCTCCATACCAGGCAAGATCCTGGTCAATCTTTTCTGCACCCTCTCCAAAGCCTCCACATCCTTCTGGTAATGTGGCGACCAGAATTGAACACTACATTCCAAATGTGGCCTAACCAACATTTCGCCAAGCTTCCAAATGTGAGATGTCCAGACGGGTCAGCGGGAAATGGATCAGCGGTAACAGAGGGCAAAATTGGAATTGTTGAAGCTTGCCCATTCCCAGATTAAAATAGGAAAATGCATTTGGTATCGTAGAAACCCTACAGTACAGAAAGAGGCCATTCAGCCCGTCGAGTCTGGCTACAGTAGGGGTACCATTCGCATACACACAGGGCAAGGTAGGTGTAGGAAAATGCTTTAAAATGGCGGCGCGGGCTCGTTGGGCCGAAGGGCCTGTTTCCCGTGCCGGGTTGTTCTTTGTTCTTTGAGTCTGTACCGACCACAAACCGGGAAGGAGGAAGCCAATTGAACAACCGGGTGAATTATTTTTATCTGCCAGTTTTGGCTTTGAGCGCAGTTGGGGAAGGGAGTGCAAATCCACCAGTCATGCTGCATCTTACCTTTCTGATAAAGTTGATTGACATATTCCCAAATTGAAAACCTTCCGTGAAACATCAGGATAGAAGGTGATCATTCCTTACCTTCCATTCCTCAATGGCCAGAGTTTTACCGCCTGTCCCGGAATCAGGGTGGGTGTGCCTCGCAGAAGGGAATTCTCCATTGGCCTCGGATTTTAGGAGCCTCACCCAACTGAGGTCATAAAACACCGGCCAATGTCTTTGAGCAGTTATCCAATGCGCGTTTATTAATAGAACAGGTTTATCAGCAAAAAAAAAGTTTTTAAAATCCTCCACCTGTGAGCGATCTGATTTGAACATTGCAAAGATCATAGAATTACAGAATCCCGAGTGTAGAATGAGGCCATTCGTCCCATCGAGTCCTCACTGACTGTCTGCAGACCATCATACCCAGGTTCTATCCTGGGACGGCACAGTGGTTAGCACTGCTGCCTCACACCACCAGGGACCCGGGTTCAATTCCAGCCTCACGTCACTGTCTGTGTGGAGTTTGCACATTCTCCCCAGGCCTGGGTGGGTTTTGTGCAGGTGCTCCGGTTTCCGCCAAACTTCACTCAAAGGGTGGTGAATCTCTGGAATTCTCTGCCCGTTGAAGTGGTGGAGGCTGCCTCACTAAATATATTTAAGTCACGGGTAGATAGGTTTCTGACAGACAGGGGAATTAAGGGTTATGGGGAGAAAGCGGGAAAGTGGAACTGATCCACTTCAGATCAGCCATGATCTTATTGAATGGCGGGGCAGGCTCGAAGGGCTAGATGGCCAACTCCTGCTCCTATTTCTTATGTTCTTAAGTCTGGGTTAAGTCAATTGGCCTTGGTAAATTGCCCTGTAATGTTAGGGTAACTACACGGGGTTAAGGGGATAGGCCCTGTGTGGGATTGCTGTCGGTGCAGGCTTGATGGGCTGAATGGCCTTCTTCTGCATTGTTGGGATTCTATGATTCTATTCCTGTAACCCCACACATTTACCTAACTAATCCCCCTAACCTACACATCTTGGGACAGTAAGGGGCAATTTAGCATGGCCAATCCATCTAACCTGCACATTTTTGGAGTATGGGAGGAATCCAGAGCCCCCGGAAGAAACCCACGCAGACACGGGGAGAAGGTGCAAACTCCGCACAGCCATAATCCAAGGCTGGAATAAACCGGGGTTTTTTTTATTTGCAGTACATGTGCGTCACTGGCTGGCCCATCCCTAGTTGCCCTTAGAAGACAATTGAGAGTCAACCACATTGCTGTGTCTCTGACTCACATGTTGGCCAGACCCAGGTATTCCGAGAGACAGGATCGATGGGTACGTAGAGAGGTAAGGATCGATTAGAGCAGCCAACATGGCTTTGTGAGTGGAAAATCATGTCTCGCAAATTTGAAGGAGTAACCAAGAAGATAGATGTGGGTAGTGTGTTGGTGTTGTCTACGTAGACTTTAGCAAGGCCTTTGACAACGTACCGCATGATAGGTTTTTGCATAAGGTTAAATCTCATGGGGTCCAGAGTGAGGTATCTAAATGGATACAAAATTGGCTTGACGGCAGAACCCAGAGGGTGGGTGTAGAGTGTTGTTTTTCAAACTGGAGGCCTGTGACCAGCGGTGTGCCTCAGGGATCAATGCTGGGTCATTTATACTAATGACCTGGTTGAAAATTTAGGAGGCATGGTTAGTAAGTTTGTAGATGACACCAACATTGGTGATATCGTGGACAGTGAAGAAGATTACCTTGATCTATTTAAAACCTTCCAGGCAGAAAAGATTTTCTAGGGTGCTACCGGGGCTTGATGGATTGATTATAAGGAGAGGCTGGATAGACTGAGACATTTTTCTCTGGAGTGTAGGAGGCTGAGGAGTGATCTTACAGAGGTCTATAAAATAATGAGGGGCACAGATCAGATCAATAGTCAATATCTTTTGCCATAGGTAGGGGAGTCTAAAACTAGAGGGCATAGGTTTAAGATGAGAGGGGAGAGATAAAAAAGTGTCCAGAGGGACAACTTTTTTCACACAGAGGTTGGTGAGTGTCTGCAACGAGCTGCCAGAGGCAGTAGTAGAGGTGGGTAGAATTTTGCCCTTTACAAAGCATTTAGGCAGTTACATGGATGCGATGGGTACAGAGGGATATGGGCCAAATGGGGGCATTTGGGACTAGCCTAGGGGTTTTAAAAAAAGGTGGTATGGACAAGTTTGGCTTGTTTCCATGCTGTAAACCTCTATGACAACAACCAGGTCAGCAGATTTCCTTCCCTAAGCGACATTAGTGAACCAGGTGGGCTTTTCAGACATTGTTACACAGGCATCAGTAGATTCTTAATTCCAGATTTTTTTTAAATTGAATTCAAATTGCTGAATTCAATAAATGTACAGAATAAGTTCTGCCGTGGTGGGATTCAAACCCGGGTTTGCCCGGAACATTGGCAAAGTTTCTGGACTGCTAGTCTAGCGATAATACCATTATGCCATCACCTCTGCCTTTTGGCTCCAAATACGCGACGGTTCCTGAACCATTTGCTTTGTCCGCAAGGTCAACAAGTTCATTTGGAGCTTGTCCCTTCTACTCTTTTTGAAGAGTTTATATACGCACTCATTGGAAGAAGCCATGATCCAATCATACCTCTGCATGAGTTAAACATTTCGGGTCAACATCTGTCTGCTAAAGAAAAAGTGAAGAAGGGAACCCAAGAGAGAAAGAAATTAGCCTTTAAAGAACAACACAGCCTGGGAAACAGGGCCTACGGCCCAACGAGCCCGCGCCGCCATTTTAACATTGTGAGTGCCGTCTTCTCCCTGTGACCTTTGTCTACGCCTATTGGACTCCACAATAAAGGGATTATAACCAGATTGAGGGACACCTAACTTAGGGACAATTTGTTACACCAATCAGCCTAAGAGCACATCTTTGGGGTGTGGGAGGAAACCGGAGCACCCGGAGAAAACCCACGCAAGCACGGGGAGAATGTGCAAACTCCCGCGGACACCGACCCAAATCCATGTATCTGCACAGCAAACAGTGATAGTCACTGAGCTGTCATGTTGCCCGTCAGATGGTCCAGTTTAAGCGTACACTAACGACGTGAAGCACTAGGCTACTCTCGAAACATCCAAGAGCAGCCCTCGCACGACCCACCTCGTGTATGCCCCTCGTTGGACAACAAGGCGGACCGAATCGCCTGTGAAGTAAAAGAAAAGACATCAATAAACATGCACAACTTCGACATTCACAGAATCCCCAGAAGCTGAACCGTAAGACAGGTGAGCCAGAAAAATATGTTGGATGGTCCATAGGAATCTACTGATTCCCAGGAAAGTCCTGAGGCTCTTGATCCTTATTTAGAACAACCTTTTGTACAAGATTCTTTTGTATCTTTAGATCCACTGGATTTCTGAAAGATTGTTTGAATTCGCAAACAGGGTCCATTAAGCAACTGGATAAGGATTGAAGAATAAATCCCCACCCCTCAGCGGATTCAGACTGAACTATTGATGGCCTTTTACTCCAGGATAGCTACGGGAGGGAATCGGAGAGCCTGTGGACAGAGCGATGTTACTCACGCGAGGTGGAAAAATATACCCCATCCCTGTTCCCATCCAATGAGGAATCAGGCACGCTCCTTCTGAGTGTTAAGGTCGCCGGTGAAGGGAAATGTAGTCCAACAAATCGATGCACGAGCGATTACCATCAGAGAACAGGCAAGGTCTCTGTGTGAGACGTGACAGTAACAGGGACTCACAGTCGAGAAAAATAACCCAGCAAAGACAGAAGCCAGCTCCACAACAAAACCATCAAACTATAAAGTGACATCCCCCCATCTACCAAAATAGGTTTAATAATTCACATTACTTTTAGCACAAACGTTCCACTCAGAGTGCTATATACATCAGTTCCGATTTCAATCACTTACCAGCGTTGCATTATTCACCTACTTAATCGCTTAAAAAAAAACATCTCTTGATGTCTTCCCTCAAATACCTTCACGTTAACTTGTGCAGATATGCTGATCAGGTGTTCTGTGATTTTTTTTTTCCCAGCTCGAGAATCATAGAATCTCTACAATGCAGAAAGAGGCCATTCAGCCCATCAAGTCTGCACCAACTCTCCAACAGAGCGTCTTTCCCAGGTCTACTTTCCACGGTGGCACAGTGGTTAGTGCTGCTGCCTCACAGGGCCGGGAGCCCTGGGTTCAATTCCAGCCTTGGGTCATTGTCTGTATGAAGCTTGCACATTCTCTCCATTGGTTTTCTCCAGGTGCTCTGGTTTCCTCCCACAGTCCAAAGATGTGTAGGTTAGACGGATTGGCCATGCCAAATTACACCTTAGCGTCAGTTTGCGCATTGTCCCCGTGGATTGCGTGGGGTCCTTAATTATGTTGCTGCTTTGCCAAGGCAGTGGGAAGTGTAGACAGAGTCAATGGATGAGAGGCTGGTTTGTGTGATGGATTGGGCTACATTCATGCCCTTTTCTAGTTTCTTGCAGTCTTGGGCAGAGCAGGAGCCCATACCAAGCTGTGATATAACCAGAAAGAATGCTTTCTATGGTGCATCTGTGAAAGTTGTAGAGAGCTTATAGAACTTTATTTAGGCTGCACTTGGAATATAGTGTTCAATTCTGGTCGCCACACTACCAGAAGGATGTGGCAGCTTTGGAGAGGGTACAGAAAAGATTTACCAGGATGTTCCCTGGTGTGGAGGGCATTAGCTATGAGTAGAGGTTGGAGACACTTGGTTTGTTCTCAGTGGAACAACGGAGGTTGAGGGGAGACCTGATAGAAGTCTACAAGATTATGAGAGGCACGGACAGAGTGGATAGTCAGAAGCTTTCTCCCCAGGGTGGAAGAGTCAATTACTAGGGGGGCACAGGTTTAAGGTGCGAGGGGCAAGGTTTAAAGGAGATGTACATGGCAGATTTTTTACACAGAGGGTGGTGGGTGTCTGGAACTCACTGCCAGGGAGGTAGTGGAAGCAGATACGATAGTGACTTTTAAGGGGCATCTGGACAAATACATGAATAGGATGGGAATAGAGGGATATGGTCCCCGGAAGGGTAGGGGGTTTAGTTCAGTGGGGCAGCATGGTTGGTGCAGGCTTGGAGGGCCGAAGGGCCTGTCCCTGTGCTGTAATTTTCTTTAATCTTTGCTCTTAGTTGTAGCGGACGTGCCAAATTTTCTTCTGAGAAAGTAGAGGCGTTGGTGGGGCTTTCTTAATTGGAGCGTCCGCATGGGGAGGACCAGAACAGGTTGCCGGTGATCTGGACAGTTAATGCAAACACTGGGGCTATTCTCCACTTGTGGAGACAACAACGGTTCCCTCCCAAGCACTGCCGCTAAATCACACATCGCAATCTTTGGAAAATGTCTTTTCACTGAGCGGAGCTGATGGCAATTTTGCATCCAGGACACCTGCACCATTCTTTATCAGTCTAAATGTGTGGCTGCCTCTCCAAGCTGCCATTAAACAGTGGGGCTATGATAATTAACCATTCAAAGTGTTTCATCGGAGGAGAAGGAATGGTGCCAACTCCCCAGGGAACCGTGACACTAAACCACTTACTATAATTTCCTGTAAGATGTGTGCTCGATTAATGATGCGTTGCTGTAGGAAGTACAAGGGAAAGAATCTAAGCTAAATGGCAACATTATCAATGGAGGTCAAAAGTACATAAATCTTCGTACGTTGCAGAAGACATTGAGGATTAAAGGTTGTTTTATCCATAAATAAAGGGTGCTTTTTAACATTCCTTCACGGGACGTGGTCATCACTGGCTGGGCCAGCATTTACATAGGAGATAGGAGCAGGAGGAGGCCATTTGGCCCTTCGAGCCTGCTCCACCATTCATCACCATCATGGCTGATCTTCCAACTCAATAGCCTAATCCTGCTTTCTCCCCATAACCTTTGATCCCATTGGCCCCAAGTGCTCTATCCAGTCACCTCTTGAATACATTCAATGTTTTGGCATCAACTACTTCCTGTGGTAATGAATTCCACAGGCTCTTTGGGTGAAGAAATATCTCCCCACCTCCGTCCTAAATGGTCCACCCCGAATCCTCAGACTGTGACCCCCTGGTTCTGGACTTTCCCCCACCATGGGGAACAGTACGAAGTCTCACAACACCAGGTTAAAGTCCAACAAGTTTATTCGCTATCACAAACTTCTGGAGCGCTGCCACTTCATCAGATGAGTGACTAAGGTGATCTAGGATGTCCTGTGGTCTGATAATAAATGAAAGGTGCTATACAAACGCAAGGCTTTATTTATAATGACAGTGGGATTGGATAATTTCACTAAAAGTTCTGATTTTAATGATCCTTTTGTGTGTCTCAGTCATACTCACCCAGAACATGCCCGCACAGGTATGACCAAAAGACATTAGGCCTGATTTTACCATTTTCATTCTCAGAGCTGAATCTGGGTTTAATTCAGATCCGACTTGGAAGCTTGTTCTCAGGCGCAACCCCCCGCTCTGTACACACTCAGCCTGAGAGACAAAATCGTGGGGTGTGAATCGGGTGGGGTTTATCGTGCGCAGCTCCAATCGGAGCCCTGAACCGTGCGCGCGCGCAGGGAGAAATAATTGAAAAGCGCTCCTCTGTCACATCACTCCCGGGCCTCAAACAAAAACGGATAAAGAGGCTCGGGGGAAAAGAGCGGAAAGCAACGGCCCCCACAGACATCACCCCCACCCCCACAACATCACTGGCGGCCTTATCCACCCCCGCCCCTGCTACCCAGACCAATCGCGACCCTCTACCTCCTTCCCCGCCGATCGCCCGCTGACTGGCAACGGACCTCCCGTGACCCCCCCCCCCAACGCCCCATTAGAGATCCATCTGCCTCCTCCCCCCCCTCTACCCCCGACCCAGAGAATGATCGCCCCCCCCCCCCAACTTCAAGGATGATCTGGCCTCCCTCTGCCCTCCAACCCCTCCCCTCCACCACACAACGATCTGGCCTCCCCCCCCGTCACCACCAGAGATACATCCCGCCCATCTCCACCTCCCTCCCCCTCCCCCCCACCAGAGAATGATCTGACCCGCTCCCCCCCCCCCCCGAGAATGAATTAAGAGCAAAATAGCTGCTGTTTTGGCCCCTCCTTCTGCTGCTTGGCAGATCTCAATCCATTATTAGTAAACAGTATTGTTCTGTTGGAACAGGAAAGCCAGGTTAGAGGAGAACCACCACTGTGTTCCATATCTGATCAAACAACTGGAAAAGTTGTTCTCTGTTTCCTCTGTTAATCGGAATTCACTTTGCACCTATGGCCGGGAGAATGAACCCCCATTCGAAACAAGTCCGGCTACTTGGAAAGTGAACTGTAATTGAGAAAAACAAATACTGAGAATAGTTGTTTTGTTACATTGCATTGTAATATCATGGTTTACAGACACTCTGAACTTTCAATTCATTGAGAAGAAAGCAATAGGTCACAAAAGAGTTGTTAAAATATTACTGATAGAAGTTTACAAAATTATGAGAGGAATAGTCTTTTTCCCAGGGTAGAAATGTCTATTACTAGGGGACATAGGTTTAAGGCAAAAGGGGGAAAATCTAAAAGAGACGTGAGAGCCAAGTTTTTTTTTACAGAGTATGGCAAGTGCCTGGAATGCACTGCCAGAGGAGATGGTAGCAGCACGAACAATAGCAATGTTTAAGAAGCATCTTGACAGATACAGGCAAGGAATAGAGGGATGCATACAGCTTGGAGGCAAATGGTCTTTAGTTTAGAAAGATGTCATGCGCTGCACAGATCTGATGGGCTGAAGGGCCTGTTCCTGTACTATAATGTTCTTTGTTTTTTGTACTTTTATACAAAAGAATGGACAGAATAGATTGTGAAAGAAGGTCTGCCAAATATGACGGGCTGAGTAGACTGACAGTTTTCATGTATGCATTCTTAAATTATAATGATTTTCATACGTCAGATATATCCTTTCATTTGTTTTCCATATGTGTTTTTGTTCTGTTGCTAACTCCCCTTACATTTTGGTGGCCAATGCATTCCTTTCCTGAGTAAGAGTTGATTTAAATCATTATATAGTTTAGGATATACTTAAAAACTATGTAAACGTGAAAGCCACAATAGAGAAATCCAATCTCATTCTAATGTCCATTGCAAATCCCAATCCCAAACTCTTCTCAATGACAAAACAACACGATCAGAGATTCTGAAGCCTGAAACATGCCAATTATTAAGCATCATTAAGAATATATGTTTCTGAGGGAAGTCAGCAGAGTTGTCCTTCTTGTCATATTAAAAATGGAAAATTCCGAAAAATTCCCGATCTGAGTCAGAGAGCCGCTGGAAGCTCTGAACGTACCTCTTCAGAAGCTGGAGCGTCCGAAACGGACCTTTGCCGAACATTTTGTGCCGAATTTGGGCAGGCGAACGCACTGGTAAAGGGGGAAATGCTGGGCGGGCACTTCATTAATTCAATATAAACGCGCGCAGACGCGTTTAAGTCACCGTTGCGCCCGTTTTGGGCGCGGTTCGGATCGCTGCCACTCCCGGGCCTCGGTAAAGTGGGCTTCTGGGCGGATGCGGGTCGGGTTAATGGCCTCACGCCCGAATGTACCACGTCTGTGCGCCCAAGTCCTCCCTCACCCCAAAGATGTACTCTTAGGCTGATTGGTGTTAACAAATTGTCCCTAAATCATTCTCCCCTCAATCTGGTTTCCAATGGGGGAACTATAAGCATAGACAAGGGTCAAGGGTGGAGGAGGAAAAGCACATTGTTGAGATGGCGGTGTGGGCTCGTTGGGCCGAAGGGCCTGTTTCCCGTGCTGGGTTGTTCTTTGTTCTTTGTTCAAAAACGGGCGCGACGCAATGGCAAAATTGGGCCCTTTGAGTCTTCCTCCCAGGGTCAAAGGATCTTGGAGGCAGAGGTTGAGATGAGAGTGGGGGGGGGGACAGTTTAAAAGAGATGTAAGGGGCAAGTGTTTCACGCAGAGGGTTGGTGAATGTCTGGAACGCGGAGCCGGAGGAGGTGGTGGAAGCAGGTTCTAGAACAATCTGGAAAGATACATGAACAAGACCACAGGACGTAGGAGCAGAAGTAGGCCACTCAGCCCATCGAGGCTGCCCTGCTGTTCAATGAGACGGTGACTGATCCGATGTGACAATCCCCATCTTCACTTATCCCCATAGCCTCACTGATAATAAGTACAGACTATATAAAACACAGCCATAATCCATTTTAAACAACTCGAGAATGGTTTCAAAATTTGAATCTAATTTTACGCGTCTCTCCTCCAAAATATCTTTGAACGGCCTTGAAGAAAACCTCTTTACCCAGAGCCTGGTGAGAATGTGGAACTCGTAACCACAGGGAGTGACTGGGCTGGATAAAATAGACGCATTTATGAGGAAGATATAAATACGGATAATGGAGCACTTTCTGTCGAGTCGGCACGACTGGAATGAAAGGAACAATTATTACACAACAATTATTGTGTAAACGGTAAAACTCCCCAAAAATGTGTCAGATAATTACTGTCTACACTGATACTGACTGAGGGATAGTGTTCCTGGGATCGAGAGAACCTCACTCCCTCAGTGCCTCACTCACTCAGTGCCTCACTCACTCAGTGACTCACTCACTCAATGCCTCACTCTCTCAGAGCCTCACTCCCTCAGTGCCTCACTCCCTCAGTGACTCACTCACTCAGTGACTCACTCACTCAGGTCCTCACTCCCTCAGTTCCTCACTCCCTCAGTTCCTCACTCCCTCAGTGTTTCCCTCACTCAGTGCCTCACTCCCTCAGTGTTTCTCTCACTCAGTGCCTCACTCCCTCAGTGCCTCATTCCCTCAGTATCTCATTCCCTCAGTGCCTCCCCCACAGAGCCACACTCCCTCAGAGTCTCACTCCCTCAGTGCCTCAATCCCTCAGAGTCTCACTCCCTCAGATCCTCACTCCCTCAGTCTCACTCTCTCAGAGCCTCACTCCCTCAGTGCCTCACTCCCTCAGTGACTCACTCACTCAGGTCCTCACTCCCTCAGAGCCTCACTCCCTCAGTTCCTCACTCCCTCAGTGTTTCCCTCACTCAGTGCCTCACTCCCTCAGTGTTTCTCTCACTCAGTGCCTCACTCCGTCAGTGCCTCATTCCCTCAGTATCTCATTCCCTCAGTGCCTCCCCCACAGAGCCACACTCCCTCAGAGTCTCACTCCCTCAGTGCCTCAATCCCTCAGAGTCTCACTCCCTCAGATCCTCACTCCCTCAGTCTCACTCCCTCAGAGCCACACCCCCTCAGAGGCCCACTCCCTCAGTGCCTTTCTCCCTCAGCGCCTCACCCCCTCAGAGCCTCACTCCCTCAGTGCCTCAATCCCTCAGAGCCTCACTCTCTCAGTGCCTCCCTCCCTCAGTGCCTCACTCCCTCAGTGCCTCACTCCCTCAGTTCCTCACTCCCTCAGCTCCTCACCCCCTCAGTTCCTCACTCCCTCAGCACCTCACCCCACCAGAGCCTCAAACCACCCAGCTGGAAATGCCTCTGTCAGCCTCATTCCCCTCTGCTCCCAGCCTCAACCCCCCTCCATCAGAGTCAACCCATCCCCACCTCCACCTCTGCCAGCCTCCAAACTCATCCCATCAGCTTCAAGACTGAGGGCGGGCAGGAAGTTGCCCTTGAGTGGTCAACAATTGGACACTTAAAGACCCTCATTGGAGCGAGGGTGGGGTGTCCATCCTGGAGCTCGTTCCGCCTCAGACAGACAGGAGGACAGCATGAAGGCTGGTTAGGGTGGATTGGCCATGCTAAATTCTCCCTCAGTGTCCCCGAACAGGCGCCGGAGTGTGGCAACTAGGGGATTTTCACAGTAACTTCATTGCAGCGTTAATGTAAGCCCACTAACAAATAAAGTTTAACTTTGAGGAAGGGATATCTGCTCAGTATTCCTGCTGAGCCTGCGATGACTGGGGAGAGAGGGAGAGGGGGTAATGAGGGGGATAGTGAGATAGAGTCGGGTTGCAGGAGGCTCACGTGACACTGGCAGGAGTTGTCCTCGGTGGCCTTCCCTGCACTGTGGGGGTGGCACGGTGGCGCAGTGGTTAGCACTGCAGCCTCACAGCGCCGGGGACCCAGCACACACACTGGCAGGAGTTGTCCACATCGGGCTTGAGATATCGATCGCTCACACTCTCACTGGGTGCAAAGCGTGAAAACACCACCAGAGGGCAGTCATTGATAACAATTTGGAACGATCCACAGGTTGTGACCATTGGTTGTCACATCCCTGGATTCGATAAACTTCAAAACCAACGAGGTTAGAATCATAAAGTATAAATAAAACACACTGCCAAAGGACGGAGGGTTTTTATCACGCAAAGAGAAACACTTTCCACTGGCAAGAGGATCAGTTTGTCTCCTTATATTCCCTGCTTGTGAACAGAACTCCCCACTCACCTGACGAAGGGGCTGCGCTCCGAAAGCTAGTGGCTTTTGCTACCAAATAAACCTGTTGGACTTTAACCTGGTGTTGTGAGACTTTTTCAAGAGGATCAGTGATCAGGACACACACACACACACACACACACACACACACAACGAAGGTTTCGAAACGGAAGTTTACGTTTTTCCTAATTTTCCGCAGTCTCCGAATGTCCCAAAGTTCTTTACAGCCGATGAAACTCTCCTGAAGTGTCGTCCCTGTGGGGTACGCGGTGGTGGGTGAGTGGAATCGGCTGCCGTCGGTGGTGGTGGAGGAGGCAAACTCTCTGGGGTCTTTTAGGAGACTTCTGGATGAGTACATGGGATTTAATGGGATTGGGGGTTGTAGATAGGCCTGGTAGGTATGGATACGATCGGCGCGACTTGTGGGCCGAAGGGCCTGTTTGTGCTGTAGTGTTCTATGTTCTATGTAACTGATTTATGCACAGCAAGATCCCACAGGCACCAATGTGGGCATGGCCGGTTACCCTATCTTTCTGATGGTGGAATCATACAAAGCTTACAGTGCAGAAGGAAGCCATTCGGCCCACCGAGCCTGCACTATTCACAATATCATCCAAACCCCAGTCCTGTAACCCCACATATTTACCCTGCTAATCCCCCTGAGACTAAGGGGCAACTTAACATGGTCAATCAACCTAACCTACACATCTTTCATAAGAACATAAGAACGTAAGAAATAGGAGCAGGAGTAGGCCATCTAGCCCTTCGAGCCTGCCCCGCCATTCAATAAGATCATGGCTGATCTGTCGTGTCTCAGTTCCACTTTCCCGCCCTCTCCCCATAACCCTTAATCCCCTCTCTTATCAAAAACCCATCAACCCGCGTCTTAAAAATATTTAGCGAGGCAGCCTCCACCACTTCAACGGGCAGAGAATTCCAGAGATTCACCACCCTTTGAGTGAAGAAGTTCCTCCTCAACTCCGTTCTAAACCGCCCCCCCCCTCTATCTTGAGGCTATGCCCCCTAGTCCTACTATCCTTTCTGAGCGGGAAGAGTCTCTCCACCTCTATCCTATCCATCCCATTCATCATCTTATACGTCTCAATGAGATCTCCCCTCATTCTTCTAAACTCTAACGAGTACAAGCCTAGTTTATTCAGCCTCTCCTCATAGCTCAACCCCCTCAACTCCGGTATCAGCCTAGTAAACCTCCTCTGCACTCCCTCCAAGGCCAAAATATCTTTGCGCAGGTGCGGCGCCCAAAACTGCACACAGTACTCCAGCTGCGGCCTCACCAATGCCCTATACAGCCGCAGCAAGACCCCCCTACTTTTATATTCAATCCCCCTCGCTATGAAGGCCAGCATCCCATTCGCCTTCCTGACCACCTGCTGCATCTGCAAGCTGGGTTTTTGCGACTCATGCACAAGGACCCCGAGGTCCCTCTGCACCGTCGCCTGCTGCAGTTTTTCGCCACGTAAGTGATAATCCTTCCTACCATTCTTCCTACCAAAGTGGACCACCTCACACTTGCCAACATTAAATTCCATTTGCCATTTCCTGGCCCATTCGCCCAGCCTATCTAGATCCTTCTGCAGACTCTCCACACCCTCCGCACAATTTGCCTTTCCTCCAATCTTGGTGTCATCAGCAAATTTCAACACCCTGCACTCGGTTCCCTCCTCCAGATCATCTTTCGGACTGTGGGGAGGAAACCAGAGCACCCGGAGGAAACCCATGTGGACATGGGGAGAATGTGCAGATTCCACACAGACTGTCACCCAAGCCGGGAATCGAACTCGGGTCCCTGGCGCTGTGAGGCAGCAGTGCTAACCCACTGTGTCACCGAGCCGCTCACAGCGCAGGGAATGCCACAGAGGACAGCTCCTTCGCTCTTCTTCCAAATACTGTCACTGCGCCTTTTCTCTGTGTCCCCTTCCAACGCAAGGTGGCCATGGGCACCTGTCTAAATATAGGGTGGCACAATGGCACAGTGGTTGGCACTGCTGCCTCACAGTACCAGGGACCTGGGTTCAATTCCTGGTATGGATCACTGTCTGTGCGGAGTTTGCATGTTCTCCCCGTGTCTGCGTGGGTTTCCTCCGGGTGCTCCGGTTTCCTCCCACAGTCCGAAAGATGTGCTGGTTAGGGTGCATTGACCCGAACAGGCGCCGGAGTGTGGGTGACTAGGCAATTTTCACGATAACTTCATTGCAGTGTTAATGTAAGCCTACTTGCAACACCAATAAATAAATAACATTTAACTTTTGAACTTCAAAAAAATACGCATGGGTCCGTCCATCCAATAACTGCGTCCTAAAACTCAGAATTTATTTTAAATTAATTCATGGGACATTGGGATTCACTGAGATTATATTTCTTGCCCATCCCTAATTATCCTTTGAACTGAGAGTCTCGCTCAGTCATTTCAGAGGGCAATTGAGACTCAAGCACCTCGCTGTGGTTCTGGTATCAGATGTAGGCCAGGCTGGGGTAAGGACGACAGACTAAAAGCAAATTACTGCAGATGCTGGCATCTGAAACCGAAAGAGAAAATGCTGGAAAATCTCAGCGGGTCTGGCAGCATCTGGAAGGAGAGAAAAAGAGCTGAAGTTCCAAGTTCAAATGACCCTTTGTCAAAGCTAAAAGGCAGAGAGAGTGGGAGATATTTATATGGCAGGGGGGAGGGAGTGAAAGGTGAGTCATAGCCACAGAAATCTTTATTGTCTTCACTTTTTCTTCCCTGCCCCACTCTATCCCCCTTCCCTGACCTTTCCCCCCTTTGCTGCCCCTTTTCTAAATGTTATCTCTGTCCCATCCGTCCCCTCCCTCCCCCCTCCACTCCTGACATCTTCATCTTAGCTTCTCTGCCGTTTGGCCGTTCACACCTTCTGTTCTCTCTATGGGCTGCCATTAGCAGCCTTTCCCCTGGTCTCTGTGGCTATGACTCATCTTTCATTCCCTCCCCCTGCAGTATAAATATCTCCCACTTTCTCTGCCTTTTAGCTTTGACAAAAGGGTCGTCTGGACTCGAATCAGCTCTTTTCTTTCTGTAAGGACAACAGATTTCCACCCCTAAAAGGCATTAGTGAACCATTTGAGTTTACTTTCTCAAAAGACTAAGGAAATTTGGCATGTCAGCTACCACTCTCACCAACTTTTACAGATGCACCATAGAAAGTATTCTTTCTGGTTGTATCACAGCTTGGTATGGGCTCCTGCTCTGCCCAAGACCACAAGGAACTACAAAAGGTCATGAATGTAGCCCAGTCCATCACACAAACCAACTTCCCATCCATTGACCCTGTCTACACTTCCTGCTGCCTCAGCAAAGCAGCCAGCATCATTAAGGACCCCACGCACCCCGGACATTCTCTCTTCCATCTTCTTTCGTTGGGAAAAAAGATACAAAAGTCTGAGGTCCCGTACCAACCGACTCAAGATCAGCTTCTTCCCTGTGGCTGTCAGACTTTTGAATGGACCTACCTCATATTAAGTTGATCTTTCTCTACACCCTAGCTGTGACTGTAACACTACATTCTGTATGCTCTCCTTCTGTGTGAACGGGAGGCTGGTTTGAGTGATGGACAGAGTCACAACAAACCTCCAAGTTATCTTATGAGACCAGAACAATTAGGAATGGGGTAGGCCATTCGGCCCCTCGAGCTTGTTCCTCTATTCAATAGGATCCGACATCTCTTGTATCCGCTTTCCTGCTCTTTCTCCGTAATCCTTGATTTCCTCACTGGTCAAAAATCCATCTCAGCCTTAAATGTACACAAGGACCCTGTCCCTACAGCTCTCTGTGGCACGGATTTCCAACCACTCACAACCCCGTGAGAGAAAAAATTACCCCTTACATCGATCTTAAATTGACGCTCCTTTATTCTGAGACTCTGCCCTCTGGTCCGAGACTCTCCCCATGAGGGTAAACACCCTCTCAGTGTCTACGCTGTCAAACCTCTCACGAGTCCTGTATGTTTCTATCCTACGGGTTATTGGCTGGTGGTCCTCGCTCACCGTATGCTGGACAAACTCAGGCATGTGACTACAACTGCTCCTTCAGAATTAAAGACTGGCCAGTCTGTGCCAAATAACCCGGGAAGGGTAAAGTATCTAAAACATTTGAAGCCAGCTGTTTCACACAGTCACCAGGCAGCGGTAACACAAACGGTGCTTGTGTCAAGCTTCCCACACCACAGAGTGATGTTGTTAATGAATTACAGTGCCCGTGTGATGCCCGCTACTTGGCCCGTATGTCGCGGAGACTGGTGGCCGGATCATCTCAAACTACACATCCCTAAGACTCATAGAATCCTACAGTGCAGAAGGAAGCCATTCGGCCCATCGAGCCTGCACTGACCCACAGCCCCACCGCACGGCAGCACAGTGGTGAGCACTGCTGCCTCTCTGTGCCAGGGACCCGGGTTCGGTTCCCGGCTCGGCTCACTGTCTGTGTGGAATCTGCACATTCTCCAGTTCCCGCCCCGTGCATTTACCCTAGCTGGTCCCCCTGACACTAAGGGGCAAGTTAGCATGGCCAATTCACCTAACCAGCACATCTTCCGGACTGTGGGAGGAAACCTGAGCACCCGGAGGAAACCCACGCAGACACAGGGAGAATGTGTAAACTCTGCACAGACAGTGACCTGAGCCGGGAATTGAACCCTGGTCCCTGGAGCTGTGAGGCAGCGGTGCTAACCACTGTGCCACCATATCACGGCAGCTGTTTGCAACAATCACCAACTGGTGTTTGTGAAACTCAGAACACGATGGTTGGGATTCTGTGTCCCGCTTTTGGGGGTGTAGATGTTTATTTATTTATTAGTGTCACAAGTAAGGCTTGCATTGACACTGCAACGAAGGTAATGTGAAAATTCCCTAGTCGCCACACTCCGGTACCTGTTCGGGTACACTGAGAGAGAATTTAGCCGGGCCAGTGCACCTCATTAGCACGTCTTGAGGACTTTGGGAGGGAACCGGAGCACCCGGAGGAAACCCATGCAGACATGGGGAGAACGTGCAGACTCAACACAGACAGTGACCCGGAGCTGGGAATCGAACCTGAGGTCCCTGGTGCTGTGAAGCAGCAGTGCTAACCATTCTGCCACCATGCTCTGACAGAGTGATAGGGGTGCAAAACCCCACAAAAATAAGATCTTCGCCACCGAGCTGCCGCGATACAGTTGTCCCCACGTCAGTGATGATCCCCTTGCGTTGCGCTAGTGTCCACCTGCAGTACGTACTGCCACCACATGGCGGTGCGTTACTCCATTTCTTACCCACTCTATCGCAGAGACACAGCACTCAGTAAAGTGCTGCTCACCCTTATTTTGGTGCGGACGTTCTTAATCCCTCCAGGTGAAGTTTTGGTAACTTCAGCCCGCAACTTGCTGCTGGCCCCACTGCAGAAAACCTGTTGGCCCAGGCCCCTTCACTCCTCCTGGTATCCTACTTAAGATAGGACTGAGTTTTTCCAGCTGTCTTGTATCAGCCTACTCAGGAGCATTAGGGAAAATAAATCATTGAAATGGTCATGTCAGCTGTAAAAAACATCCATAATTAATTCACCTGGAAATCTACTAAAGAATGACTGACGCAGAGAAATAGCTCTTTAAGCTACAGCGAGCAACAACAATGTCAACTTTCCCTTTGGTTCATTCTCACGGTATGGGTGTATTTATTGCCCATTCCTGATTCCCCTTTGAGAAGGTGGTGATGGGCCGTCTTCTTGAACCCGCTGCAGCCCATGTGGTGTAGGTACATCCGCAGTGCTGTTAGGGTGCGGGTTCCAGGGTTTTGACCCAGCGACAGCGAGGGAACGGCCGATATATTTCCAAGGCAGCAGGGCGGCACAGTGGCGCGGTGGGTTAGCACTGCTGCCTCTCGGTGCCAGGGGCCTGGGTTCCAATCCCGGCAGGGTCACTGTCTGTGTGGAGTCTGCACGTTCTCCCCGCCTCTGCGTGGGTTTCCTCCCACAGTCCGAAAGATGTGCTGGTTAGGTGCGCATTGGCCATGCTAAGTTCTCCCTCAGTGTACCCAAATAGGTGAGAGGGCATGGGATCCAAGGGGCTTTGGCCTCGTGGATCCAGAACTGGCTTGCCTGCAGAAGGCAGAGAGTGGTTGTGGATGGGCCTTTTTCTGCATGGAGGTCGGTCACCAGTGGAGTGCCCCAGGGATCTGTTCTAGGACCCTTTGCTGTTTGTCATTTTCATAAATGACCTGGATGAGGAAGTGGAGGGATGGGTTAGTAAGTTCGCCGACAATACGAAGGTTGGTGGTGTTGTGGATAGTCTGGAGGGATGTCAGAAGTTGCAGCGGGACATAGATAGGATGCAAGACTGAGCGGAGAAGTGGCAGATGGACTTCAATGCAGATAAATGTGTAGTGGTCCATTTTGGCAGGACCAATGGGATGCAGGAGTACAATACCAAGGGCAGGAGTCTTAGCAGTGTTGAAGAGCAGAAGGATCTTGGGGTCCGGGTCCACAGGACTCTTAAATCGGCCTCGCAGGTGGAGGATGTGGTCAAGAAGGCGTATGGTGCACTGGTCTTCATTAATTGAGGGATTGAGTTTAGGAGTCGGGAGGTAATGCTGCAACTTTATAAGACCCTTGTCAGACCCCACTTGGAGTACTGTGCGCAGTTCTGGCTACCTCACTACAGGAAGAATGTGGAAGCTATTGAGAGGGTGCAGAGGAGATTTACAAGGATGTTGCCTGGATTGGGAGGCATGCCTTATGAGGATAGGTTGAGGGAGCTCGGTCTCTTCTCCCTGGAGAGACGAAAGTTGAGAGGCGACCTGATAGAGGTTTATAAACTGTTGAGAGGAATAGATAGGGTGGATTCTCGGAGGCTATTTCCCAGGGCTGAAATGGTCACTATGAGAGGACACAGGTTTAAGGTGCTGGGGAGCAGGTACAGAGGAGATGTTAGGGGTAAGTTTTTCACTCAGAGGGTGGTGAGTGAATGGAATTGGCTGCCATCGGTGGTGGTAGAGGCGAACTCGCTGGGGTCTTTTAAAAGACTTCTGGATGAGTATATGAGATCTAATGGGATTGGGAGTTACAGATAGTTCTATGGCTTGGTAGGTATAGATGTGATCGGCGCAACTTGTGGGCTGAAGGGCCTGTTTGTGCTGTGGTGTCCTATGTTCTATGTAAATAGGTGCCAGAGTGTGGCGACGAGGGGATTTTCACAGGAACTTCATTGCAGTGTTAATGTAAACCTATCTGAGGTGGCACTGTGGTACAGTGATTAGCACTGCCGTCTCACAGCGCCAGGGACACCAGTTTGATTCCTGCCTTGGGACACTGTCTGTGAGGAGTTTGCGCGTTCTCCCTGTGTCTGCGTGGGTTTCCTTCGGGTTCTCCAGTTTCCTTCCATAGTCCGAAAGACGTACTGGTGAAGTGTATTGGCCGTGCTAAATTCTCCCTCATTGCAGTGTTAATGTAAGCCAACTTGTGACACTAATAAATAAACTTCTACTTTGTGACAATAACAAATAAATAACCTTTAGTTAGCATCCGTAAGGAGAGAGCAGAGCTGACATTTTGAGTCCTGATGACCCTTTGCCTGGACTCCAAACATCAGCTCTTTTCTCCCCGTACAGACGCTGCCAGACCTGCTGAGATTTTCCAGTCTTTTCTCTTTTGGTTTCAGATTCCAGCGTCCGCTTTTAACTTAAGTCAGGATGATGCTCGACTTGGAGGGGAACCTCCAGGTGATGGTGTTCCCAGGTACTTGCTGCCCTTGTCTTTCTAGCTGGTAGAGATGGCGGGTTTGGAAGGTGCTGTAGAAGGAGCCTTGGTGAGTTGCTGCAGTGCACCTTGTAGACGGTACACACGGGCTGCCACTGTGTCGGTGGTGGAGGGAGTGAGTGTTTCAGTTGGTGGATAAGGTACGCTTTAATTCTGCGGTTACATTTGTCTTGTTAATCACAGGCTGTAGCTGCATCCTGTACCTTTTTGTGATTAATGTTCCGGGACACCCAGATCCCTTTCTACCTCGAGGGTTCTGTAATCTCTCTTCATTTGCATTATAAACTGTTTCTCTATCCTTCCTGCCAAAAGTGGAAAAGTTCACATTTTCCCACATTTCAATCTGCCGGGGTTTTTTTTAACCTAATCCCAGGTTAGGTGTTTCCACTCTGATCTACCTTTATCCCTCCGCAGCCTCTGTACCTCCTCTCGCCAGCTGACTCTCTTACCAATCCTGGTGTCATCAGCAGGTTTAGCCACTGGCAGTCCACTCCCTTCATTCAAACCATTCATGTTGAGTGTGAATAGTTGAGGCCACAGCACTGTTTCCTGTGGCACTCACTAGTTACAGTTAGCCAACTCACTTAAGATAATGAAGGGGATGGATAGGGTAGAGGTAGAGAGATTCTTCCCGCTTAGAAAGGACAGCAGGACTAGAGGGCACAGCCTCAAGATAAGGGGGGGACAGTTTAGATCAGAGTTGAGGAGGAACTTCTTCACTCAAAGGGTGGTGAATCTCTGGAATTCTCTGCCCGTTGAAGTGGTGGAGGCTACCTTGCTGAATATATTTAAGTCACGGGTAGATAGGTTTCTGATAGACAGGGGAATTAAGGGTTATGGGGAGAAAGCGGGAAAGTGGAACTGATCCACTTCAGATCAGCCATGATCTTATTGAATGGCGGGGCAGGCTCGAAGGGCTAGACGGCCTACTCCTGCTCCTATTTCTTATGTTCTTATGTTACGTTCACTGATCCCCACTCTCTGCTTCCTATTAGCTACAGGTTAAACCTGTAGCTAATGATCACCCGATCTTTCCAGAAGCTACAGGTTAAACCTGAGTTCGTCACCTGACGAAGGGGCAAAGCCCCGAAAGCTAGTGGCGTTTACTACCAAATAAACCTGTTGGACTTTAACCTGGTGTTGTGAGACTTCTTACTGTGTTTACCCCAGTCCAACGCCAGCATCTCCACATCCTATTAGCTAACCAATTCTTTATCCAGGTTAATATGTTACCCTCTACAGCGTGTAATCTTATCTTGTGCAGTAACCTTTGATGTGGCATTCTTTCCACATTCTTATAATCTTGATGAATAAGGGGATAGTCAGAAGCTTTGTCCCAAGGTGGAAGAGTCCATTACTGGGAGGCACAGGTTTAAGATGCGAGGGGCAAAGTTTAAAGGAGATGTACGAGGCAGATTTTTTACACAGAGGGCGGTGGGTGCCTGGAACTCACTGCCGGAGGAGCTATGGAAGCAGATATGATCGTGACTTTTAAGGGTCGTCTTGACAAATACATGAATAGGATGGGAATAGAGGGATATGGTCCCCGGAGGGGTAGGGGGGTTTTAGTTCAGTCGGGCAGCATGGTTAGGTACAGGCTTGGAGGGGCCGAAGGGCCTGTTCCTGTGCTGTAATTTTATTTGTTCTCTTTGTCCTTTATTTAATATCACAAGGCTGCTTCATTGTTTCTCCTGGCTTATTACATCTCCTTGCACACGATCTGTCCTCCCCACCCTTTAATCCAAAGCTCCCTCTACTGCCCTCGTCACATAACTTGCCAGGACGCTGCATCCGGTGTGGTTCAGGCAAACACCCGCTTCCCCCACGGAGACTGCACCCTCCACTTGCCAATCCTCTCCAATCTGGTTATTTTATTGATTCGTGGGACATGGGCATCGCTGGCTGGGCAGCACTCTTTGCCAACCCCCAATCACCCTTGAACCGAGTGTGTCGCCCGATCATTCCAGGAGGCATAAGGCCATAAAACCATAAGACCCAAGGCAGGAATCAAACCGGTGTCCTTGGCGCTGTGAGGCAGCAGTGCTAACCAATGTACCACAGTGCCGCCCTCAAGTAGGCTTACATTAACACCGCAATGAAGTTAGTGTGAAAATCCTCTAGTTCCCACGCTCTGGTGCCTGTTCGGGTAACACTGAGGGAGAATTTAGCACAGCCAATGCACCCTAACCAGCACGTCTTTCAGACTGTGGGAGGAGACCAGGGCATCTAGAGGAAACCCACGCAGGCACGGGGAGAATGCGCAGACTCCACACAGACGGTGACCCAAGCTGGGAATCGAACCCAGGTCCCTGGCACTGAGACGCAGCAGTGCTAACCACTGTGACAGTGGCTTCACGGTCACCTTCAACTCTCAGCAGATGTGCCGAACCCTGGCACAGGGCAGGCAAGACAGACGTCTGGACTCCTGCTCATGGCCGTAGAGAATAGCGTTTCTCCCTCTGACTAGTTTCCTCCAGCTGCTCTGGTTTCCTCCCACAGTCCAAAGATAACATAAGAACTTAAGAACATAAGAAATAGGAGCAGGAGTAGGCCATCTAGCCCTTCAAGCCTGCCCCGCCATTCAATAAGATCATGGCTGATCTGTCGTGGCTCAGTTCCACTTTCCCGCCCTCTCCCCATAACCCTTAATCCCCTCTCTTATCAAGAACCCATCAACCCGCTTCTTAAAAATATTTAGCGAGGCAGCCTCCACCACTTCAACAGGCAGAGAATTCCAGAGATTCACCACCCTTTGAGTGAAGAAGTTCCTCCTCAACTCCGTTCTAAACCGCCCCCCCTTTATCTTGAGGCTGTGCCCCCTAGTCCTACTGTCCTTAGGTTGATTGACCATGCTAAATTGACCCTTGGTGTCAGGGTGACTAGCTAGTGTAAATCGTTTTAATCAAATTAATAATTTGGATGAGGGAACAAAATCTCAAAGTTTGCAGATGATTCCAAGTTGGGTGGGAGGGTGAACTGTGATGAGGATGCAGAGATCCTTCAGAATGATCTGGATAGGTTGGGTGAGTGGGCTAATCAATGGCAGATGCAGGATAATTTGGATAAATGTGAGGTTATTCACTTTGGAAGCAAAAACTAGATTACTCCCCGAATGGCTGTAAACTGGGAGAAGGGAGTGTGCAGAGGGACCTGGGTGTCCTTGTGCACCAGTCACTGAAGGTAAGCATGCAGGCGGTAAAGAAGGCAAATGGTATGTTGGCCGAGAGGTTTCGAGTACAGGGACAGGGATGTGTTGTTGCAATTGTACAGGGCTTGGTGAGAATATTGTGTGCAGTTTTGGCCCTCATCTATCATTTTGTTTCTAAGTGCTGGGCAGCCTTGAAACTGGGAGTGTTTCAGATCTGACTTTCAGACTCGTTCTCAGGCGTCCCCATTCACGCTCTGCCTGAAAAAAATATCAGTGATTCTGAATCGCGCTGCAGAAGCCTGTGGGCAGGGCTTAACGCACCCAAAATCCTGCAGCTCCCATCGGCGCCTCCAACTGCGCACGCGCAGAGAAAAAAAATGATGGAACGCTGCTCCTCTGCCACATCCCTCCCGGACTGGATAATACCTCTCCCTGGCCCCCACAGGCATTGCCCCACCCCCTCAACATTACTGACCCCCTTATCCCCCCACTCCCCACCACCTCGACTATTCGCGGGGCCCCCCTACCTTTCCCCCGCCACTGATCTCAGGCAGAGTGGCAGCGGACGCCCCCCCTTACCCCCCCACCGCCACAGATCTCAGGCAGAGAGCCATTGGACGCTAAGCACCAACCTCCTCACTAACTGGAGCGCCTGAATTGGTCTTCCAAGGAGCACGCCTGTTGGTGCTGATTCCAGATGGGTGAACGCGGTGGTAAAGGGGGATGTGCCGGTAAGACTGGACGTGCAGCCTATTAAGTCAATTTAAACGCACTTCAATTGTGCCTTGGCAAAGGGGGAACCGGTGCGGAAGTGGGCACGGATCGTGCCACTTGCCTCAGGCCCAATTTTACCACGTTTTTTGCGCCCGGACGCAATGCGATGGTAAAAATCAGGCCCTCTGTCTCTGGTGCATGCTGGCAGTGTAAGGGTTAATGAGCTGAACACATACTCCCTCTCTCCTTTCCCTCCCCCCGCTCCCCTGCTATGGCTCAGAGGCAATCGAGAGAATAGTTGCCACACCTTCCCAGGAATGAATAATGCGCAAAGTTAAAAATCACACTCAGAAGCTGCGAGACGTGTTCCTGTAAAAAGGACCGACTGTGAAACCATCTGCCTTCTGTACATTCTTTCTGTCTCTTTGCGATGAATTGCATTTAGTGCTGGACTTGCTCACATTCTTTCGCCGTTTTACAAGAAAATAAAATGTCACAACATTCAAAATCCTCCGGGTTTCTGACAAATATCTTCTGCTGGGAGAACTCACTTCTTCCTCACTCATCATCACCCCGCACAACCCCCCACATTCGCGACACCTCCTCTTGTCCACTACGAATCCTCTGACAGTGCGGCACGCCCTCAGTACTGACCCTCTGACAGTGCAGCACTCCCTCAGCACTGACCCTCTGACAGTACGGCACTCCCTCAGCACTGACCCTCTGACAGTGCGGCACTGCCTCAGCACTGACTCTCTGACAGTGTGGCACTCCTTCAGTACTGACCCTCTGACAGTGCGGCACTCCCTCAGCACTGACACTGTGGCAGTGCGGCACTCCCTCAGTACTGACCCTCTGACAGTGCGGCACTCCCTCAGCACTGACACTGTGGCAGTGCGGCACTCCCTCAGTACTGACACTCTGACAGTGCGGCACACCCTCAGCACTGACCTTCTGACAGAGCGGCACTCCCTCAGCACTGACCCTCTGACGGTGCGGCACTCCCTCAGTACTGACCCTCTGACAGTGCGGCACTCCCTCAGCACTGACCCTCTGACAGTGCGGCACTCCCTCAGTACTGACCTTCAGACAGTGCGGCACTCCCTCAGCACTGACCCTCTGACAGTGCGGCACTCCCTCAGTACTGACCTTCTGACAGTGCGGCACTCCCTCAGTACTGACCCTCTGACAGTGCGGCATTCCCTCAGCACTGACCCTCTGACAGTGCGGCACTCCCTCAGTACTGACCTTCTGACAGTGCGGCACTCCCTCAGTACTGACCCTCTGACAGTGCGGCACTCCCTCAGTACTGACCCTCTGACAGTGCGGCACTCCCTCAGTACTGACCCTCTGATAGTACGGCACTCCCTCAGCACTGACTCTCTGACAGTGCGGCACTCCCTCAGCACTAACGCTCTGGCAGTGCAGCACTCCCTCAGCACTGATCCTCTGACAGTGCGGCACTCCCTCAGTACTGACGCTCTGACAGTGCAGCACTCCCTCAGTACTGACCCTCTGACAGTGCGGCACTCCCTCAGTACTGACCCTCTGACAGTGCAGCACTCCCTCAGTACTGACCCTCTGACAGTGCAGCACTCCCTCAGTACTGACCCTCTGACAGTGCGGCACTCCCTCAGCACTGACCCTCTGACAGTGCGGCACTCCCTCAGTACTGACCATCTGACAGTGCGGCACTCCCTCAGTACTGACCCTCTGACAGTGCGGCACTCCCTCCGCACTGACCCTCTGACAGTGCGGCACTCCCTCAGTACTGACCCTCTGACAGTGCGGCACTCCCTCAGTACTGACCCTCTGACAGTGCGGCACTCCCGCAGTACTGACCCTCTGACAGTGCGGCACTCACTCAGTACTGACCCTCTGACAGTACGGCACTCCCTCAGTACTGACTCTCTGACAGTGCGGCACTCCCTCAGCACTGACCCTCTGACAGTGCGGCACTCCCTCAGCACTAACGCTCTGACAGTGCAGCACTCCCTCAGCACTGACGCTCTGACAGTGCGGCACTCCCTCAGTACTGACCCTCTGACAGTACGGCACTCCCTCAGCACTGAACCTCTGACAGTGCGGCACTCCCTCAGTACTGACCCTCTGACAGTGCGGCACTCCCTCAGCACTGACCCTCTGACAGTGCGGCACTCCCTCAGCACTGACCCTCTGACAGTGCGGCACTCCCTCAGTACTGACCCTCTGACAGTGCGGCACTCCCTCAGTACTGACCCTCTGACAGTGCGGCACTCCCTCAGCACTGACGCTCTGACAGTGCGGCACTCCCTCAGCACTGACCCTCTGACAGTGTGGCACTCCCTCAGTACTGACCCTCTGACAGTGCGGCACTCCCTCAGCACTGACCCTCTGACAGTGCGGCACTCCCGCAGCACTGACCCTCTGGCAGTGCGGCACTCCCTCAGCTCTGACCCTCTAACAGTGCGGCATTCCCTCAGCACTGACCCTCTGACAGTGCGGCACTCCCTCAGTACTGACCCTCTGACAGTGCGGCACTCCCTCAGCTCTGACCCTCTGACAGTGCGGCACTCCCTCAGCACTGACCCTCTGACAGTGCGGCACTCCCTCAGCACTGACCCTCTGACAGTGCGGCACTCCCTCAGCTCTGACCCTCTGACAGTGCGGCACTCCCTCAGCACTGACCCTCTGACAGTGCGGCTCTCCCTCAGCACTGACCCTCTGACAGTGCGGCACTCCCTCAGTACTGACCCTCTGACAGTGCGGCACTCCCTCAGCACTGACCCTCTGACAGTACGGCACTCCCTCAGCACTGACCCTCTGACAGTGCGGCACTGCCTCAGTACTGACTCTCTGACAGTGTGGCACTCCCTCAGTACTGACCCTCTGACAGTGCGGCACTCCCTCAGCACTGACACTGTGGCAGTGCGGCACTCCCTCAGTACTAACCCTCTGACAGTGCGGCACTCCCTCAGCACTGACCCTCTGACAGTGCGGCACTCCCTCAGCACTGACCCTCTGACGGTGTGGCACTCACTCAGTACTGACCCTCTGACAGTGCGGCACTCCCTCAGCACTGACCCTCTGACAGTGCGGCACTCCCTCAGTACTGACCTTCTGACAGTGCGGCACTCCCTCAGCACTGACCCTCTGACAGTGCGGCACTCCCTCAGTACTGACCTTCTGACAGTGCGGCACTCCCTCAGTACTGACCCTCTGACAGTGCGGCACTCCCTCAGTACTGACCCTCTGACAGTGCGGCACTCACTCAGTACTGACCCTCTGACAGTACGGCACTCCCTCAGCACTGACTCTCTGACAGTGCGGCACTCCCTCAGCACTAACGCTCTGACAGTGCAGCACTCCCTCAGCACTGATCCTCTGACAGTGCGGCACTCCCTCAGTACTGACGCTCTGACAGTGCAGCACTCCCTCAGTACTGACCCTCTGACAGTGCGGTACTCCCTCAGTACTGACGCTCTGACAGTGCAGCACTCCCTCAGTACTGACCCTCTGACAGTGCAGCACTCCCTCAGTACTGACCCTCTGACAGTGCGGCACTCCCTCAGCACTGACCCTCTGACAGTGCGGCACTCCCTCAGTACTGACCTTCTGACAGTGCGGCACTCCCTCAGTACTGACCCTCTGACAGTGCGGCACTCCCTCCGCACTGACCCTCTGACAGTGCGGCACTCCCTCAGTACTGACCTTCTGACAGTGCGGCACTCCCTCAGTACTGACCCTCTGACAGTGCGGCACTCCCTCAGTACTGACCCTCTGACAGTGCGTCACTCCCTCAGTACTGACCCTCTGACAGTACGGCACTCACTCAGTACTGACCCTCTGACAGTACGGCACTCCCTCAGCACTGACTCTCTGACAGTGCGGCACTCCCTCAGCACTGACCCTCTGACAGTGCGGCACTCCCTCAGCACTAACGCTCTGACAGTGCAGCACTCCTTCAGCACTGACCCTCTGACAGTGCGGCACTCCCTCAGTAATGACCCTCTGACAGTGCGGCACTCCCTCAGCACTGACCCTCTGACAGTACGGCACTCCCTCAGCACTGATCCTCTGACAGTGCGGCACTCCCTCAGTACTGACCCTCTGACAGTGCGGCACTCCCTCAGCACTGACCCTTTGACAGTGCGGCACTCCCTCAGTACTGACCCTCTGACAGTGCGGCACTCCCTCAGCACTGATCCTTTGACACTGCGGCACTCCCTCAGCATTGACCCTCTGACAGTGCGGCACTCCCTCAGTACTGACCGTCTGACAGTGTGGCACTCCCTCAGTACTGACCCTCTTACAGTGTGGCACTCCCTCAGTACTGACCCTCTGACAGTGCGGCACTCCCTCAGTACTGACCCTCTGACAGTGCAGCACTCCCTCAGTACTGACCCTCTGACAGTGCGGCACTCCCTCAGCACTGACCCTCAGACAGTGCGGCACTCCCTCAGTACTGACCTTCTGACAGTGCGGCACTCCCTCAGTACTGACCCTCTGACAGTGCGGCACTCCCTCCGCACTGACCCTCTGACATTGCGGCACTCCCTCAGTACTGACCCTCTGACAGTGCGGCACTCCCTCAGTACTGACCCTCTGACAGTGCGGCACTCCCTCAGTACTGACCCTCTGACAGTGCGGCACTCACTCAGTACTGACCCTCTGACAGTACGGCACTCCCTCAGCACTGACTCTCTGACAGTGCGGCACTCCCTCAGCACTGACCCTCTGACAGTGCGGCACTCCCTCAGCACTAACGCTCTGACAGTGCAGCACTCCCTCAGCACTGACGCTCTGACAGTGCGGCACTCCCTCAGTACTGACCCTCTGACAGTGCGGCACTCCCTCAGCACTGACCCTCTGACAGTACGGCACTCCCTCAGCACTGATCCTCTGACAGTGCGGCACTCCCTCAGTACTGACCCTCTGACAGTGCGGCACTCCCTCAGCACTGACGCTCTGACAGTGCGGCACTCCCTCAGCACTGACCCTCTGACAGTGCGGCACTCCCTCAGCACTGACCCTCTGACAGTGCGGCACTCCCTCAGTACTGACCCTCTGACAGTGCGGCACTCCCTCAGTACTGACCCTCTGACAGTGCGGCACTCCCTCAGCACTGACGCTCTGACAGTGCGGCACTCCCTCAGCACTGACCCTCTGACAGTGTGGCACTCCCTCAGTACTGACCCTCTGACAGTGCGGCACTCCCTCAGCACTGACCCTCTGACAGTGCGGCACTCCCGCAGCACTGACCCGCTGGCAGTGCAGCACTCCCTCAGCTCTGACCCTCTAACAGTGCGGCACTCCCTCAGCACTGACCCTCTGACAGTGCGGCACTCCCTCAGTACTGACCCTCTGACAGTGCGGCACTCCCTCAGCTCTGACCCTCTGACAGTGCGGCACTCCCTCAGCACTGACCCTCTGACAGTGCGGCACTCCCTCAGCACTGACCCTCTGACAGTGCGGCACTCCCTCAGCTCTGACCCTCTGACAGTGCGGCACTCCCTCAGCACTGACCCTCTGACAGTGCAGCTCTCCCTCAGCCCTGACCCTCTGACAGTGCGGCACTCCCTCAGTACTGACCCTCTGACAGTGCGGCACTCCCTCAGCACTGACCCTCTGACAGTACGGCACTCCCTCAGCACTGACCCTCTGACAGTGCGGCACTGCCTCAGTACTGACTCTCTGACAGTGTGGCACTCCCTCAGTACTGACCCTGTGACAGTGCGGCACTCCCTCAGCACTGACACTGTGGCAGTGCGGCACTCGCTCAGTACTAACCCTCTGACAGTGCGGCACTCCCTCAGCACTGACCCTCTGACAGTGCGGCACTCCCTCAGCATGACCCTCTGACGGTGTGGCACTCCCTCAGTACTGACCCTCTGACAGTGCGGCACTCCCTCAGCACTGACCCTCTGACAGTGCGGCACTCCCTCAGTACTGACCTTCTGACAGTGCGGAACTCCCTCAGCACTGACCCTCTGACAGTGCGGCACTCCCTCAGTACTGACCTTCTGACAGTACGGCACTCCCTCAGTACTGACCCTCTGACAGTGCGGCTCTCCCTCAGTACTGACCCTCTGACAGTGCGGCACTCACTCAGTACTGACCCTCTGACAGTACGGCACTCCCTCAGCACTAAAGCTCTGACAGTGCAGCACTCCCTCAGCACTGATCCTCTGACAGTGCGGCACTCCATCAGTACTGACGCTCTGACAGTGCAGCACTCCCTCAGTACTGACCCTCTGACAGTGCGGTACTCCCTCAGTACTGACGCTCTGACAGTGCAGCACTCCCTCAGTACTGACCCTCTGACAGTGCAGCACTCCCTCAGTACTGACCCTCTGATAGTGCGGCACTCCCTCAGCACTGACCCTCTGACAGTGCGGCACTCCCTCAGTACTGACCTTCTGACAGTGCGGCACTCCCTCAGTACTGACCCTCTGACAGTGCGGCACTCCCTCCGCACTGACCCTCTGACAGTGCGGCACTCCCTCAGTACTGACCTTCTGACAGTGCGGCACTCCCTCAGTACTGACCCTCTGACAGTGCGGCACTCCCTCAGTACTGACCCTCTGACAGTGCGGCACTCCCTCAGTACTGACCTTCTGACAGTGCGGCACTCCCTCAGTACTGACCCTCTGACAGTGCGGCACTCCCTCCGCACTGACCCTCTGACAGTGCGGCACTCCCTCAGTACTGACCTTCTGACAGTGCGGCACTCCCTCAGTACTGACCCTCTGACAGTGCGGCACTCCCTCAGTACTGACCCTCTGACAGTACGGCACTCACTCAGTACTGACCCTCTGACAGTACGGCACTCCCTCAGCACTGACTCTCTGACAGTGCGGCACTCCCTCAGCACTGACCCTCTGACAGTGCGGCACTCCCTCAGCACTAACGCTCTGACAGTGCAGCACTCCTTCAGCACTGACGCTCTAACTGTGCGGCACTCCCTCAGTACTGACCCTCTGACAGTGCGGCACTCCCTCAGCACTGACCCTCTGACAGTACGGCACTCCCTCAGCACTGATCCTCTGACAGTGCGGCACTCCCTCAGTACTGACCCTCTGACAGTGCAGCGCTCCCTCAGTACTGACCCTCTGACAGTGCGGCACTCCCTCAGCACTGACGCTCTGACAGTGCGGCACTCCCTCAGTACTGACCCTCTGACAGTGCGGCACTCCCTCAGCACTGACGCTCTGACAGTGCGGCACTCCCTTAGCACTGACCCTCTGACAGTGCGGCACTCCCTCAGCACTGACCCTCTGACAGTGCGGCACTCCCTCAGTACTGACCCTCTGACAGTGCGGCACTCCCTCAGCACTGACCCTTTGACAGTGCGGCACTCCCTCAGTACTGACCCTCAGACAGTGCGGCACTCCCTCAGCACTGATCCTTTGACAGTGCGGCACTCCCTCAGCATTGACCCTTTGACAGTGCGGCACTCCCTCAGTACTGACCGTCTGACAATGTGGCACTCCCTCAGTACTGACCCTCTGACAGTGTGGCACTCCCTCAGTACTGACCCTCTGACAGTGCGGCACTCCCTCAGTACTGACCCTCTCACAGGGCAGCACTCCCTCAGTACTGACCCTCTGACAGTGCGGCACTCCCTCAGCACTGACCCTCTGACAGTGCGGCACTCCCTCAGTACTGACCCTCTGACAGTGCGGCACTCCCTCAGTACTGACCCTCTGACAGTGCGGCACTCCCTCCGCACTGACCATCTGACAGTGCGGCACTCCCTCAGTACTGACCCTCTGACAGTGCGGCACTCCCTCAGTACTGCCCTCTGACAGTGCGGCACTCCCTCAGTACTGACCCTCTGACAGTGCGGCACTCACTCAGTACTGACCCTCTGACAGTACGGCACTCCCTCAGCACTGACTCTCTGACAGTGCGGCACTCCCTCAGCACTGACCCTCTGACAGTGCGGCACTCCCTCAGCACTAACGCTCTGACAGTGCAGCACTCCCTCAGCACTGACGCACTGACAGTGCGGCACTCCCTCAGTACTGACCCTCTGACAGTGCGGCACTCCCTCAGCACTGACCCTCTGACAGTACGGCACTCCCTCAGCACTGATCCTCTGACAGTGCGGCACTCCCTCAGTACTGACCCTCTGAGAGTGCGGCACTCCCTCAGCACTGACGCTCTGACAGTGCGGCACTCCCTCAGCACTGACCCTCTGACAGTGCGGCACTCCCTCAGCACTGACCCTCTGACAGTGCGGCACTCCCTCAGTACTGACCCTCTGACAGTGCGGCACTCCCTCAGTACTGACCCTCTGACAGTGCGGCACTCCCTCAGCACTGACGCTCTGACAGTGCGGCACTCCCTCAGCACTGACCCTCTGACAGTGCGGCACTCCCTCAGTACTGACCCTCTGACAGTGCGGCACTCCCTCAGCACTGACGCTCTGACAGTGCGGCACTCCCTCAGCACTGACCCTCTGACAGTGTGGCACTCCCTCAGTACTGACCCTCTGACAGTGCGGCACTCCCTCAGCACTGACCCTCTGACAGTGCGGCACTCCCGCAGCACTGACCCTCTGGAAGTGCGGCACTCCCTCAGCTCTGACCCTCTAACAGTGCGGCACTCCCTCAGCACTGACCCTCTGACAGTGCGGCACTCCCTCAGTACTGACCCTCTGACAGTGCGGCACTCCCTCAGCTCTGACCCTCTGACAGTGCGGCACTCCCTCAGCACTGACCCTCTGACAGTGCGGCACTCCCTCAGCACTGACCCTCTGACAGTGCGGCACTCCCTCAGCTCTGACCCTCTGACAGTGCGGCACTCCCTCAGCACTGACCCTCTGACAGTGCGGCTCTCCCTCAGCACTGACCCTCTGACAGTGCGGCACTCCCTCAGTACTGACCCTCTGACAGTGCGGCACTCCCTCAGCACTGACCCTCTGACAGTACGGCACTCCCTCAGTACTGACCCTCTGACAGTGCGGCACTCACTCAGTACTGACCCTCTGACAGTTCGGCACTCCCTCAGCACTGACTCTCTGACAGTGCGGCACTCCCTCAGCACTAACGCTCTGACAGTGCAGCACTCCCTCAGCACTGATCCTCTGACAGTGCGGCACTCCCTCAGTACTGACGCTCTGACAGTGCAGCACTCCCTCAGTACTGACCCTCTGACAGTGCGGTACTCCCTCAGTACTGACGCTCTGACAGTGCAGCACTCCCTCAGTACTGACCCTCTGACAGTGCAGCACTCCCTCAGTACTGACCCTCTGACAGTGCGGCACTCCCTCAGCACTGACCCTCTGACAGTGCGGCACTCCCTCAGTACTGACCTTCTGACAGTGCGGCACTCCCTCAGTACTGACCCTCTGACAGTGCGGCACTCCCTCCGCACTGACCCTCTGACAGTGCGGCACTCCCTCAGTACTGACCTTCTGACAGTGCGGCACTCCCTCCGCACTGACCCTCTGACAGTGCGGCACTCCCTCAGTACTGACCTTCTGACAGTGCGGCACTCCCTCAGTACTGACCCTCTGACAGTGCGGCACTCCCTCAGTACTGACCCTCTGACAGTACGGCACTCACTCAGTACTGACCCTCTGACAGTGCGGCACTCCCTCAGCACTGACCCTCTGACAGTACGGCACTCCCTCAGCACTGATCCTCTGACAGTGCGGCACTCCCTCAGTACTGACCCTCTGACAGTGCAGCGCTCCCTCAGTACTGACCCTCTGACAGTGCGGCACTCCCTCAGCACTGACGCTCTGACAGTGCGGCACTCCCTCAGTACTGACCCTCTGACAGTGCGGCACTCCCTCAGCACTGACGCTCTGACAGTGCGGCACTCCCTTAGCACTGACCCTCTGACAGTGCGGCACTCCCTCAGCACTGACCCTCTGACAGTGCGGCACTCCCTCAGTACTGACCCTCTGACAGTGCGGCACTCCCTCAGTACTGACCCTCTGACAGTGCGGCACTCCCTCAGCACTGACCCTTTGACAGTGCGGCACTCCCTCAGTACTGACCCTCTGACAGTGCGGCAATCCCTCAGCACTGATCCTTTGACAGTGCGGAACTCCCTCAGTACTGACCCTCTGACAGTGCGGCACTCCCTCAGCACTGACCCTTTGACAGTGCGGCACTCCCTCAGTACAGACCCTCTGACAGTGCGGCACTCCCTCAGCACTGACCCTCTGACTGTGCGGCACTCCCTCAGCACTGACCCTTTGACAGTGCGGCACTCCCTCAGTACTGACCCTCTGACAGTGCGGCACTCCCTCAGCACTGATCCTTTGACAGTGCGGCACTCCCTCAGCACTGACCCTTTGACAGTGCGGCACTCCCTCAGTACTGACCGTCTGACAGTGTGGCACTCCCTCAGTACTGACCCTCTGACAGTGTGGCACTCCCTCAGTACTGACCCTCTGACAGTGCGGCACTCCCTCAGTACTGACCCTCTGACAGTGCGGCACTCCCTCAGCACTGACCCTCTGACAGTGCAGCAATCCCTCAGCACTGACCCTCTGACAGTGTGGCACTCCCTCAGTACTGACCCTCTGACAGTGCGGCACTCCCTCAGCACTGACCCTCTGACAGTGCGGCAATCCCTCAGCACTGACCCTCTGACAGTGTGGCACTCGCTCAGCAATGACCCTCTGACAGTGCGGCACTCCCGCAGCACTGACCCTCTGGCAGTGCGGCACTCCCTCAGCACTGACCCTCTGACAGTGCGGCACTCCCTCAGCACTGACCCTCTGACAGTGTGGCACTCCATCAGCACTGACCCTCTGACAGTGCGGCACTCCCGCAGCACTGACCCTCTGGCAGTGCGGCACTCCCTCAGCACTGACCCTCTGACAGTGCGGCACTCCCTCAGCACTGACCCTTTGACAGTGCGGCACTCCCTCAGTACTGACCCTCTGACAGTGCGGCAATCCCTCAGCACTGATCCTTTGACAGTGCGGCACTCCCTCAGTACTGACCTCTGACAGTGCGGCACTCCCTCAGCACTGACCCTCTGACAGTGCGGCACTCCCTCAGCACTGACCCTCTGACGGTGCGGCACTCCCTCAGTACTGACCCTCTGACAGTGCGGCACTCCCTCAGCACTGACCCTCTGACAGTGCGGCACTCCCTCAGTACTGACCCTCTGACAGTGCGGCACTCCCTCAGCACTGACCCTCTGACAGTGCGGCACTCCCTCAGTACTGACCTTCTGACAGTGCGGCACTCCCTCAGCACTGACCCTTTGACAGTGCGGCACTCCCTCAGTACAGACCCTCTGACAGTGCGGCACTCCCTCAGCACTGACCCTCTGACAGTGCGGCACTCCCTCAGCACTGACCCTTTGACAGTGCGGCACTCCCTCAGTACTGACCCTCTGACAGTGCGGCACTCCCTCAGCACTGATCCTTTGACAGTGCGGCACTCCCTCAGCACTGACCCTTTGACAGTGCGGCACTCCCTCAGTACTGACCGTCTGACAGTGTGGCACTCCCTCAGTAGTGACCCTCTGACAGTGTGGCACTCCCTCAGTACTGACCCTCTGACAGTGCGGCACTCCCTCAGTACTGACCCTCTGACAGTGCGGCACTCCCTCAGCACTGACCCTCTGACAGTGCAGCACTCCCTCAGCACTGACCCTCTGACAGTGTGGCACTCCCTCAGTACTGACCCTCTGACAGTGCGGCACTCCCTCAGCACTGACCCTCTGACAGTGCGGCAATCCCTCAGCACTGACCCTCTGACAGTGTGGCACTCGCTCAGCACTGACCCTCTGACAGTGCGGCACTCCCGCAGCACTGACCCTCTGGCAGTGCGGCACTCCCTCAGCACTGACCCTCTGACAGTGCGGCACTCCCTCAGCACTGACCCTCTGACAGTGTGGCACTCCATCAGCACTGACCCTCTGACAGTGCGGCACTCCCGCAGCACTGACCCTCTGGCAGTGCGGCACTCCCTCAGCACTGACCCTCTGACAGTGCGGCACTCCCTCAGCACTGACCCTTTGACAGTGCGGCACTCCCTCAGTACTGACCCTCTGACAGTGCGGCAATCCCTCAGCACTGATCCTTTGACAGTGCGGCACTCCCTCAGTACTGACCTCTGACAGTGCGGCACTCCCTCAGCACTGACCCTCTGACAGTGCGGCACTCCCTCAGCACTGACCCTCTGACGGTGCGGCACTCCCTCAGTACTGACCCTCTGACAGTGCGGCACTCCCTCAGCACTGACCCTCTGACAGTGCGGCACTCCCTCAGTACTGACCCTCTGACAGTGCGGCACTCCCTCAGCACTGACCCTCTGACAGTGCGGCACTCCCTCAGTACTGACCTTCTGACAGTGCGGCACTCCCTCAGTACTGACCCTCTGACAGTGCGGCACTCCCTCAGTACTGACCCTCTGACAGTGCGGCACTCCCTCAGTACTGACTCTCTGACAGTGCGGGACTCCCTCAGCACTAACGCTCTGACAGTGCAGCACTCCCTCAGCACTGATCCTCTGACAGTGCGGCACTCCCTCAGTACTGACGCTCTGACAGTGCAGCACTCCCTCAGTACTGACCCTCTGACAGTGCGGTACTCCCTCAGTACTGACGCTCTGACAGTGCGGCACTCACTCAGTACTGACCCTCTGACAGTGCAGCGCTCCCTCAGTACTGACCCTCTGACAGTGCGGCACTCCCTCTGCACTGACCCTCTGACAGTGCGGCACTCCCTCAGTACTGACCTTCTGACAGTGCGGCACTCCCTCAGTACTGACCCTCTGACAGTGCGGCACTCCCTCCGCACTGACCCTCTGACAGTGCGGCACTCCCTCTGTACTGACCTTCTGACAGTGCGGCACTCCCTCAGTACTGACCCTCTGACAGTGCGGCACTCCCTCAGTACTGACCCTCTGCCAGTGCGGCACTCCCTCAGTACTGACCTTCTGACAGTGCGGCACTCCCTCAGTACTGACCCTCTGACAGTGCGGCACTCCCTCCGCACTGACCCTCTGACAGTGCGGCACTCCCTCAGTACTGACCTTCTGACAGTGCGGCACTCCCTCAGTACTGACCCTCTGACAGTGCGGCACTCCCTCAGTACTGACCCTCTGACAGTACGGCACTCACTCAGTACTGACCCTCTGAGAGTACGGCACTCCCTCAGCACTGACTCTCTGACAGTGCGGCACTCCCTCAGCACTGACCCTCTGACAGTGCGGCACTCCCTCAGCACTAACGCTCTGACAGTGCAGCACTCCTTCAGCACTGACGCTCTAACTGTGCGGCACTCCCTCAGTACTGACCCTCTGACAGTGCGGCACTCCCTCAGCACTGACCCTCTGACAGTACGGCACTCCCTCAGCACTGATCCTCTGACAGTGCGGCACTCCCTCAGTACTGACCCTCTGACAGTGCAGCACTCCCTCAGTACTGACCCTCTGACAGTGCGGCACTCCCTCAGCACTGACGCTCTGACAGTGTGGCACTCCCTCAGCACTGATCCTTTGACAGTGCGGCACTCCCTCAGCTCTGACCCTCTGACAGTGCGGCACTCCCTCACTACTGACCCTCTGACAGTGCGGCTCTCCCTCAGCACTGACCCTCTGACAGTGCGGCACTCCCTCATTACTGACCCTCTGACAGTGCGGCACTCCCTCAGCACTGACCCTCTGACAGTGCGGCACACCCTCAGTACTGACCCTCTGACAGTGCGGCACTCCCTCAGCACTGACCCTCTGACAGTGCGGCACTCCCTCAGTACTGACCCTCTGTCAGTGCGGCACTCCCTCAGTATTGACCCTCTGACAGTGCGGCACTCTCTCAGCACTGACCCTCTGACAGTGTGGCACTCCCTCAGTACTGACCCTCTGACAGTGCGGCACTCCTTCAGTACTGACCCTCTGACAGTGCGGCACTCCCTCAGCACTGACCCTGACAGTGCGGCATTCCCTCAGCACTGACCCTCTGACAGTGCGGCACTCCCTCAGCACTGACCCTCTGACAGTGTGGCACTCCCTCAGCACTGACCCTCTGACAGTGCGGCATTAGCTCAGCACTGACCCTCTGAAAGTGCGGCACTCCCTCAGTACTGACCCTCTGACAGTGCGGCACTCTCTCAGCACTGACCCTCTGACAGTGCGGCACTCCCTCAGTATTGACCCTCTGACAGTGCGGCACTCCCTCAGTACTGACCCTCTGACAGTGCGGCACTCCCTCAGTATTGACCATCTGACAGTGCGGCACACCCTCAGTACTGACCCTCTGACAGTGCGGCACTCTCTCAGCACTGACCCTCTGACAGTGCGGCACTCCCTCAGTACTGACCTTCTGACAGTGCGGCACTCCCCCAGTACTGACCCTCTGACAGTGCAGCACTCCCTCAGTACTGACCCTCTGACAGTGCGGCACTCCCTCCGCACTGACCCTCTGACAGTGCGGCACTCCCTCAGTACTGACCTTCTGACAGTGCGGCACTCCCTCAGTACTGACCCTCTGACAGTGCGGCACTCCCTCAGTACTGACCCTCTGACAGTGCGGCACTCACTCAGTACTGACCCTCTGACAGTACGGCACTCCCTCAGCACTGACTCTCTGACAGTGCGGCACTCCCTCAGCACTAACGCTCTGACAGTGCAGCACTCCCTCAGCACTGATCCTCTGACAGTGCGGCACTCCCTCAGTACTGACGCTCTGACAGTGCAGCACTCCCTCAGTACTGACCCTCTGACAGTGCGGTACTCCCTCAGTACTGACGCTCTGACAGTGCAGCACTCCCTCAGTACTGACCCTCTGACAGTGCAGCACTCCCTCAGTAATAACCCTCTGACAGTGCGGCACTCCCTCAGCACTGACCCTCTGACAGTGCGGCACTCCCTCAGTATTGACCTTCTGACAGTGCGGCACTCCCTCAGTACTGACCCTCTGACAGTGCGGCACTCCCTCAGCACTGACCCTCTGACAGTGCGGCACTCCCTCAGTACTGACCCTCTGACAGTGCGGCACTCCCTCAGTACTGACCCTCTGATAGTGCGGCACTCCCTCAGTATTGACCCTCTGACAGTGCGGCATTCCCTCAGCACTGACCCTCTGACAGTGCGGCACTCCCTCAGCACTCACCCTCTGACAGTGTGGCACTCCCTCAGCACTGACCCTCTGACAGTGCGGCATTCCCTCAGCACTGACCCTCTGACAGTGCGGCACTCCCTCAGTACTGACCCTCTGACAGTGCGGCACTCTCTCAGCACTGACCCTCTGACAGTGCGGTACTCCCTCAGTATTGACCCTCTGACAGTGCGGCACTCCCTCAGTACTGACCCTCTGATAGTGCGGCACTCCCTCAGTATTGACCCTCTGACAGTGCGGCACTCCCTCAGTACTGACCCTCTGACAGTGCGGCAATCTCTCAGCACTTACCCTCTGACAGTGCGGCACTCCCTCAGCTCTGACCCTCTGACAGTGCGGCACTCCCTCAGCACTGAACCTCTGACAGTGCGGCACTCCCTCAGCACTGACCCTCTGACAGTGCGGCACTCCTTCAGTACTGACCCTCTGACAGTGCGGCACTCCCTCAGCACTGACCCTGACAGTGCGGCATTCCCTCAGCACTGACCCTCTGACAGTGCGGCACTCCCTCAGCACTGACCCTCTGACAGTGTGGCACTCCCTCAGCACTGACCCTCTGACAGTGCGGCATTAGCTCAGCACTGACCCTCTGAAAGTGCGGCACTCCCTCAGTACTGACCCTCTGACAGTGCGGCACTCTCTCAGCACTGACCCTCTGACAGTGCGGCACTCCCTCAGTATTGACCCTCTGACAGTGCGGCACTCCCTCAGTACTGACCCTCTGACAGTGCGGCACTCCCTCAGTATTGACCATCTGACAGTGCGGCACACCCTCAGTACTGACCCTCTGACAGTGCGGCACTCTCTCAGCACTGACCCTCTGACAGTGCGGCACTCCCTCAGTACTGACCTTCTGACAGTGCGGCACTCCCCCAGTACTGACCCTCTGACAGTGCAGCACTCCCTCAGTACTGACCCTCTGACAGTGCGGCACTCCCTCCGCACTGACCCTCTGACAGTGCGGCACTCCCTCAGTACTGACCTTCTGACAGTGCGGCACTCCCTCAGTACTGACCCTCTGACAGTGCGGCACTCCCTCAGTACTGACCCTCTGACAGTGCGGCACTCACTCAGTACTGACCCTCTGACAGTACGGCACTCCCTCAGCACTGACTCTCTGACAGTGCGGCACTCCCTCAGCACTAACGCTCTGACAGTGCAGCACTCCCTCAGCACTGATCCTCTGACAGTGCGGCACTCCCTCAGTACTGACGCTCTGACAGTGCAGCACTCCCTCAGTACTGACCCTCTGACAGTGCGGTACTCCCTCAGTACTGACGCTCTGACAGTGCAGCACTCCCTCAGTACTGACCCTCTGACAGTGCAGCACTCCCTCAGTAATAACCCTCTGACAGTGCGGCACTCCCTCAGCACTGACCCTCTGACAGTGCGGCACTCCCTCAGTATTGACCTTCTGACAGTGCGGCACTCCCTCAGTACTGACCCTCTGACAGTGCGGCACTCCCTCAGCACTGACCCTCTGACAGTGCGGCACTCCCTCAGTACTGACCCTCTGACAGTGCGGCACTCCCTCAGTACTGACCCTCTGATAGTGCGGCACTCCCTCAGTATTGACCCTCTGACAGTGCGGCATTCCCTCAGCACTGACCCTCTGACAGTGCGGCACTCCCTCAGCACTCACCCTCTGACAGTGTGGCACTCCCTCAGCACTGACCCTCTGACAGTGCGGCATTCCCTCAGCACTGACCCTCTGACAGTGCGGCACTCCCTCAGTACTGACCCTCTGACAGTGCGGCACTCTCTCAGCACTGACCCTCTGACAGTGCGGTACTCCCTCAGTATTGACCCTCTGACAGTGCGGCACTCCCTCAGTACTGACCCTCTGATAGTGCGGCACTCCCTCAGTATTGACCCTCTGACAGTGCGGCACTCCCTCAGTACTGACCCTCTGACAGTGCGGCAATCTCTCAGCACTTACCCTCTGACAGTGCGGCACTCCCTCAGCTCTGACCCTCTGACAGTGCGGCACTCCCTCAGCACTGAACCTCTGACAGTGCGGCACTCCCTCAGCACTGACCCTCTGACAGTGCGGCACTCCCTCAGCTCTGACCCTCTGACAGTGCGGCACTCCCTCAGCACTGACCCTCTGACAGTGCGGCTCTCCCTCAGCACTGACCCTCTGACAGTGCGGCACTCCCTCAGTACTGACCCTCTGACAGTGCGGCACTCCCTCAGCACTGACCCTCTGACAGTACGGCACTCCCTCTGCACTGACCCTCTGACAGTGCGGCACTGCCTCAGTACTGACTCTCTGACAGTGTGGCACTCCCTCAGTACTGACCCTCTGACAGTGCGGCACTCCCTCAGCACTGACACTGTGGCAGTGCGGCACTCCCTCAGTACTAACCCTCTGACAGTGCGGCACTCCCTCAGCACTGACCCTCTGACAGTGCGGCACTCCCTCAGCACTGACCCTCTGACGGTGTGGCACTCCCTCAGTACTGACCCTCTGACAGTGCGGCACTCCCTCAGCACTGACCCTCTGACAGTGCGGCACTCCCTCAGTACTGACCTTCTGACAGTGCGGCACTCCCTCCGCACTGACCCTCTGACAGTGCGGCACTCCCTCAGTACTGACCTTCTGACAGTGCGGCACTCCCTCAGTACTGACCCTCTGACACTGCGGCACTCCCTCAGTACTGACCCTCTGACAGTGCGGCACTCACTCAGTACTGACCCTCTGACAGTACGGCACTCCCTCAGCACTGACTCTCTGACAGTGCGGCACTCCCTCAGCACTAACGCTCTGACAGTGCAGCACTCCCTCAGCACTGAACCTCTGACAGTGCGGCACTCCCTCAGTACTGACGCTCTGACAGTGCAGCACTCCTCAGTACTGACCCTCTGACAGTGCGGTACTCCCTCAGTACTGACCCTCTGACAGTGCGGTACTCCCTCAGTACTGACGCTCTGACAGTGCAGCACTCCCTCAGTACTGACCCTCTGACAGTGCAGCACTCCCTCAGTACTGACCCTCTGACAGTGCGGCACTCCCTCAGCACTGACCCTCTGACAGTGCGGCACTCAATCAGTACTGACCTTCTGACAGTGCGGCACTCCCTCAGTACTGACCCTCTGACAGAGCGGCACTCCCTCCGCACTGACCCTCTGACACTGCGGCACTCCCTCAGTACTGACCTTCTGACAGTGCGGCACTCCCTCCGCACTGACCCTCTGACAGTGCGGCACTCCCTCAGTACTGACCTTCTGACAGTGCGGCACTCCCTCAGTACTGACCCTCTGACAGTGCGGCACTCCCTCAGTACTGACCCTCTGACAGTACGGCACTCACTCAGTACTGACCCTCTGACAGTACGGCACTCCCTCAGCACTGACTCTCTGACAGTGCGGCACTCCCTCAGCACTGACCCTCTGACTGTGCGGCACTCCCTCAGCACTAACGCTCTGACAGTGCAGCACTCCTTCAGCACTGACGCTCTAACTGTGCGGCACTCCCTCAGTACTGACCCTCTGACAGTGCGGCACTCCCTCAGTACTGACCCTCTGACAGTGCGGCACTCCCTCAGCACTGACCCTCTGACAGTGCGGCACTCCCTCAGTACTGACCCTCTGACAGTGCGGCACTCCCTCAGCACTGACGCTCTGACAGTGCGGCACTCCCTTAGCACTGACCCTCTGACAGTGCGGCACTCCCTCAGCACTGACCCTCTGACAGTGCGGCACTCCCTCAGTACTGACCCTCTGACAGTGCGGCACTCCCTCAGTACTGACCCTCTGACAGTGCGGCACTCCCTCAGCACTGACCCTTTAACAGTGCGGCACTCCCTCAGTACTGACCCTCTGACAGTGCGGCACTCCCTCAGCACTGACCCTTTGACAGTGCGGCACTCCCTCAGTACTGACCCTCTGACAGTGCGGCACTCCCTCAGCACTGACCCTCTGACAGTGCGGCACTCCCTCAGCACTGACCCTCTGACAGTGCGGCACTCCCTCAGCACTGACCCTTTGACAGTGCGGCACTCCCTCAGTACTGACCCTCTGACAGTGCGGCACTCCCTCAGCACTGATCCTTTGACAGTGCGGCACTCCCTCAGCACTGACCCTTTGACAGTGCGGCACTCCCTCAGTACTGACCGTCTGACAGTGTGGCACTCCCTCAGTACTGACCCTCTGACAGTGCGGCACTCCCTCAGTACTGACCCTCTGACAGTGCGGCACTCCCTCAGCACTGACCCTCTGACAGTGCGGCACTCCCTCAGTACTGACCCTCTGACAGTGCGGCACTCCCTCAGCACTGACCCTCTGACAGTGCGGCACTCCCTCAGCACTGACCCTCTGACAGTGTGGCCACTACCTCAGTACTGACCCTCTGACAGTGCGGCACTCCCTCAGCACTGACCCTCTGACAGTGCGCCAATCCCTCAGCACTGACCCTCTGACAGTGTGGCACTCCCTCAGCACTGACCCTCTGACAGTGCGGCACTCCCGCAGCACTGACCCTCTGGCAGTGCGGCACTCCCTCAGCACTGACCCTCTGACAGTGCGGCACTCCCTCAGCACTGACCCTCTGACAGTGTGGCACTCCCTCAGCACTGACCCTCTGACAGTGCGGCACTCCCGCAGCACTGACCCTCTGGCAGTGCGGCACTCCCTCAGTACTGACCCTCTGAAAGTGCGGCACTCCCTCAGCACAGACCCTGTGACTGTGCGGCACTCCCTCAGCACTGACCCTCTGACGGTGCGGCACTCCCTCAGTACTGACCCTCTGACAGTGCGGCACTCCCTCAGCACTGACCCTCTGACAGTGCGGCACTCCCTCAGTACTGACCTTCTGACAGTGCGGCACTCCCTCAGCACTGACCATCTGACAGTGCGGCACTCCCTCAGTACTGACCTTCTGACAGTGCGGCACTCCCTCAGTACTGACCCTCTGACAGTGCGGCACTCCCTCAGTACTGACCCTCTGACAGTGCGGCACTCCCTCAGTACAGACCCTCTGACAGTACGGCACTCCCTCAGCACTGACTCTCTGACAGTGCGGGACTCCCTCAGCACTAACGCTCTGACAGTGCAGCACTCCCTCAGTACTGACGCTCTGACAGTGCAGCACTCCCTCAGTACTGACCCTCTGACAGTGCAGCACTCCCTCAGTACTGACCCTCTGACAGTGCGGCACTCCCTCAGCACTGACCCTCTGACAGTGCGGCACTCCCTCAGTACTGACCTTCTGACAGTGCGGCACTCCCTCAGTATTGACCCTCTGACAGTGCGGCACTCCCTCCGCACTGACCCTCTGACAGTGCGGCACTCCCTCTGTACTGACTTCTGACAGTGCGGCACTCCCTCAGTACTGACCCTCTGACACTGCGGCACTCCCTCAGTACTGACCCTCTGACAGTGCGGCACTCCCTCAGTACTGACCTTCTGACAGTGCGGCACTCCCTCAGTACTGACCCTCTGACAGTGCGGCACTCCCTCCGCACTGACCCTCTGACAGTGCGGCACTCCCTCAGTACTGACCTTCTGACAGTGCGGCACTCCCTCAGTACTGACCTCTGACAGTGCGGAACTCCCTCAGTACTGACCCTCTGACAGTACGGCACTCACTCAGTACTGACCCTCTGACAGTACGGCACTCCCTCAGCACTGACTCTCTGACAGTGCGGCACTCCCTCAGCACTGACCCTCTGACAGTGCGGCACTCCCTCAGCACTAACGCTCTGACAGTGCGGCACTCCCTCAGCACTGACGCTCTGACAGTGCAGCACTCCTTCAGCACTGACGCTCTAACTGTGCGGCACTCCCTCAGTACTGACCCTCTGACAGTGCGGCACTCCCTCAGCACTGACCCTCTGACAGTAGGGCACTCCCTCTGCACTGATCCTCTGACAGTGCGGCACTCCCTCAGTACTGACCCTCTGACAGTGCAGCACTCCCTCAGTACTGACCCTCTGACAGTGCGGCACTCCCTCAGCACTGACGCTCTGACAGTGTGGCACTCCCTCAGCATTGATCCTTTGACAGTGCGGCACTCCCTCAGCACTGACCCTTTGACAGTGCGGCACTCCCTCAGTACTGACCGTCTGACAGTGTGGCACTCCCTCAGTACTGACCCTCTGACAGTGTGGCACTCCCTCAGTACTGACCCTCTGACAGTGCGGCACTCCCTCAGTACTGACCCTCTGACAGTGCGGCACTCCCTCAGTACTGACCCTCTGACAGTGCAGCACTCCCTCAGCACTGACGCTCTGACAGTGCGGCACTCCCTCAGCACTGACCCTCTGACAGTGCGGCACTCCCTCAGCACTGACCCTCTGACAGTGTGGCACTCCCTCAGTACTGACCCTCTGACAGTGCGGCACTCACTCAGCACTGACCCTCTGACAGTGCGGCACTCCCTCAGCACTGACCCTCTGACAGTGTGGCACTCCCTCAGCACTGACCCTCTGACAGTGCGGCACTCCCGCAGCACTGACCCTCTGGCAGTGCGGCACTCCCTCAGCTCTGGCCCTCTAACAGTGCGGCACTCCCTCAGCACTGACCCTCTGACAGTGCGGCACTCCCTCAGTACTGACCCTCTGACAGTGCGGCACTCCCTCAGCTCTGACCCTCTGACAGTGCGGCACTCCCTCAGCACTGACCCTCTGACAGTGCGGCACTCCCTCAGCACTGACCCTCTGACAGTGCGGCACTCCCTCAGCTCTGACCCTCTGACAGTGCGGCACTCCCTCAGTACTGACCCTCTGACAGTGCGGCTCTCCCTCAGCACTGACCCTCTGACAGTGCGGCACTCCGTCATTACTGACCCTCTGACAGTGCGGCACTCCCTCAGCACTGACCCTCTGACAGTGCGGCACACCCTCAGTACTGACCCTCTGACAGTGCGGCACTCCCTCAGCACTGACCCTCTGACAGTGCGGCACTCCCTCAGTACTGACCCTCTGACAGTGCGGCACTCCCTCAGTATTGACCCTCTGACAGTGCGGCACTCTCTCAGCACTGACCCTCTGACAGTGTGGCACTCCCTCAGTACTGACCCTCTGACAGTGCGGCACTCCTTCAGTACTGACCCTCTGACAGTGCGGCACTCCCTCAGCACTGACCCTCTGACAGTGCGGCATTCCCTCAGCACTGACCCTCTGACAGTGCGGCACTCCCTCAGCACTGACCCTCTGACAGTGTGGCACTCCCTCAGCACTGACCCTCTGACAGTGCGGCATTAGCTCAGCACTGACCCTCTGAAAGTGCGGCACTCCCTCAGTACTGACCCTCTGACAGTGCGGCACTCTCTCAGCACTGACCCTCTGACAGTGCGTCACTCCTCAGTACTGACCCTCTGACAGTGCGGCACTCCCTCAGTACTGACCCTCTGACAGTGCGGCACTCCCTCAGTATTGACCATCTGACAGTGCGGCACTCCCTCAGTACTGACCCTCTGACAGTGCGGCACTCTCTCAGCACTGACCCTCTGACAGTGCGGCACTCCCTCAGTATTGACCCTCTGACAGTGCGGCACTCCCTCAGTATTGACCCTCTGACAGTGCGGCACTCCCTCAGTATTGACCCTCTGACAGTGCGGCACTCCCTCAGTATTGACCCTCTGACAGTGCGGCACTCCCTCAGTATTGACCCTCTGACAGTGCAGCACTCCCTCAGTACTGACCCTCTGACAGTGCGGCACTCCCTCAGTATTGACCCTCTGACAGTGCGGCACTCCCTCAGTACTGACCTTCTGACAGTGCGGCACACCCTCAGTACTGACCTTCTGACAGTGCGGCACTCCCTCAGTACTGACCCTCTGACAGTGCGGCACTCCCTCAGTACTGACCCTCTGACAGTGCGGCACTCACTCAGTACTGACCCTCTGACAGTACGGCACTCCCTCAGCACTGACTCTCTGACAGTGCGGCACTCCCTCAGCACTAACGCTCTGACAGTGCAGCACTCCCTCAGCACTGATCCTCTGACAGTGCGGCACTCCCTCAGTACTGACGCTCTGACAGTGCAGCACTCCCTCAGTACTGACCCTCTGTCAGTGCGGTACTCCCCCAGTACTGACCCTCTGACAGTGCAGCACTCCCTCAGTACTGACCCTCTGACAGTGCGGCACTCCCTCCGCACTGACCCTCTGACAGTGCGGCACTCCCTCAGTACTGACCTTCTGACAGTGCGGCACTCCCTCAGTACTGACCCTCTGACAGTGCGGCACTCCCTCAGTACTGACCCTCTGACAGTGCGGCACTCACTCAGTACTGACCCTCTGACAGTACGGCACTCCCTCAGCACTGACTCTCTGACAGTGCGGCACTCCCTCAGCACTAACGCTCTGACAGTGCAGCACTCCCTCAGCACTGATCCTCTGACAGTGCGGCACTCCCTCAGTACTGACGCTCTGACAGTGCAGCACTCCCTCAGTACTGACCCTCTGACAGTGCGGTACTCCCTCAGTACTGACGCTCTGACAGTGCAGCACTCCCTCAGTACTGACCCTCTGACAGTGCAGCACTCCCTCAGTACTAACCCTCTGACAGTGCGGCACTCCCTCAGCACTGACCCTCTGACAGTGCGGCACTCCCTCAGTATTGACCTTCTGACAGTGCGGCACTCCCTCAGTACTGACCCTCTGACAGTGCGGCACTCCCTCAGCACTGACCCTCTGACAGTGCGGCACTCCCTCAGTACTGACCCTCTGACAGTGCGGCACTCCCTCAGTACTGAACCTCTGATAGTGCGGCACTCCCTCAGTATTGACCCTCTGACAGTGCGGCATTCCCTCAGCACTGACCCTCTGACAGTGCGGCACTCCCTCAGCACTCACCCTCTGACAGTGTGGCACTCCCTCAGCACTGACCCTCTGACAGTGCGGCATTCCCTCAGCACTGACCCTCTGACAGTGCGGCACTCCCTCAGTACTGACCCTCTGACAGTGCGGCACTCTCTCAGCACTGACCCTCTGACAGTGCGGTACTCCCTCAGTATTGACCCTCTGACAGTGCGGCACTCCCTCAGTACTGACCCTCTGATAGTGCGGCACTCCTCAGTATTGACCCTCTGACAGTGCGGCACTCCCTCAGTACTGACCCTCTGACAGTGCGGCAATCTCTCAGCACTTACCCTCTGACAGTGCGGCACTCCCTCAGCTCTGACCCTCTGACAGTGCGGCACTCCCTCAGCACTGAACCTCTGACAGTGCGGCACTCCCTCAGCACTGACCCTCTGACAGTGCGGCACTCCCTCAGCTCTGACCCTCTGACAGTGCGGCACTCCCTCAGCACTGACCCTCTGACAGTGCGGCTCTCCCTCAGCACTGACCCTCTGACAGTGCGGCACTCCCTCAGTACTGACGCTCTGACAGTGCGGCACTCCCTCAGCACTGACCCTCTGACAGTACGGCACTCCCTCTGCACTGACCCTCTGACAGTGCGGCACTGCCTCAGTACTGACTCTCTGACAGTGTGGCACTCCCTCAGTACTGACCCTCTGACAGTGCGGCACTCCCTCAGCACTGACACTGTGGCAGTGCGGCACTCCCTCAGTACTAACCCTCTGACAGTGCGGCACTCCCTCAGCACTGACCCTCTGACAGTGCGGCACTCCCTCAGCACTGACCCTCTGACGGTGTGGCACTCACTCAGTACTGACCCTCTGACAGTGCGGCACTCCCTCAGCACTGACCCTCTGACAGTGCGGCACTCCCTCAGTACTGACCTTCTGACAGTGCGGCACTCCCTCCGCACTGACCCTCTGACAGTGCGGCACTCCCTCAGTACTGACCTTCTGACAGTGCGGCACTCCCTCAGTACTGACCCTCTGACACTGCGGCACTCCCTCAGTACTGACCCTCTGACAGTGCGGCACTCACTCAGTACTGACCCTCTGACAGTACGGCACTCCCTCAGCACTGACTCTCTGACAGTGCGGCACTCCCTCAGCACTAACGCTCTGACAGTGCAGCACTCCCCTCAGCACTGATCCTCTGACAGTGCGGCACTCCCTCAGTACTGACGCTCTGACAGTGCAGCACTCCCTCAGTACTGACCCTCTGACAGTGCGGTACTCCCTCAGTACTGACGCTCTGACAGTGCAGCACTCCCTCAGTACTGACCCTCTGACAGTGCAGCACTCCCTCAGTACTGACCCTCTGACAGTGCGGCACTCCCTCAGCACTGACCCTCTGACAGTGCGGCACTCCCTCAGTACTGACCTTCTGACAGTGCGGCACTCCCTCAGTACTGACCCTCTGACAGAGCGGCACTCCCTCCGCACTGACCCTCTGACAGTGCGGCACTCCCTCAGTACTGACCTTCTGACAGTGCGGCACTCCCTCCGCACTGACCCTCTGACAGTGCGGCACTCCCTCAGTACTGACCTTCTGACAGTGCGGCACTCCCTCAGTACTGACCCTCTGACAGTGCGGCACTCCCTCAGTACTGACCCTCTGACAGTACGGCACTCACTCAGTACTGACCCTCTGACAGTACGGCACTCCCTCAGCACTGACTCTCTGACAGTGCGGCACTCCCTCAGCACTGACCCTCTGACTGTGCGGCACTCCCTCAGCACTAACGCTCTGACAGTGCAGCACTCCTTCAGCACTGACGCTCTAACTGTGCGGCACTCCCTCAGTACTGACCCTCTGACAGTGCGGCACTCCCTCAGTACTGACCCTCTGACAGTGCGGCACTCCCTCAGCACTGACCCTCTGACAGTGCGGCACTCCCTCAGTACTGACCCTCTGACAGTGCGGCACTCCCTCAGCACTGACGCTCTGACAGTGCGGCACTCCCTTAGCACTGACCCTCTGACAGTGCGGCACTCCCTCAGCACTGACCCTCTGACAGTGCGGCACTCCCTCAGTACTGACCCTCTGACAGTGCGGCACTCCCTCAGTACTGACCCTCTGACAGTGCGGCACTCCCTCAGCACTGACCCTTTAACAGTGCGGCACTCCCTCAGTACTGACCCTCTGACAGTGCGGCACTCCCTCAGCACTGATCCTTTGACAGTGCGGCACTCCCTCAGTACTGACCCTCTGACAGTGCGGCACTCCCTCAGCACTGACCCTTTGACAGTGCGGCACTCCCTCAGTACTGACCCTCTGACAGTGCGGCACTCCCTCAGCACTGACCCTCTGACAGTGCGGCACTCCCTCAGCACTGACCCCTGACAGTGCGGCACTCCCTCAGCACTGACCCTTTGACAGTGCGGCACTCCCTCAGTACTGACCCTCTGACAGTGCGGCACTCCCTCAGCACTGATCCTTTGACAGTGCGGCACTCCCTCAGCACTGACCCTTTGACAGTGCGGCACTCCCTCAGTACTGACCGTCTGACAGTGTGGCACTCCCTCAGTACTGACCCTCTGACAGTGCGGCACTCCCTCAGTACTGACCCTCTGACAGTGCGCACTCCCTCAGCACTGACCCTCTGACAGTGCGGCACTCCCTCAGTACTGACCCTCTGACAGTGCGGCACTCCCTCAGCACTGACCCTCTGACAGTGCGGCACTCCCTCAGCACTGACCCTCTGACAGTGTGGCACTCCCTCAGTACTGACCCTCTGACAGTGCGGCACTCCCTCAGCACTGACCCTCTGACAGTGCGCCAATCCCTCAGCACTGACCCTCTGACAGTG